>NC_088295.1:86505070-86870305 GCF_032854445.1 Liolophura sinensis | reverse complement strand
ATACAAACCCACAAACATCTTACTTTAATTTAGTTTCCTGTCTCTTATTGTGTGCAGTGTTGGAATGTTTTTTCAATATTTAGGAATTTAGGAAAATTTAGGAATAGTATTAACCCACACAGTGCCAACAGATGGAAACTTTCTATTCCCTCTTATGATATGGGTGTCCCTTTAGTCGTTGTAGCCAGCATCAAACATGTAATAAGTGTACAGTGCACTCCACCACCTGAATCTGTACCGAGGCATCTCTTTCTTGTGAGATTTATTAGAATATTTGACAAACCTTCGAGGCCACCTCCTGTGCGCCCGAGTCAATACAAGATTATCTTAGATACATCAGTTCTAGATATTACAAACACTTCCCCTCAAGAATAAAACGGCCATCTTTCCGCTTGAATACTTTTGCGTTAAAAATGCTTTCACTACATTCGGGAGCAATCCGTGTTTTACACACACTAGTTAATGTATCGCGCTATATTTTAAAGCATTTTCGTAAATGTACAAAATCGATATTTGTAACGGTTTAAAATAATTTTAAAGCTTTAAAATCATTTCTTACCGTTTAAATATTATTTTTGCGGTTTTGAAATACTTTAAGCTTTAAAATTACGGAACAAATGTCAAACCGGTACGTCATATTTCAGTGCATACAACACTATAAAACTCCTGTAGTATTTCGCCTTTATCACATCATTCAGACTTACGTATTTCTCTGGCACAGAATATGGCCTCGACGTGGACGACCTGAACGACATTCCCAGAGGGCCTAACATAACAGAACAGCCCCAAGACTTGATCATCTTAAGTAGCTCAGACAGCGTCCATGTGGACTGCGCCGCCTCCGGGAACCCCATGCCGACGTACCGTTGGTTCCGGCTTAATGGAACGGAGCGCACGGAGGTTACGTCAGCCACCAACAAACGCTACGTTCTGACCGCTGGCAGGTTGACGATCCGTTACCCCAACGATGAGAACGACACGGGGACATTCCAATGTCAGGCGAAGAACGAGCGTGGGACTGTGCTGTCCAACCCGATCAGGATCATATTCGGCGGTAAGACCTGTAGAATTGAAAGACGCTGAACTGATGTGCCCGACCCTAGTAATAGGCCTATCTTATTTTGTGACTTTTCCTCTGCCAGGTATGTCCAGTTCGATTTGTGCCATAGGCCTAATCGTGGGTAAATTCTGTGCTGTGAAATAACAAGACAGTTGTCTGATTTAAGGGTAATCCCTCTGGCAAAGAAAACTGTCCCTCCACATCAGTCGCTCTGTCCGCGGAAGATTGAGGACGGAGAAGTACTCTCTGCCTGTATTGGTTTTCTAATTCTGTGGTACAGAAAATACAATCGAAATACACGCAGTTCTACGCGTCATGTCAACCAAGGGGAGACTACTCGCAGTGAAATTTGAACCAATGGTGATCTGACTTGTATGTATTACCATGCATTTTCGTTAATTCCGAAATCATTTTCTCATGATTTCTGAAGAAACAAATGGAATAAAAGAAACTAAGTGAACATAGCAATCATATTTATTCCCCATTATAAATATATAATATACTAAAGTACATAATAAAGCAAAACAGAGCCGCCTTTCTTTTCCTGGGTTACCCGTCAAACCTAGCTGTTGTGTGTAGCCAGAGGCACCATATATGAATATAGGCAACTGAAAGTAAGCATAATATAAAAATGTTTCATACATCGTGCGATGACATGTTAAAACAACTTGGTTATTTCGTAGATTAATAGGTATATTCGTCTTTTACCGTTGTGTAGATAAACACAGGTACGTTAATAAATATTCGACACAGACGAAGTAAATATTCACTCTTCCTTGCAGTCCACAAAACGAAAAAGGATCGTAATAGACGCGTCGCTATTTATTAATTTTTACTGATTTCTGGTTAAAACCATACTTATGACTTTTTCATTTATGCCATGGCAGTCAGTTTTGTAGGTGAAGAAAACCGGCATGTCCCGCGTAAACGACGAATATTTGGCGTAGAGAAATGCACACCACATTGGTGGAAGACACGTGGTCTTACACGAAGGTTAGATTGCACTAGCAGCCCCTCGAGCGCCATATACCACTTACTCTCACTAAGGCCCTACAAGCTATGATGGCGGAAGAATACACAAATTACCTGTTCAAGGCTGGGATTGATTCCGGTTTCCCCGTGTGCCCAAGCGACCATAAGGCAAACGTGTTAGTTGGGTCTTTTAGTATACTGTCTGCAGCTCACTGGTAACGAATTAAAAGGCGATATGCATTAAATATTGTCATGTTTATTTTTAGAGCTACGACAGTTTTCCAATGTTCAGCGCGAGGTCGTGAATGTTCATGCGTACAAAGGCGCAGTTATCGAGTGTTCACCCCCATTTCATAAGCCAGGTCAGTTTTCTGGTATTGGACTAAACGTCTTCTCCATACAGAAATTTCTGTGTGAGCTCTAAGCACAAATGTTATAAGAGAGGTCGATTACACTGTGGGAAGACTTAAATCTAAGCTGTAAGCAAAAAAAAAAAAGGTTGAAATTCATACAGACATTTGGTTGTAAGCTGTAAGCACAAATGCCATGAAACACATTTTACACAGTAACTAATAAACGCTACAAGGTAGGATATGTATAAGTCGTAAAGGGCCCTTTGGTATATTAGGTCTAGTATCCAAGTACGGATAATAGACAAGTTCAAAATTCAATTTATCCCTTTGTCCTTTATAAAGTATTCAATTCTCATTTAGAAGAAAAAAACATTTTATTCCTCTATGTACATTGGCTTTAATAGGTGTGTCTTACCAGTGGTTTAAAGACACTGCGGAAAATTTCGTACGACCAGAACATCAGAAGTATATCTTTATTTCGGACAACGGCAAGCTGTACTTCTCAGAAGTGACAAAAGTAGACGAGGGTAATTACCACTGCGTCGTGACCTTGGGCGGACCTTACGACCGTCACAAAACGATCAACTTTGAGGGCAAGATGCAGTCTCCTAGCAGAACCAGTTTGCCTATACCCCTGTTTGTACTGGACTCAGGTGAGTTTTGTATAACCAGGATAAAAAATATAGGGGGCCTACATTTGTTACTATAAAGTTTCATAAAAATCAGAATTTGTACTGGCGCTGTGGAAAGCAGTTTCCAATGAAAGTTTGTTGTTGTAAACATATGTATATTATGTAAGAGCTACCATCTTGCTGTAGGTCAGACGACTTGGGGTCCGCAGATCCAGGATGACTTTGTCCAGATATTACCACAAACGCCATTGAGAGGTCAGAACGTAAGGCTGGAATGTTTCGCTTATGGATCGTAAGTGATGATAAGACAAGGCCTAGGTCACAAGATACATATATTTGACTAGCTGCTTGTAAAAGTATCACTATATCAGATAGGTAAAACTGTAAAGAAATGGCTTGTTCAACTACCAAACAGTGATAACCCTAGCACAAGATCAAACAAAGAAACACCAATACATTGAGGTAAATTCAGTACATATGATTGAATAACCATTAAACTAAATGGTAAAACATATACACAGAATACAAATCAATGTAGACAGCAAAAAAATAAAGTTTCTTTCGTAGAATACAGCAGACACAGTTCTGGTCCAAACAGTCGGCGTCTCAATTGTATGTCTCAGTCCACATAAATAGGTAAATCCACAATTCCTAGTGAGTTCCTGAAGTGAAAGATAACACTGGCATCAGCCTGACAATCAGCCTGACAATCAGCGTGACAATCAGCCTGACAGTCAGCCTGACAATCAGCCGTACACTGACATTATTAAGTCTCTGCGAGTCACAAACTCTTGCCTTGGAAACTGATTAGCGGTAAAGATCCAAGTGCATGCAGGGAGCTAAGAGTTCAGTCCCCGGGTCTTGAGACAAAGTGGCTCTCACAACAAAAGACCTCAAGCAGAATTGGGATAAAAGTACATCACAACAAAAAGAGACGATGAGCATTAAAAGCTCAGAACACATGTCTCAAACACAAAAATAGTGGCCGACGAAACATTTACTTAATATCCAATCCTGCAGTTAAAAAAGCTTTCCAAAATGACTGCGTCAAATAGCAGGAATACCTATTAGCTCTCAGTAACAAAATCCCTTACTTTCAAACCGGACTTTTCTGACAGGCGAAACTGCCATTTTAGACTGCTCACTGCAGACTTCAAAGTAAACCGTGTGAGCTGGGCTAATATACGCTGGAAAACATACTAGGATTGTGAAGTTTCGATGGACATAAGGAATAAACATGTTAACAACAATTCACAGTTACTGTGCAGAGAAATGCTATACATTGGCAGTGAGCATCCAGAAAGCTGCTCTGGCTAAATGTACTCTAACACAGGTGCAGACATTAAACTAAATAGCCCCAGATCGAGGTCAAACGCTGACTCGGTTAACTCCATTTACCTAACAATCCTCTTGTAATCCTATCCTTCATTTTAAAACATATGTTGTTCTTTTGATAAACTCATTTTAAACACACCCCTCCTCCCAAATGACAAAAAAGGTAAAAAAGAGCCTTTTGTTGTTTTAAGAGGTACCCCATGCTTAGAAAGACTTGTGTAATATTTCAGGGCTCCAATCTATTACTCATGGTCCAGAGACAATGACACGATTCCTGCAAAAACCAAGTACTTGGACAGTGGTCGCGTGCTCATGATTCCCGACGTGCAGTTCGAGGACGCCGGAAATTACCGATGCACTGCGCGGAGGACACTGTCAGCTGTTGACCAGCGGGTAGCGCATCTCAAGATAGTCGGTCGGTTTAAATATGATCACTTGTTAGCTATTATTAAATGAGTGTTGCCGAAGTTCACAATGCTCAGTTTGTTTGGGATATGCTAAAACTAGCCAAAAAGAGCAGAGTTTACACATGTAGTCCGAGTACCGGTAAAATCGAAAGTATAAATGCCAGTCTTGTTAGAGTATACCCTTATCAGCTTAGATGAGATGTTTTATATGTATGTGTTTAGCGTCCGTTGAAAATAATTAATGCCACTACTAAATGTTTTATTTATTCCACAACTAGAAGGAAAGAGTGCGCGTAACGGCGACAGATTTGTGATGTAATCAGTGCATATTTCCCAATTCACAATTTTATAGTTAGAATGATAAATCAACTGTGGTAGCTTTATAAATCTTCTTGCGTATGCACAATTTTCAGCCAAACCTTACTTCGACTACCCTTTAAAGAACCAACATCTAGACATCGGAGGAGAGCTTACATGGCGCTGTGCCGCCCGAGCCATCCCGGCCGCCACTTACACTTGGTACAAAAATGGCGTCCCTATGGTTAGTCAGCCCGGGTAGTGGAGGTCAACAGATTCATACTGAAAATCCCGCAGCTAGACCCAGCCAGAGATAACGGGACGTATCAGTGCTCAGCCACAAACATTTATGGCACTACGTACACGTCTGCAGAAATCCGAGTGTTATGTAAGTCGTGACCGAAACATTCAGTGAACATTGCTCACGAAGAAAAAGCTCATATATATTTTAAAAATATGGAAACATCCTCCGTTGGCCAGTAGGGTGATCTGCAGCTGCAGGAGTAAAAATAGATCAGCTATGTTTGGCAAAGACACTTAAGAATATGATATATTGTGCTTAGGCACATTATGTAACTGTGACTTAAGATGTTTGTAATTTAAGCTCTACCTTAGCATTAACTTGGCCAGTCATTGTATTGTAACGGAGAATCTCCATGTTCTTCGGGCTGGATTTCACATAAATCACAGAAACTGAAAATCTCTCCATGCATGTTCCCCAGCCATCCATCCATCCATCCATACATACATCCAGACAGACAGACAGACAGACAGACAGGTAGGTAGGCAGACAGACAGACAGACAGAGGCTTATGTACATACTTCATGCATGCTGTCTGTTTTACCTGGATAAACCCGTCGTGACATTACCCTATATTTTCAGCCTTCCAACCATCTTTTTCCAAGAGTCCGATGGCAGCCACGATGATGGCTGCTGCTGGTGGTAACGCGACTTTAGCCTGCCAACCGGAAGCTGCTCCTTTCCCACAATTCTCTTGGGCTAAGAATGGTGCCGACATTGGCGTGACAACAACACCAACAGAACGAGTCCGGCTGCTAGGAAATGGAAACTTGTTTATATCACCGGTTGAGCAGGCAGACGCCGGCACATACAAGTGTACGGCCACAAATGACCTGGGATCCGACTCCTCCGAGGGATATCTCGGCATTTCAGGTCAGTCTGATGTGTTCTGCACCGTATCTTTTTGGCCTCTGGATAGAAAAAAATATTTTAGTATTGTGATCATCTTCTCTCAAGCTAGAACACAGTTAACATGCAACACTATTTTTACTTTGACTGATGTTTAGGGCCATATTCAAGAACTTCCACACCTAGAATCAGGTTTAGGCTAGTAGTGTGCACCCAGAATCAAGTTTAGGCCAGTAGTGTACACCCAGAATCAAGTTTAGGCCAGTAGTGTACACCCAGAATCAGGTTTAGGCCAGTAGTGTACACTCCGAATCAGGAATGGGGCGGTAGTCTACACTTAGAATCAGGGATAGATCAGTGGTTTACACCCACGATCAGATATAGATCAGTACTCTACACCCAGAATCAGGAACAGGGCCGTTGTCTACACACAGAATCAGAGTTATGTCAGTTGTCAGGGATAGGTCAGTAGCCTACATCAGGGATAGGTCTATCCTCTACACCCAGGAACAGGGAAAGGTCAGTGGGTTACACCAGAAGCTGGTGTAAATGGCTGGTGTAAAAGCCAGTTTTGAGTTCAAACAACGCATTGTGTTTTTAATTGACTGTATAAAGATCGAATTTAATCAGAAAATATATTTACTAAATCTTTCACGTATGTATTTCTGCTTTTCTGTTTCGTTTTGGCTAACGTTTGCCTTCACATGTAAAATATGAATTTATAATGTGTTGAGTTTTGTCATATTTAGGCAAGTCTAAAATCCGTATTTCTATAGTTGGAGAAGAGTTCAAACCTTGGTGCTTCATGTTTTTTTTTCTTTGGAAACATAGTTTTAGGTGACTAAAGATGTTGGCCAACTTGTATTAAATAAATGTTATCATGAATTAGAACTGATAATTGTTAAGATGTGCTAATAAGTAACATGTGGCAATTAAAACTAAAAGCTTGAGAGCACATGTAGTTGTCTATTTTTAACGTGCCTTACTAATTGTCATATGTTGCGATATTAAAAAGCTAAAAGTTACGTTGTTATATATTTATTTATTTGATTGGTTTTGAATGGTGTGAAAAAGAATTTTTCAGAAAGTTGCGTTTGTGGTGGAGTGAGTTGCCACGTTCTATATTGCTTAATGCAACAAAGATATTTCAGTGTGATTAGAGTAGGCTACCATTTTTCGTTTTTATGACATACATCGCCAGCCTGGATATAGACTCGCTTCAGTGCGTGTTTGGAGTTTGCTTGCCATATAAACAGGAAAAGTGGAATTAAACAGAACTGGGAAAAGAAGTGGCCTTCCAAAGGTGTCAGCTGTCTGCCTCTGGAGGTGCACAGTTTCTTGCTCTTGGACCGATTCCCCGCCTTGCCATAACAGATACTTCAAATCGCTCTAAAATTGTTATTTCTGATGTAACAAGGTCATAACATTGCTTGACAACGTAAATTCTGGGTAAATTATTTTAAAACAAATTTCAGCTAATTAACGGAAACTAACATACCAAATTTAATAATTCAAAGGACTTGGTACGGTAAGGCGGAGAATCGACCCCAGAGAGTTATGTTAAGAAAGTGCAAATTTCAAAATCCCAACACAGTTCTGTAAATTTCGAAATCAGAAGTATAAACCTTGGTTGATTTACCCATGAAAGTTATGTGGCCATGAAAGAGATGGTTGCTTAGTAATCGCCAAAAATACACTCTCGATCAAAAACGCCAATTTTTGGTTCAATTGAGGCACTGTGTTTTCAATTTACAGTTAACCAAAAAAATATCTTTACTGAAACTTTTATGTGTGTCAAAGTTTCGTTTTCGATAACGTTTGTCTTCATAGGTAAAAAATAAACTTTATGATGTGATTTAGTCCTGTTTTGGCAAGTTTAAAATCCGTATTTCTGCCATAGTCTGTCAGGCATCCTTCATAGTACAGTGAACTAATGATGTCACTACGGAAAACTGTTTGCACTTGGAGGAAGAGTTCGAATCTTTCTGAGATTTTTTTTCTTCGGCAACATAATTTTTGTGTAAGTGCAGATGTAAGCTGTCTTGCATGAAATAAGTGTTACCATGAATTAGAATGAATAATAGTTACGCAATGGTATTACGTAAGGCCTGGCAAATATATGTGGCGAAATCATACGTGAATCCTGGTTGTGAGCATACGTGGTCCTCTATCTATTATTAACATATTATACGTAGCGGAAGTCTAAGGCTGAACATTTGTTATAGGCC
The DNA here is from genome assembly GCF_032854445.1 of Liolophura sinensis. Lineage (NCBI taxonomy): Eukaryota > Metazoa > Mollusca > Polyplacophora > Chitonida > Chitonidae > Liolophura > Liolophura sinensis. Next base: position 86,861,871 of record NC_088295.1, on the reverse strand, counting down.
TGTATGTAATTAGTTGATTTGTGCATAACTGCGTGCACAAGAATATTTTAGTGGTGCAGTGATTTTCCCCGCTGAGAGTGTCTAATTAAAAAAAGGTACTTTATTGTGACTAGAGCAGGCTAAAGAAAAGGAGAAGGGGAATAAAACCGAACTAAACACAGAACTAGCCTTACGAATGTGTCAGCCACAGCTATAGTCATTGTCGCTTCTTGAGGTGCACCGTTTCTTACACTGGGGCCGATTCCCCGCCTTACCATACCAGATCTTTTGGACTAAGATCGCTTCGTGGTTCCGTGGCACCCAGAATCTACACGCAAAATAAGGGATCAGATCAGTACACTACGTCCGGAGTCAGAGATACATTAATAGTTTTCACCCACTTTCAGAGCAGGACCAAGATTCTACAGCCAGAATCAGGCCATGGTATTCATTACTTACTAATATCTAATACACCTAAACAAACTGTGATATCATGGCACAGATAGCTGTGATATCATGAAACAAAACGAAGTGGAAGAAAGATATTAAAGAGTAGTTGCTATTATGCCAATCTTAATATGACTTCATCACAGCCATGTCTTTACCCACACTTTACGTCTTTCATAGAGGGCATAGTAATTAACACGCCACCCCAGCCCAGAATTGTCCGTCTGAATGACACAGAGTTCCTGCCCTGTGTTGCCTCCTACCCTCCAGGAACAGACATGGTCTACATCTGGATGTTTAACGGCAAGCTCTTGGACGTTGACCATGACCCATACTTCGGCAGGGTAAGAATATTACGTAACAGCACTTGTTCGCAGTCTCTGAATTATATACTTCTGTGACGTATATCACCGCCTTTGTCGCCGGTGTTCGTGAAAAAAGAGATTTAAAAGTATATGACCAGTTAGTGTTCTCACTTTTCATCTATTAAAGAAGTAAAGGAAATGAAACACACGTTTTATGTTGTATCGTGAAATTTAGCATTAATATAATAGGCCTATAGCAATTTTGGTCGTGTTGGCCAATAGTTTGTCTATAGCTTCTAGATGTTATAGGAATGCAAATCGTATGACCCCGATGGATCTGATCGCCTCTTTCTGTCACACCATCTGTTATTTTTCGCTTTCCGATAGGGTGCTTTTGACAACTCTGGTGGCATTTACATTCGCAATGCTCAATTTGAGCACGATGGAATTTTCAGATGTGTCGCACGTACAGTATATGACGAAGCCTCTGCAGAAGCGAGAATTACAGTCACAGGTGAGTTATCCGGTGGCATTTTTTCCGCAGATACTTGTGAGGAAGAGGTTTTTTTTCAACTTTGTCTGGTTTTAACAGGAACTTTGCTCGATATGCAGAGTCCCACATGGCATTAATCTTGGTGCCAACTAAAGTTTTTCCCACGGGATAGAACTTTGTCCGATTCACTCTTTCTTCCAGTCTGATTCACACTTTCTGTATGTATTATGTTTTATATTTCGCCGTGAATCATGACGTCATCAGGTAATTTAGAGTCACATTTATATTGGTTTACATCAAACTGATTCGTGAGAAATCTTGGCTGTAAAATACACACATAAGTATTTGCTGAATGTCTTGTTAGGTCCCCCAGGTCCGCCTGCTGGCGTGTTCGCCCAGAGTGGCACTATCACCGCCACTTCCATGGAGATCCGCTGGACTGTGGGTGACGAAAACGGGGAGCCTATCCTCTCCTATATCATAGAGCTCTTCCCCTTCTACCATCAGGTCTGGAGGACCGCTGCTTACGGTGCGAACACTTCTACATTGATTATTCCAATTTCTTTTCATTCTCATTTCATTGTACCTGACAAAATGTAAAGAATACCCGACAATATAGTGGGTTAAGAACTGTAGACGTTATAAAAGACACTTTCACGTAGTCAATAGCTCATGTTATATGGAATCCACTGAAAGGTGCTATGTGAGATTAGCCAATTAGATCTCCACTTAATCTCTCGTATCCCCATATCCTCTCCACTGCCGTGCCTCCCTTCTGAATTTCATCTCGCTCCTACACTTCCTACATTCTAGCAATCCTACTATATCCCATTTATCCCTCCGGTATTCCATCTGTCGTGCAATATGTTATCTAACTCTCCTATAACCTGTCATTTCTTCACATCTTATCTGTCGTCATGTATCCCTCGTGATGTCCATCCGTTCCTCCTCTTTCTCATGTATCCATCGTATATTCCATTCGTTCCTCTATCTCATGTATCATGGTAAATTCCATCCGTTTCTCCTCCATCCCATGTATCCCTCTTACATTCCATCTGTTCCTCCTCTATCTCATGCATCCCTCGTACATTCCATCCTTTCCTCCTCTATCTCGTGTATCCCTCCAGTATTACATAAATCCCTCGTACATTGGGTCTATCCCTCTTATGTTCTATCTACCCTTGCTGTGTACATGTACTTCCTATATTCCAAGTATCCTTAGGCTGTATATCCCATCTATCCATGTCATAGCCCGTTTTTATCGCTTGTACCTCACCAGGTGTTGAAGACGGACTGACAACGGTAGAAGAAGAAGACAAGCATGCATACACGGTGGAAAATCTGAAACCGGGAAACAGATACCGCTTCCGAATCCGAGCTGTGAACGATTTTGGAGTGGGCGAAGCAAGCAAGCCGTCCTGTGAGTTTACAGTAATGTAGCCATTCACGGGAAATAAGTAATAAAAATTGAAAACAATAATCTGGAACTCTGGTGTATACTCAACTGCCGCTGAACATGACATTACCTTTTAAACCCAATATTTACGTGGGAGAGTTTAGTTTATTTGACGATTCTGGATTTTGTGTGGCTGTCCTTATTACCCTGGGTCAGTATTTATCAAACGATTAAGACTTAAGTCGTAAGCTGCAAGTCCTTAAAAAGCCAACGTCAAAACAGGAAAGAACTAAAATTGTGATTAGTACATTGTTCTGCTGTAAAGAATCAGTGTACAAGTTTCTAAGATCATATTACAAAGCATTTTAATTGTAGCTGTGTTATTTTTTTACGTAAATCTTAAGACGTTTGATAAATATGGGCCCTGGTGGTCTTTGTTGACGCTTAAAGTTATATGATACTGCCAGTTCCCAGACTAATGAGATCGCGTGTTCAAATCCAGCTCTCCTTGTCTATGGCCTTCATTTAGGAGAAAAATCAGTGACATGCTTTACGTTTCTCTTTTTTCGCCTAGCACCGTTTTTCAGCAATATCAGACGGAAATCTTTTCGTTTGATTATACCCTTTTTTGTTTATGTCAGTTCTAATTTTCAGCGTTTATCACGTTTATTTCCGTTTCTAGTGTCTTATACCACTCTAAAGGCGCCTCCGACCGCCATACCGTCTGGTCTGGGCGGTGGTGGGGGAAGTGTTGGCCTCTTGACAATGATATGGACGGTAAGTGTGACTTGTGTCTAATCATGGTGCCCCGCTCATGCTACTTGTGGGACTCTTGCTGTTAGCGAAGTCTTACTTTCGCTGAAAACCACCTGTCTTCCACCAACCTGGAGTGCATTAACTAGCCAAATGTCGATGATTTTATACCACATCTCCCTTCCATAAAACTGACTGCCATTATTCAAATAAATAAATATAATACATAATAATAATTTATTGTTTATTATATAGAATGCCAAATAAAGACAGACTTGCCTAATTTTGCCCATAAGTCTTCATCCGCTGTTAACTAAACTAACCGGTGGAAGGCTTTAGATTTACTACTTCCAATATTTTAGTGAAAACTTCGCTGAATCTGGAATTAAAGCAAATTAAACCAAAAGCTAGAATAGAACTCACGAACAAGTTGATTGTTCAGGACGTTTCATCACCCTCTCTCCATTGTTATTAGTAAAGTAAGACATTGTGTCGCAGGACTAGGATTCGTCATCACCATTTCAAATGTGGGATTGGAGAATGGTGGAAACATAAAGGCACAGATTGTTACATCGTTATTGCTTTCTTACACACAAGTCGTGATCCTGAGGCCACGCTTATTTTGACATGTTTTAAGTATGTTACATATTATATATTTCTTTCAGCCTTTGAACGCGGAAGATCTGAACGGAGAGGGTATAGGTTACAATGTGTATTGGAGGAAGAACGGAACCCAGGAGACAGACTGGACAAAGGTACATATACTGATCGCAGGCACAGGGGTCGGACAAAGGTAGAGGCATTGATCTGACAAGGTAGAGACACTAATCATAGGGACAGGGGTCGAACACGGTTAAAGGCACTGGTCTGACAGAGGCACAGACACTGATCACAGGGACGGGAGTCATACAGAGTTAGAGGCAGTGGTCTGACAAAGGTAGCGACACTGATCACAGGGACGGGAGTCGTACAGAGGTAGAGGCAGTGGTCTGACAGAGGTACAGACACTGATCACAGGGACGGGAGTCGTACAGAGGTAGAGGCACTGGTCTGAAAAAGACAGAGACACTGATCGCAGGGACGGGAGTCGTACAGAGGTAGAGGCAGTGGCCTGGCAAAGACAGAGACATTGATCACAGGGACGGAAGTCTTACAGAGGTAGAGGCAGTGGTCTGACAAAGACAGAGACATTGATCACAGGAACGGGAGTCGTACAGAAGTAGAGGCAGTGGTCTGACAAAGATAGAGACACTGGTCACAGGGACGGGAGTCGTATAGAGTTGGAGGCAGTGGTCTGACAAAGATAGAGACATTGATCACAGGGACGGGAGTCGTACAGAAGTAGAGGCAGTGGTCTGACAAAGACACACTGGTCACAGGGACGGGGGTCGTACAGAGATAGAGGCAGTAGTCTGATAAAGGTAGCAAAACTGATAACAGGGACGGGAGTCGTGCAACGGTAGAGGCAGTTGTCTGACAAAGGTGGTGACACTGATCACAGGAACGGGAGTCGAACAGAGGTAGAGGCAGTGGTCTGACAAAGGTAACAACACTGATCGCAGGGACGGAAGTCGTACAGCGGTAGAGGCAGTGGTCTGACAAAGACAGAGACACTGACAACAGGGACGGGAGTCGAACAGAAGTAGAGGCAGTGGTTTGACAAAGGTAACAACACTGATCGCAGGGACGGAAGTCGTACAGCGGTAGAGGCAGTGGTCTGACAAAGACAGAGACACTGACAACAGGAACGGGAGTCGAACAGAGGTAGAGGCAGTGGTGTGACAAAGACAAAGACACTGACAACAGGGACGTGAATCGTGCAGGGGTAGAGGCAGTGGTCTGACAAAGACAAAGACACTGACAACAGGGACGGGAGTCGAACAGAGGTAAAGACAGTGGTCTGACAAAGACAGAGACACTGATAACAGGGACGGGAGTCGTGCAGAGGTAGGGGCAGTGGTCTGACAAAGGTAGCGACACTGATCGCAGGCACCGGGGTATGCTAAGAAAATATAGTAGCTGAAAATTGTACAACTGATCGTAGGGGAACTCAAAGGAATCATGGTGGGTAAAGAGACACAAACATATATATATATATATATATATATATATATATATATATATATATATATATATATATATATATATATATATATATATTCGTTACAGATATCCTTGAAGCTGTATATGAATCAATTCACTGAGAATGATTAGATGTTGAAGACGAAGTATTTTATTATACTGTGCACATGTTGTAGTTGCTTTACCTTATTTTAGAACGTTGAACTTGGGAACGCTAACAAGTCTATCGCCACCGTTGGGACTGCGAACTTTTACTTACCATACCAAGTGAAGATACAAGCTTTTAACAGCTTGGGAGCGGGCCCCAATTCCTCCACGGTAGTTGTTTACTCTGCCGAGGGTCGTAAGTATTGTTTGGAGTTCTGAGTTAAGATTAAAGGCTTTCATATCTGCGAGCATCTCTCCTCTTAGGGGATAGTTCCCTTTCTAATTTGCTGACTAAACCATGATTCGAAAATACGGTAATTTGACTCAAAATAATTTCCATTACAATTTCTTAGTACAAATTGGAGACAGATCGCGGTGTTCCAGTTTGGACGACTGTTTTTCCGTTGCTCGGACACACGAGAGATTTGTTCAATCCCTGCCTTATTCATGGCTTTTTAAAAGATTTTTCTGGCTTTTCGGGCTTTTGGTGGCAGTAACCTAACGATAGCTCTTGTTGGAACGATTAAGTGGTCTGACACGGCCCATTTATCAGGTGCCTGCCATCAATATGGCCAAGTTCATCAATTACTTTCCAGAGGACGTTGGTTTACTTTAGAAATTAGGTCTCTCCCCCACCCCCTAGGAAAGTCCCTGGATGACCTTATAGAAGTGGAATATTCTTGAGTACGACACCAATCATTGAAATGAAATCCGTTTACGATTGTTTCCCTCGCTTCAGTGCCCGTTGGGGTGGTGCAAAATATTGGAGTAGAGGGCTACAACGAGACCACAATGCTGGTGACATGGGACATACCTGATATTTTGTCCGACAGAGTGTCCGCTAAAGGGGTCATACGAGGATTCCAGGTATGGTCAAGCTACATGCGGAATTCTTGACTCTCTCCGTTTGTGTGACCCTAAAGTGAATAAAATTGCCTCTCCTTATTACAGTTATAAGGAAGCAATAAGCTTGTTATTTAGATTTTGCTACTCATTGTTAACAAATAACAATCATTTTTAATCATTTAGTTCAACGTTAGTTTAACGCCATACTCAAGTATTTGCCCTTAGACGATGGAGAATCGTTTTATTGATAGAGGAAAGCACCGATCTTTGGCAAGTTGTTAGCGCACATTTCTACATGTGACATGTACATATTGTGTGGTGGCATCCGAGCAGCATTCAACGAGGTTTATGTAAGGCCACTACAGACTAGGCCTTGTGAGCGACTTCTTGCAGCCATGACACGGGGGACAACGGAAGCAAGTAAAAGTTCCTGCCCGAAAGACAAAATTACACCACGTTTATAGGGTGATAAAACAACTTAAAGACAAGCACAAAATATAAACAATGTATGATATAAAACACCTCCAAGTGCCTTTACAATTTCAGGTGATGATTCTTTTTGTATTTGGCTGTAAGTAATTTAACATGTCAGTATTATACCTGACAGGTGAACTGCTGGCCTGGAAGTCGATGGCAGCCGGGAAGCCGGACTATCCCAGTGGGCTGGAGACGGCGGGCGTACGCGGGGCCTGGGGAGACCCAAGCCCTGGTAGTGGGGGTGATCACGGGCGTGTACCACTTCTGTGATGTCCAGGTGGTTAACTCAGCAGGGCTGGGGCCTGAGAGCGAGAGTCAGACCTACTCCTCTAATGATCTGGGTAAGCACATTTAGCTTATACATATCAACACAACTTTATTCATCTAAGGATTCGGGTAAGCACATTTAACTCACACATATAACTGCACCGCTCTAATGCTCTGGGTAAGCACATTTATCTTATACACATCAATGTGACTGTACTGCTCTAATGCTCTGGGTAAGCACATTTAGCTCATACACATCAGTGCGACTGTACTGCTCTATTGCTCTGGGTAAGCACATTTAGCTTATGCACATCAATGCGACTGTACTGCTCTATTGCTCTGAGTAAGTACATTTAGCTCATACACACCAATGCGACTGTACTGCTCTAATGCTCTGGGTAATCACATTTAGCTTATATACATCGATGCGACTGTACTGCTGTATTGCCCTGAGTAAGTACATTTAACATTTAGCTTATACACATCAATGCGACTGTACTGCTCTAATGCTCTGGGTAATCACATTTAGCTTATACACATCAATACGACTGTACGGCTCTATTGCTCTGGGTAAGCGCGTTCAAATTATACGTCATAACGACTGTACTGCTCTAATGACATGGATAGGCATATATAACATACATATTTGAAACGGCATATCAACAAGAGCGGTTAAATCTAGATCTGTTCATGTACTTGATCTTAATAATGTACTTACTGTGACCGTTTGGTGGACCTGGCCTTTTCATGGTATCTCGCTTTGGAGAATTTGTGTGTTTCAAATATACTGGGTGTATCTAAAACTAACCCCATATTTCTTAGCATCCTGCCATTCCGCTATTCCATATTGCGCTAAACGGGTGTAATTACAGCTTGAAATTACTAACTTACTCCGTAACCATTTCATTTCCTGGCAGAGTGACCAGAAGTTTAGTAACCACTAACCGTTGACTGATGAGATTTAGAGCTTGTAATTTGCGTTATTTTATCTTGACAAGTGTCGCATTAGTGTTATTATCTATCACCTTTCATGACTGTGGACGAGGGGGTTAGCGTGCCAGCGAGGCGGAATGACCCAGGGGCGGTCACTGTGAGTTCTGGTCCTCTCCTGGTGGCTCCCTATCTGGCCGTACGTGAAAAGATCTGTCAGCAGCCTGCGGGTTTCTCCCAGGGTCTGCCCGGTTTGCTCCCACCATAATGTTGGCCACCGTCGTATATGTGAAATATTCTTGAGTACGGCGGAAAAACACCCATCAATAAAATATTACCATTTATGATGAAATGAAAACATGTTTCAGCCCCGACGAGATACCCGACCGAGGTGGAATTGTTTTCTAATGGTTGGGGCTCGATCAAGGTTACGTACAGAGGAGTAACCACGTCGGAGAAGTTCGTTGGGGAAGAACCACTGGACGGGTACCGGGTGAGCTTAAGTAGAATCACTTCACATTCCTTTTCAAATGCGTAGGTTAAACTTCAGTACAACATTCTTTAATTGCCCGTTTATCTTGTGAATGATCCGGACACTAATGATATAGAGCAAACAATTATTACAAACCATAAGCACACCACTGTGCAAAGCTGTTGTTGTTTTGAAACAGCAAAGATTTGAAAACCATTGAGCGCCACGCAAACCGGAAGTATTACTGAATGAATGGCTATAGTTCAACAAAAGTATTATTGAATTAATATGTTAATATGTATATTTCTCATAACTGTTTTTGACTTTCTTTTATTCGCTGATGAAAAAGGTTGAGTGTCACATACTGAGTTCGCATTTTGTTCTTGTATAGATCATGACAATAAAATTAAAGACGCACTGCATAGAGAGTAAAACCAGAGTATCGACGGTAATGTGATAGCGGACAAAAGGTCACACGTAAAAAATACGACTTCTTCTTAGTTTACCTCAGTCAGGTTTTTATGTAAGTGCATAAATAGTAGCAATTTACACGCCCCCTAACACCATGGGTCAAGTAGAATTAGGCGAAAAGAAATGCAGTGATGTTGATTGCAATATAATAGACGTCACTGGTCTAGAATTACTCAAAATGCTGTGTTGTCATCACATTTAACATACAATCCCATTGCCATGGACCATCATCATGGACAAACCATATAGATAACAATAACTACCCGCACTTATTACAGGTGCGTATATGGAAGGCGGGCGATGACATTCGGACGGCCACATACACCGAATGTGGCCGGAAATCGTACTGTATTGTGGATGAGCTATATCCGAACATACTGTATAACCTGAGAGTGTACGCTTACAGCAGCGGCGGCGACGGCAAAATGAGCCCCACCATGACGTTCTCCATGGGTATGTATACTTTATGGGGAAATGGGCCCCACCATGACGTTCCCCATGGGTATGTATACTTTATGGGGAAATGGGCCCCACCATGACGTTCTCCATGGGTATGTACACTTTATAGTAAAATGACCATCACCCTGGTTTTCTTCATGTGTACTTATACTTTATGGTAAAATGTACCCCACCCAGACGCTTTCCATGGGTACGTATACTTAATTGTAAAATGAGCACCACCCTGATTTTCTCCATGGGTAGGTATACTTTATGGTAAAATGGGCCGCATCGTAACGTTCTCCATGGGTAGGTATAATTTATGACAAAATGAGTACAACTTTGACATTTTCATGGTACATATACTACTTAACGAATCCCACTTTGACGTTCTCTATGGGTACGTAAACTGTATGGTAAAATAAGCACCACCCTGACTTTCTCCATGAGTACGTATACTTTGTGTTAAAATGGGCCCCACCGTAACACCCTCCATTGGTACATATGGTCAGTTGAGCCCCCCATGACGTTCTACATGGGTACATATACTTTTTGGTCAGTTGGACTCCATGGGTATCTATAATCACGGAATGAGTACTACCCTGACTTTCTCCATGGTTAGGTATACTTTATGGTATAATGCCAGCATGCCGTTTTCATTGGGTAAGTCGACTTTATTGTAAAGCGATCTCCGCCATAGCGTTCTAGATGGGTTTGTATACTTTATGGTAAAGTGAGCTCCGCCATAACGTTCTAGATGAGTAAGTTTACTTTATGGTAAAGTGAGCTCCGCCATAACGCTCTGGATGGGTTTGTATACTTTATGGTAAAGTGAGCTCTGCCATAACGTTCTAGATGAGTACGTTTACTTTATGGTAAAGTGAGCTCCATCATAACGTTCTAGTTGGGTACGTATACTTCATGGTAAACTGAGCTCCGCCATAGCGTTTTAGGTGGGTAGGTATACTTTATTGTAAAGTGAGCTCCGCCATGACGTTCTAGATGGGTACGTAAACTTTATGGTAAAGTGAGCTCCGCCATGACGTTCTAGATGGGTACGTAAACTTTATGGTAAAGTGAGCTCCATCATAACGTTCTAGATGAGTACGTTTACTTTATGGTAAAGTGAGCTCTGCCATAACGTTCTAGGTGGGTACGTATACTTCATGGTAAAGTGAGCTCTGCCATGACGTTCTAGATGGGTACGCAAACTTTATGGTAAAGTGAGCTCCACCATGGCATTCTATTTGGGCACGTATACTTTATGGTAAAGTTACATCGTCATAGCATTCTAGATGGACACACTTACTTTTTGGTAAAGTTACATCGTCATAGCATTTTAGATGGGCACACTTACTCTTTGGTAACAAGAGGTCCACCAAAACGTTCTAGGTGGGTACGTATACTTTATGGGAATATAAACCCCAGCTTGACGATTTCGACACACATTTTACCATTTTATTTAGGGCTAAAATAAGTCCACCCATGCTGCCGATTTGATGGGCACATATAATTAATGACAAAATTTGCCACTGTGCTGTACCTTACACAAAAAGGTAAGATGTAAATGGAGGAAAGTTGTACTTCGAAGTTCGATCGGGACAAAGACTATCGATCTGTAATCCTCGATCTTCATCCGTTTCAGGCGGACAGACCTATATTACGAACCTGAACCGGTATGAGCTGCTGGCTAAAGCGTCGATGTCAGCTCCAGGCGCACTGCTCGTCTTCCTCAGTTGTCTGCTCTGCACTCTGATGGTCTGATCGTTTACCACACTGTATCATCGAGCTATTATGTCCGGAGGATACTTCACTCACACAGTCAATTCTTTTTAATCTACTATATTAATGCAAATGTTCTTGTGTTTTCACGGTTAATGTTTCATTCTTTCATAATCTTATTGACGGATTATTTTTCAGGTTCATTTCATACATTTATTATGTTAGACACGATTCATCTTTACGCTTATATATTCGAGAAGATCCAAGACTCATCAGTTTCATCACCAATAAACCAATAAAATCACTCAGCGGTGTACATAATGAATTTTTCCTTACACATGAACATCGTCTGGTCAGCGATTTGGTCTTGTTATCTTGTGAGTTTATCATATGGGTGTAGTGTATGTCGCTGTACGGGGCGTGTAAGCACAAACTCTGAGACCAAAATAGCAGCTCACATTCTCCTTCCCACCATTGGCGTTGCTGTGCGCAGCTCTCTTCGTGAGTCTTTATGAAGGAGCAAAACAAACTTTAGCCTGTTTACTCTGAGACTTTATAGCGGCATGGTTGGACTATTCAAATGCGCCCAAGTAAATCCTTGGAAACTCTGGGTGAAGATTTTACTGTTCAAGTGTTTCCTTCGCTATAAAGCATTTTTACACAACATTCATCTGAAATAATTTTATTACCATTGCGCAACTCACTTTATGGTTCAAAGAATAGATTACATATGCTTCATGTCACTGTATAAAAGACATAGAGTTGCCTTAAATGTCTAATGGAAAAATGGTAGGCTGTTAGATAAACAAGGAATGTTGTCTCTAAGGTAAGGTGTGCTTAAAGCCAAAGGAAGAGGCGAATAAAGCCTTTGCGTATGTGTAAATTGCTTCGTAGTTCACTGAGGACAAGTGTGTACATTGGAAAATACGGAGTACAATATTGTATTTAAACAACTTACACATTTATCGTGACGTCACGCTGTTGTCTGCGAAGTTGATTATTTTTCAAGAATCCACACTTGGGAGTCAGCGGTTTGATTTTGAAAGGTGACAACTTGTACCACCAGAGTGCGCCTTCGATCGGTTTACGGTAGAGATGGATTCGAACACATGGCTTTTAAACATTTCAACATCTCGCTGAACCATTCGGGAGGACCGCATAATCTTCTCCTTTTACACGACTTTATACGTTTGTTGTGACGTCAATCCTTTGTCTAACCCATCATAAGAATGTCACATATGAAGGGTCCATTCGTTTCTGATTAATGTGAGATTTATTTTCTAACAGATTCGTTCTTCGCATTAATTTCAAATACACCAAATGTTGCCATTATGATAAAAGTGACGTCATCAGTTCTCTTAGGTAAAACTATGAACAGCATCTTGAAAAAGAATCGATAGTTGTTACATGACTACAAACACTTTTAAGTAGGCGAAACAACTTCACTGTTTTGCGTTGTTTCTCGCCTACATATCCTCTTTCAAACAGTGTACATTTTGTGGAAACATATACAACAATAAAAGATATAAGGACAACATACATAAACTACGGTCATATATGTACATCGTATAACTCCATTACTAGATTCCGACCAGAGACCAGCCTTTTTCGGTGCAACTTTATACAATTGCAAATTTTTACTATAGTCAATACAAATACACAAATACACAATGCAAAATATTGGCCTATTTTGTAATTTCTTGTATATATACTGTAGAATATCTGCCTTGCAAAAGTGTCTTGAAAAGAATTACAATTTTAGAAAACAGAAATTATATTAATTACATTACATTATATATATATAATACTGTCCGACACCAAATGGACAGCAGTTCGAACTGTGTACACTACCCGTCCAAGCGGCCTGCCATAAAATTCGGAACATGTTAATAATGTCTCTTCATCTCAGCAGCGAAAATTCAGTAATGCTCATTTGATCTTTCGGCAGATGTCGTCTTGAAGCGTCACTTCACCCTTACTTTTTCATGAGACCAAATCTACATATATAGGTATATATAGACAACAACAGCCCACACAAAAATCAAATAATGATTGAGCTCCAAATGTGTGGCTGCGGAGCCAACCCACATTTCCTTCACGCGACTCCAGCTTCCGTTATGCGCAGACGGCTGGATGCCCAGACTTTTGCACATTACCTGGTACATGTCTACAGCATGGATTGGTTTGGAGACGAACGAAGCTTTGAAATCTGCAGTCAGAAAATAAAAAAATAAAAATAATAAAAAATGCCTACGTGTACTTTATTCTCGAGATATTTTTGGCCTATCTCGTGTGAACCGTATATAAACCTGATGAGGGCATCTCGTCCCGCGCGGACTAGGGACGAGGACGGTACCATTCACGCGCGAGTGGCACCGTTCTCGTGCGACATCAGGATGGCGCAAGTCCTCGTGTCGCTGATCTCGATCTGCGACGCGGGGGACAAGGGGGCGAGGACGGTCAGCCATGGCGTGCGATTTGGTACCATTCTCGTCACCTCGCCTCTCGGCTCGGAGGTCAAAACCCGTGGCACAAGAACGGTACCGTTCACACGCGATTTGCACTTCCTCGCTGGGCGTTCAGCATTAAGGGGATAGTACGACTACTGGCTGACCCTCAACAGTATAATGCTCGGGCTGGGCGACTTACTTGCCTTTGCTAAGGCGTCTCAATGAAGCAGCACTAGATAAAATAGCGGTGGAAATCTGTTCTGCAACAAGGAGGCACATTATATGCAGTCTAAGGATTCCTTTGTCCAAAAATTGAAAAACAAAAATGAAAATTTGTTAAGTACGACGTTAATAAACCCCAAACACTCAATCACTCGCTCACAAGGTAATATTATGCGTATGGCCGTCTGCTCAAGGACGTGAGCAACTTCAGAAAAATATTCCGACTTTATCATGCTTAGACTTTACTGAAAACCAGTGGCGTGTATGACGCCATAATTAATTAGCATAATGTATTTTAGGGGCAAACACTGGGTGAAATTTATTAGGTATAAACATTGTCAGCGAAGTATCAGACTCCCAAATTGGAAAAGCAATTTGCCAAGTCGGTGAGCTTTCAAGATGACTTGTGTCCAAACATGAATAAATTTTAATTCCAATGTAGAAATATGTGTTTACTGTAGACTTTGTTTTGAAATGCCTGTAACCTTCCTATGAATCGCAGATGGGATTTGTTTTTCTTGTCAGCTTATAAACTTCAAACGGAATATTGAAAGTATATGTATAACCTGTCAAGCAGGACCTTCTAGTTTTAGAAGAAAATATATTGTTGTTATTTCTCTCCGAATTCCAAATTTTCATTCCACTTTCCGTCGAAAAATTGTTTATCGCCGATTACAGACAAAGGCAGTGTATATATTATTTATACAACTGAGACAATCTTACTTGGACCAGCAGCGACGAATATCCCTCTCATATCTGTATATGTATTATCATAGCCATGTGTGCCAGAAAGCGGCTGCGACTCGTTGTAATATTTGTACGTTTGATTGGGCTGAAACAAATAATAAAACATCAAAACCAAATAGACTTCCTGTGACAAGGGGGAGAGTTTCCCACCTAACTCAGGTCAAAGCTGTGTTGTCCATTGCTCATTACTGTCTGTGCCATGACGATTTATTGGCGTATTCGCAACATATAGTGCTCCTGTTTTACAAGAGTACAACGGTCAATCTCGCTTGGGTCCGAGTCACTATACTGCAAGAAATGACACATCATTATACGATTACATCAGTATAGAGTTATTTTTATTTGAATGATTGCATGTTCTTTGGAAATGATTGGCATAACTTTGCCAGACAAAACACAAACCATTTTTGAAATCAAGCAACTTAATTCTGATAAATGCAACTTTGCTAATTTTCTCCGTTTGTTCCCATTTTAGTGTGTATACAGCAAAATAATATTTCTCGCTTTAATTCTGATTGAAAACAAGAATCTAACCTTTAAGACGATCCATCCTGTCTCCATGGAAACAACAATCGGAGATATTCGGTAGTGTTTCCGGTAGTGCCAGTGTTCGGGCGTTTCCTCTCTCTTGTACACGCTCATGTGTTTGCTGGCGTTCACAAGGCTGTTGTACACCTACATGTAAATGGTATACGCTTTGTCTTTCCAAAACAGACACATCTGATAAGGAGGAGTATGAGTGCCAATTATACTTTTAATTTAAGTTAGACAAATGTCAAAAAAACTAGTCACATTTTAATTTATGATTAAGATTTGTGAAAACAGTTACTTTCCGCATAATGGAATTTGACATATCCGTGTAACAGTCAACTTTTTAAAAACATTTTTCTACATTATGAGGCTAGAAAACGTTTCCAAAACGTAAGCACCTCTCAGAAAGTACTACAGCACAACATTTACCTCATCTAACTTTCCATCTTTAGGCCATATGGACATAAATGCTCCGTACTCCAGGAATCTCTGGACGTCACTGGCGTTTACGTAATTCTCAATCCTGACCACGCGTTCGGGGCTCACATCAGTCATGCCGTGGTCAGACATGATGATGATGTCCACCTTATCCCGAAGGTTTCTTCTCTCCCAATCAGCCAGTAAACCATAGATGTCCTCGTCCAGATCCCGGATCACCTGTTTAAGCTCGGCACTGCGGGGTCCGTACCTATGACCTGTGGCGTCAGTCAGCTCGTAGTAAATACCTATACAGTAGTAATGTACACAATGTGTTCATTAATTTTGGCACAGGCATGCTTTATGGTTTGTGAGTGATATTTTAAAAGAAAAGACAAAGTTAGGCCAAATCTATACATGTGTCGACAAAGCATCTCACATAAATTTTAAAAAGCGTAGGTTTTACTATTTGGGATCTAGCATAACCCAGAATTTGGAGTTCAAAGTGAGCTAAAACGTGCACACTGATAAAATCGAAAGCGATACCATGTTATCAATTTTAACCAATAAGACAGGAGTCATTTCTGTGACCCGAGAAGGCACCTGTTTCCGCCGAATCCTTTTTTACCACTGACGTCACCCGAATCCTTTTATGTGCGCCGTGTACGCGTGACGCGATATCGTGCTCCCGGTTTCTGTAAGATGGCGCATCCCATTGTCTCCTAAGAATCTCAGATTAAAAATTGACATATAGTGTTACCAAGAACGTCAGAAAAAAAAACCCACTGTGACCATGTTCTTCTTTTCTTAAATAAGGTTAAATTATTTGTTGTCTTTTCTTTTAATGGCGGAAGCTTTGGGGACGCTTTCACGTTCACGGTTTTTGGCGCGGTTCTGTTGTCAGTTTGAGTTTGATTGGTCAGCGGGTGTGGGTAAGCCGATCACTTCGATGTGCCCATCTCGCACCCACTGTGCATCCAAACTTGTTAAAGTAGATTACAAGCACAACTGAGTTACGCTGTGCATTGAAAAACGAAAAATTATTTCGGGAGGCACTTACCAACAACATCTGCCCGTTTTTTGTGGAGCAGCGCCATGCCCTCGCTGGTAGCCTTGATGAAGTTACGTCTGCTGGGAATACCGATATAGGGTACACACGAGGCTGGAGTCAACCCTCTGATCAACACTTCACAGTTCGGCCAGTAATACATATGGGCTGATTTCTTCTGAAGAGCCAAGAAACAGAAAATGAGATGCAAAATTGTGCGGAAACATTTACAATAAATAGAAAAGTAATACATATGGGCTGACTTGTTCTAATGGAGTACGTAACAGAGGAAGGGATACAGATTATGCAGAAATACATGGAATAAACAGAACAGTAACACATGTGGATTGACTTCTGATGAGCCAAGAAACAAAGTATGAGATACAAAACTGTGTGGAAACACTTAGAATAAGCAGAACAGTAATACATATGGGCTACCTTCTTCTGATTAGTCAAGAAACCGAACATGAGATACAAAACTGTGTGAAAACACATAGAATGAACAGAACAGTTATACATATGGGCTGACTTCTTCTGATGGATCCGGTAACAGCAAGACAAATTATGCGGAAATACATGGAATAAACATAAGAGTAACACGTGTGGAATGACTTCTTCTGATGAGCCAAGAAACCGAACATGAGATACAAAACTGTGCGGAAACAATTGCAATAAACAGAACAGTAACACGTGTTGACTCACTTCTTCTGATGAGCCAAGAAACCGAGCATGAGATACAAAACTGTGTGGAAAACACACAGAATAAGCAGAACAGTAACGCATGTGGGCTGACTTCCTCTAATGAGTCAAGAAACCGAGCATGAGATACAAACTGTGTGGAAACACATGGAATAAGCAGAACAGTAACACATGTGGGCTGACTTCTTCTGATGAGTCAAGAAACCGAGCATGAGATACAAAACTGTGTGGAAACACTTAGAATAAGCAGAACAGTAACACATGTGGGCTGACTTCTTCTGATGAATACAGAAAAAGAGCATGAGATACAAAACTGTGCGGAAACAATTACAATAAACATAAGAGTAATACATGTGGGCTGACTTCTTCTGATGAGTCAAGAAACCGAGCATGAGATACAAAACTGTGCGGAAACACTTAGAATAAGCAGAACAGTAACACATGTGGGCTGACTTCTTCTGATGAATAAAGAAAAAGAGCAAAAGATACAACACTGTGCGGAATCACATAGAATGTGCAATACAGTAATACATGTTCTGTATGTTAACCTGTCGAGTAGCGGTGATCCACAGCGGGTCGCCGCCATCCCACCAGAACGACTGGTTGTACTCAGGATTTGTACCTATTAGAAACTCTTCCTCTCGAACCTCATCGTACATATAGTTGGCCACCATCCCGTGGATGTCATCATACAGCCCTGTTGTACATACACATAAGGGAAAACTTGCAGTTGCACATGTGTATTTTTATTTTCTACAACGTTTTCATATAACTCTTGAAAGGAATACGTTTCCTTTGACAACGTTTCGTAATCCGGCGAGTATTCCAGTTATAAAATCGCAAGACACTTTTTAATAGAAAGTTTTCAAAAGCACAGCTATTCTCCTAAGAACAATTCATGCTCAGATATTATATTATTCAGTTTTCAGCGAAATGTTTGACATGAGTTTTCATATGAAACAATGTGAATTAAAATTCAGTGAAACAATCTCTTGTTTAAATCTGAAACTTCACAATGGCAGTATTGTAACGCTCTAATTCACACCATATACTGAAGACATTCAGGAACCGGATTTTAACATGCATGCATGCATGTAATATTATTTTCTGATTGCACCAGTTATCTCTATTTCTTCGTTTAATGTATAATATGTCTATGCTTATATACATCAGGTCACCTCTGGGTATTCTGAAATTTCTCCAGGTCGAACAAATTAAATACATGGATTTACTAAGCATTTTGCAGCCGGGAAAATACAAAAATATCAATCAAACCACGATATCTGACGATTTGTGATACTGAACGTTTATTAGTCTACTCACCTGTCATGATAGTGTAATAGTTGGGATAAGATAATGTGGGAAAATCCAGCACTGTGTACTCCACCTTCGTGCCGATCTGGAACAGTTTGGGGAAACCTTTGAGGCCCATGCCGTGGATGTTGAAATAATCCCATCTGAAGCCGTCCAGAAGAATCACCATAAGTCGAGAAGAGTGTACGATAGCTGGGGCAGCCAGGACGCTCAGCACGGTCAGCCACAACACAGTGTGGGTTTTAACTGCGGTTGCCATGTTTGTAACAATCTCTGTTGAGAATCACGTCACGATAATAGACGAATATAACTTCATCTCTGCAAAAGATGACTTAATTCAGTGCACACATAGGCTATATGTGCACAGTCTGTGTTAAGTTCTAGAGTGTACGATGAAGGCATGAGTTGGTTTATGTCAGCTGTTCTGTTAACTTATTTTCCATTCCTACATACGCCTGATTTCACATGTGTTTTCTAGGTCACTGACAGACACATCATTCCGATTCGGAGCATGTGTTACACTGTTCCTTACGTTCTCATATTTCATGGAGATTATATAGCGGGTCAGCAGTATAAGTGGGGTGTGGCTATGCACTTTGTGCTGTACACACACACTTACATTACGGAATCCTGTTTAAATAGGATAATGAAAAGGAAATAGCTCTCAGACTGAACCTTGGTCTTCCTCATTTATATAATAGTTTTAACCCTGTATTTAATACAATCTTGTTTTTCACAAACTAACCACACTTTTCTCCTAGGAAAAAATCTAAAATTCATTCGTTTTGATGTTTTTAGTGCTTTAATGATTAAATCAGCGCTGTCCAATCTGGCTGTGCATCAGTGCCACCACTACAGACTATGGTGCGGAAACGCTATGCCACACGCATAGTTCAGTTCAAGTACAGCTTATTAACTACGGCTTTGTGTCTTCGCACGGATGTAGCCTGTAACTCGCAAAATGCACTGTACTTCACAAACCCTCGAGGTAAAGCCACTGCAGAAGATAAACTTGAGCGCGTGACTTGCTTGGATGATAATTTGTTGTCTAAAGCCTAACAAAAAAAATGCAATAAATTGTATTGTGCGTACTTTGGATAAACGCAATACATACCTATCATGTGTTAACAGAGACAAAAGTAATTCCGACAGAGGATTTAATTTAATTCTAGCATCATTTCCTGATTAATCATGATGATTCAATGAACTTAACGCCTCCAAGAGAAATCTTAAGTCTGTGGGCAAAATGTAATGTAAATAGTTCAGTTGATTACAAATATGATGATAATTCAGTCCACTATCTTATGTTGTCTTTCATTTCTATTGCATGGACGAGGAAAAGCTACACGAAACATATAGTCATTTTGTTTCATATAAGCGAAGGGATTCCGCGTTCCGTACTTCATCAGTTATGACCTAAATACATCATGCAAAGTGTCCTGGTCAAAAAAAAAGAGAATTATCGTGACATACTTGTAGCCTTTATGCTGTTTTACGACAAGTGGCTTGAAATATTTATTACCTCTGCTGTGTATCTGTCTGTCTGTCTACTTGTTTATTTGTCTGTCTGTTTGCCTGTTTGTTTATCTGTCCGTCTGGCTGCTTTGTTCTTTGTCTGTCTGTCTGCCTGTTTCAGCAAATTTACCGACATGGTTATGCAATGATTGGAAGACTCGAGTGTTCTCATGCACCCTGCGGGTGAGTAAGCTGGGACTGGCGATTCGAGTGTTCTCATGATGTTGCATTGCGGCGGTGACCCCGACATGTGAACACTTTCCAACCTCTCCGGTGCCTACTGACAGTGGTCTGTCGGCGATAAACTATCGCAGGTGGCCATGTTCTCTTACAGCCAGCTAGGACCAGGCTTTAAACAACTATCATATAAGTCAAAAATCATTGTTTCACTGATATTGACTGTCGTTCTCACCTGCACAACGATGGTCAGGTTTATGAGTATAGAAAAGTTTGGACACCACCTCACAACGCCAACCAGTCAATATAACAAGCCTCTGAGGTAAAGCCGCTGCAGAAGATACATTTGAGCGCATGACTTGCTGGGATCAATTGAGCGCATGACTTGCTGGGATCATTTGAGCGCATGACTTGCAGGAATCATAATTATTTTGCCATGCAGAATGAGACACTGAAACTTTAACAACTAGATATGGTTTTATGTTTTATTCTATCACTGAAAGCAGTGTAGCCACAAATTGTAAAATTATATATATATGAATGTCAGCAGAGGTCTTTATACAGGATATGTGTTACCAGTGACTAAGGAGCATGTTACGTACGTGTCAAAACAGGCAGTAGTTTAGTTACATGGCATAATACATGGAAAAATTGTTGCTGGGTACAAGGTCGTAAATGTATAATGCTGTTTAGTAGCGAACAATAGAAAAATCAATACATAAGAGTGTCTATCCGCAGGGCGTCTAGTGACGATGCGTCTTTATTAGCATCGAACGGATGACCCTGCGGATAAATCTGTGACATAATATTTGTACATGTACAATGAGTAATATATATACAATGAGTAATACAAATAAATCTCCGCTCCAGATTGACGTTGCATCGACAACATATCAACAACGAAGAATATTGTCTTCCAGTCAGTAAGCACATACGCTCATGGGCATTGTCATTGACTCCCTCGTTTAAAGTCTTTCCATTTTATAAAGTATTAGATGGAAATCAAGCCACCATAGATGTAAAAGAAAACTTTCTTCATAAATAAATACAACACATGTCTCAATGGTACTCATCGGCCCTAATATCGTACCTCATAATATCATGATATACATGCTTGTATAATTTATGTTGATTAATTTTTGTCAAACCAGTCCACTTTTATTACTCATTATATGTATCTATATTACTCATTGTATGCGTACAAATATTATGCAACAGATTATCCGCAGGGCCATCCGTTCGATGCTAATAAAGACGCATCGTCACTAGTCGCCCTGCAGATAGACACTTTTAGGCACTGATTTTTCTATTGTTCGCTACTTAACAGCTTTATACATTTACGACCTTGTTCCCAGCAACAGTTTATCCATGTATTATGCCATGTAAGTAAACTACTGCCTGTTTTGACACGTACGTAACATGTTCCTTAGTTACTGGTAACACATATCCTATATAAAGACCTCTGTGGACATTCATATTCATATTCCTTCAAAATAACATAACAGTTGGAATATAACAGAATGTAGAAAGTTAAGAAGGCGTTTTATATATATATATATATATATATATATATATATATATATATATATATATATATATATATATATCAACAGGTGTTAACGGCGAAACTGTGCCTATTTTTATAGTCAATGCTCTTATAAAAAGCCAGTCAAATAAAGAAGTAAATCTGTACATTATGCATGATTCAGTTGCCTCAGTGGAAAGTTAAAAGCGGTTGCGGATGGGGATAGTGATCAACTATCACAGCAAATTAAGCGATTGTCCAGGGGCTACCTACGCACCAGAAGTTCTGCGATTCCAGATTTGGAGCACCGAGATGCTGTCTAGAGAGTATTCAGTCGTAAAAGTGTCATCCTCAAAATGAAAAAAAATTGAAAAGTTTATCTCAGCAAATTAGGCGAGGGTCCAGAGGCTGCTTAGGCCCCTGAGGGTCCGTACAGAACCGTTTACAATTCTTAAAAGATTAGGTATAGCCAGTTTAAAACTGCATCCAGCACATAAGGCCAGCCGTCTAGGCCCCGGAAGCTACGTGACCCTGTAGATTGCCGTATAGTCTAGCTTTCAGCCATTAAAAGTTAATTGGTGCCCTGAGGAGTGGGTCTAAAAGACTATGGAGCCGAAAACTGACAGAAATATTAGTCAGTGCGCCAAGTTTAGGAGTAATGATTCAAAGTTTGACATTGGAGCTCTGAGTTTGACATTGGACCTCTGCGTTTGACACTGGAACTCTGAGTTTGACACTGGAACTCTGAGTTTGACATTGGAGCTCTGAATTTGATATAGGAGCTCTGAGTTTGATATAGGAGCTCTGAGTTTGACATTGGAACTCTGAGTTTGACATTGGAGCTCTGAATTTGACATTGGAGGTCTGAGTTTGACATTGGAGCTCTGAATTTGACATTGGAGCTCTGAGTTTGACATTGGAACTCTGAGTTTGACACTGGAACTCTAAGTTTGACATTGGACCTCTGAATTTGACATTGGAGCTCTGAGTTTGGCATTGGAGCTCTGAGTTTGACATTGGAGCTCTGACATGGAGCTCTGAGTTTGACATTGGAACTATGAGTTTGACATTGGAACTATGAGTTTGACATTGGAACTCTGAGATTGACATTGGAGCTCTGAGTTTGACATTGGAGGTCACTATGTCACCATGTAAAAGGTAAGCCTTATCTTATGGACTGAAAATAAGGAACATAATTCTTCAAATAATTGTTAATAATTTCATTCTTCGCGTTATTTGAGAAAACCAAAGAGAATCTAGCTCTTAATTGTATAGTAGCCAAAGTTGTGTATTTACTCCGTTATAGACGAATAAGAATCAATCTTGTAAGCACTTACTTTGGTTGATTAAGCGATTATGATTTTTATCTAGTATTTGTTATTCATTTTTGTACAGTAAGCATACCTGCACCCTCTCCACATACCCCCGCGGCTCCAACTCCACTGCGATAACATAACCTTGGAAATATCAAACTTAAAAACATTTACTTTAATTTTCGTTTTTATTTTGGTCTGTGGTGACTCGGGCCTGTGTTGACATGTCAACTGAGGACGGCGTGTAGCGTTCCTCATTTTAGGTCTCACCCCATCTTCACTCACAGGTCGAGATGAGCAGTTACCGTACCTACCCACATTTCCTTCACGCGACTCCAGCTTCCGTTGTGCGCAGACGGCTGAAGTCCAAGACATTCACACATCACCTGATACATGTCTACAGCATGGATTGGTTTGGAAGTAAATGAGGCTTTGAAATCTGCAAGTCAGTAAACAAAAAAGTCAGCAAACGTTTGTCAGCTGTAGATCACTATAAATTAACTTCCACTGTGCCCTTTGCTCATATGGCTAAAAGTCAAAACAGGGTTCGCTTGACGTCAGCGGAAACATCTCGTGTCTGACTGATCAAAACCGACAGGATGGCGGAGCGCTTGATTTCCTCAATGTGTGCAGTCTCGCTTATGTTAACTGCAATGTCACGGTCATGCTCCATCACAAAAACTCAATGTCACGCTTTTTAATCTTTATTTGGGATACTTTATCGATGCATATATACAGCTAATTTAGTTTTATCATATTTTTCATATTCTAGACTATTACATATACATTTGCTGTTTACTATATACCAAAGGAAGTAGAACTTGTCTCATATAAACCTTGTTTGTATAGACCATCGCATGGCAGTAAACCTTGTTTGTGTTGATACTGATCGTTCATCGCATGACAGTAAACCTTGTTTGTGTTGATATTGATCGTTCATTACATGACAGTAAACCTTGTTTGTGTTGATATTGATCGTTCATCGCATGACAGTAAACCTTGTTTGTGTTGATATTGATTGTTCACCTCATGGCAGTAAACCTTGTTTGTGTTGATATTGATCGATCATCTCGTGACAGTAAACCTTGTTTGTGCTGATATTGATCGTTCATCGCATGACAGTAAAAAGTTACTGAACTACACCTGTTTGCATTAATCGAATTTCAAATTTCACTCTTTCTTTCATCTAAATCTTTGCTCTAGACGCAGCTAGTCGACTTCATATAAAACGAGGACCAGTTTTCAAATCCAGATACCCCACTGCATCAGGTTTGTTAGATACTGTGCGGTGGTTTTCTCCGGGGGTCTATCCGTTTTTTTCTGCCCATAAATGAGTCTAACCGGCATAACATAAATGAAATATTTTGGAGTGCGACGTTAAACACCAAAATATATTCAAATATAAAACCTGTAGTGGAAAAATAGCCTGAAATGCAATTTATACAAATATGTGTATCAAACTGATGAGTGAAATACTGTTCACAACTTCGGTAATGCATATATGTATCGTTTTGCACATTATTAAAATATTAACGTCAAATTATCCTCTTGTATTAAACGTATCTGATGTAAAACATAACTATATTGTATGTGCAGCCATGGTCATAAACCAAATGGTAATCGTCACAAAACAAACGGCATTCGTCATAACCCAAATGGCAATTGTCACAAAACAAATGGCAATTGTCACAAAACAAACGGCAATCGCCACAAAACAAACGGCATTCGTCATAAACCAAATGGCAATTGTCACAAAACAAATGGCAATTGTCACAAAACAAACGGCAATCGTCACAAAACAAACGGCATTCGTCATAAACCAAATGGCAGTCGTCATAAACCAAACGGCAGTCGTCGTAAATTAAACGGCAATCGTTATAGACCAAATGTCAGTAAAGTGGTGAGATTCGGTGGTGTATCCGGTAATGCAATACTCCGGAATTCCTCTCGTTTGTGTACATTCATATGTTCATTGGCGTTTAGCAGGCTATCTTATACCTACATGACACAAACACACTACATGGCAAATATAATAGAAATGGTATTATTTATGATATATTCATGAAATGAACGAATTTACCCTTCTGCCTTCCTTCATAAAATTAAGCTTGCTTTGCGAAACAATTCAGGTCAAACTTTCTTCTAAATCTTTACACAAAAGTCTTTTTGTATCAAATGGTATTAATTTGACAGCTGTATTGTTAACTAGATTGGAGACAGTCTTGAATGTTTGTTATTTTACATTTCTGTCAAACTACATATGCAACATGAATAAATGTGTTTTTAATGCAGAGAGAACTGTTCTCAGAAAGTGTAGCGCAGTGCTTACCTCATCCAACTTCCCATCTTTAGGCCATATATTCAGAAACGATCCACCATTCATGAATCTCTGAACGTCATTGTCGTTGACGTAATCGTCTATTCTCACTGCACGTTCAGGGCTCACATACATCAGTCATGCCGTAGTCAGACATGATGATGATGTCCACCTTATCCCGAAGGTCCCTTCTCTCCCAGTCGGCCAATAAGTAATAGATGTCCTCGTCCAGTTCCCGGATCACCTCTCGGAGTTGGGCGCTGCGGGGGCCGTAGCTATGGCCAATACTGTCCGTCAACTCATAATATATACCTGTAAGCTCATACAAACAACAGTTATATACTACCCCAAATGACTTTGGTACACTTAGTCTGAGCAAAGCTATGGCTTCATGCAATAGTCCACCCAACTGTTTCTGCCATGCAAAAACCGAAGTCCACAGATGATTTCGGGGGACTCTTACCAACAACATCTGCCTGTTTCTTGTGGAGCAGCGCCACGCCCTCGCTGGCAGCTTTGATGAAGTCCAGTCTGCTGGTATGCCGGTAAAGGGTACACATGAGGCTGGAGTCAATCCTCTGATCACCACTTCACAGTTTTGACCAGTAATACATGTGGGCTGATTTCTTCTGATGAGCCAAGAAACAAGGCAAAAGATACAAAACTGTGTGGAAGAATATGAAAACTCCGCTCCGAAGTTGTCTCCCCTCGATTGTATGCTCTGATGCAAAGCCGGCACATATTTAGCTCTTCAACTCACAGTTTATTTCTTGTGGTTTCAAGAATTAAGCAGAGTTCCATTTCAACTTTGTTTACCTCGCCATGCTCTCTCTGCTATTAAAATTCCTGCTTATTCCGAGAAACGCCTCTCAAGAAAAACATGACCAGGTACCGTATTGTAAAGCAAAGAATCGGCCCAAGACAGGTACGATAAGAAAGTGCAATTTTCCAATCTCAGCACAGTTCTGTAAATTTCCGAATCAGAAGAATAAAGCTTAATCGAAGCGCCCATAAAAGAGATAGTTACTTATAAATAATTTGCGAAAAACGCACATTCGTCCAAAAAGGACAATTTTTGGCTCTAACGAGTCACTCACTGTAGTTTTTATTCACTGTATGAAGATCAACGTTAATCAGAAAAAAACATTTTACCGAAACTTTCTGGTATGGATTTCTGCGTGCTGTCAATGTTTCGTTTTGGTTAATTTTCAGATGTAAAACATAAACTTTAAAATGTGATCACTTTTGTGATATTTTGGCAAGTTTAAGATCTATTTATGTTGAAGTCTGTACGGTATTCTTCATAATACAGTGAAAAAGCCAAAGTTGTTGTTTAGAACAGATAGTACGCTGAGAAAGAGTTGGAATCTAAGCAGTAGTATTTTTTCTTTTTAGAATCCTACTTTTGTATTATTAAAGGTAAGCCCATGTTGCATTAAATACGTGTGATTAACATGAATTAGACCTTCAACTGTTAAGATATGCTAATGCGTAACATGTGGCAACTATGAAGAAATTATACGTGAACGCTGCTTAAGAGTACATGTTGCAGTCTGTCATTATCATGCCCTGTTACGCGTAATGTGTAGTAGAATTATAAGGCTGAAAGTTATATTTGTTTATATATATTTATTCCATTGGTTTTAATGCCGTGCTCGAGAAGTTACATTTGTGGTACAATAATTTACCCCGCTCTACAATGTGTAATACAGACAAATATATTGCAGTTTGAATGGAATAGGCTACCCTTTTTCTACTTTATGTCTTATACATCGTTGACACGAATATAGACCCGTTTCACAAGCGTGTCACATAACAGTGAAACAGGAATAATCAAAACTGAAAGAAGAAGTGGTCTTATAAATGTGTCAGCAGCTGTCACTCACAGCTATAGTCTGTTTTCCTTTTTGAAGTGCACAGTTTCTTGCACTTGGGCTGATTCTCCGCCTTACCATACCAGGTCCTTTGAGCCGTGATAACGCCGACACTGTTCTGGCCAGTTTAATTTAGAAAGAACTGTTTTATAGAGCAAAGATGGAACTTTAATTTAATGGAAGTTGCCTGTGCTAAATGCCAGTGGTATTCTGTCAACATGTCGACAAATATACGTAGTTTTGGCGGTTTTAAAATAGTAAATAGTATCAAAACTATACAAGGCAGTAAAAAACATTAACATAGTCGCAACCAGCATCTCAAACTACACCAAGTAGGATACTTTTTATGTCTAAATTAAAAAACAATGTGTCACCTGACAAGATATGCAAAAAGTTGACTAAACTACAGTTTTACAGATATATGGATATCAATTTACAAGCAAATCATCCGTTGTATAGAAGACGATTTAAACGTTTTCTGTAAATGGCAACATTGGCAACAAGTGACCCAAAAAGAGGGTCACTCTGCATGTTGAAAACTGTGTAGATACCTGTTGCCTCACCTTTTGAATTAAAGTTTCTTATGTGTACAATAGTAATAGTTTTGGTTCAGTCACGAAAGCAGAGGCACAAATGAAAGAATAATAAATAAGACTGCACGCAGTTATCCGGCTTTCAAGCCTTCTGTAAACGTGTTAATGTCGGTTTGAGAACAAATCTATTTTCTACTGTTACGACCCAAACTGTCTGTATTATAAAGAGATGACTTGTTCGAAATACACGACAGTTTAGCCGCACAAAAAAGTAACCAAAACCAGCAGATTTTATTTTACAACAATTTATTATGTTGAACAAGAACACATAACAAGACTTTTACAAATACTAAAGTACTTACATGTACAACAGTGTCAAGTCCAAACGGACGCATATACTCCACTATGCTTAAAAATGCACAGAGGCAATATTCACAAGAGGGAAAATCCACAGTATAACTGAGTGTATGACGAAATATATACAAAATTCCACAGACAGGGTCCGTGTACTAATAAGCACTGTGTACACAAGAGCAAAAATTAAATATACAAGTTCAGACTGAACAAGTGCTCGGTGGAGATATGATATAATAAAGCCAGAGGCTATAAAGACACCAAAATTCAGCACAAAAGGCCTACTAAGGTAACACAGAGCAAAAACATCCAAAACTCTCAATAATTCTCCTTTCTCCTTTGACCTGCTTTCATAGGTCTTATATAGCCTGGTGGAATTTTTTAGAATAAGAAAATTCTTGAACACTTGTTGTAAACAAACAGGCCCCGAACTGAGCGTATTCTGGGACATTCTAAGGCAGAGGCAGACAGCAGGCCCTGAACTCAGCATATGTAAACAGTGGCAAGCTAAATTTAGAAACTGACGGCAGTTGTTCACATAACACTACTTCGTTTACGACAGTCTGGGAAAATTTTTATAATGCTTCACTTACTATCCAGTATATTATATAGTTTCTCTCAAGTCCCAAAGTCCCAAATGCAGTTGCAGAAGCCCTTCAAAATTTGCATACACCTTTTCCTTACACTTATATCTCTCACATGAGAGTACAAGTTATTGGTCGAAAATCAATACATGACCAGATAGACGGCTTAGACACATTGCGACTTTATACCATATGTCATTAAACCAGTCATTAGTATTCCCACAAAAAGATAAGTGGTCTTAATGATGTCACGCCTTGTCTCGTGACAATCAGTTTTCCATTATGAAACTTAGTATGCTTTTTGTTAAAAACAACAAAAAACCTTGTCGTCGTTGTATGTGTCGCAAGAAAGTTGATATCTGTCTTACCCACAAATGCTCGAACAGTGTTAGTGAACTATTAAATAGAGTTGGCCAGGAAAGGCAGTCTGCGGTCTATGGACATACCTGCTGTCAAATTTTCATCTTCACAGTACTAATCGTTTTCGGTCGCGTAACTTTAAAAAATTTTCAAGTTTTCAACTGCTATTTCCATTGTTGGACAGATGGGCGCTGGACAACCATACGCAAACGCAAACATAAGGATATGCCGTGGTTTATACTCTGCTTAAATGTTATGTTTCCGAACTTTGTTCTCGTAAGAAGTATTAGTAGGTTTTCAAGCTTTATTTTGGAAGAGTTTGTGACTAGTGTTTGTGACAATTTTTTTTTTACTTTTTGTCGTTTTGCGAGAAAACTGTGTAACACATATGTTAACTTTTTACACAGTTCACCAGCAAATCCCTTACGCTACCTGCTATAGTGTATAAAACTTTACGCACCTATGACACACTAAGCCGCCATAATGGAGAAGTATGGAAAACTAGACAAGTTTTTTCTCCCCGACCGCTTATCCGATTTTGTTGAAATTTGATATGTATGTGCTAGACTACTAGGGGCACCAGGTTTGCATTTTTTTCATATCAGTCAAAAACTGTGCAAGCTCACTATTGATCGTTTAAGTCCAGTGATGACATATTTTTTTAATACTGAATAAACAACATAGCAGTTAGATGTAGTTTAGTCTGCTGAATGTGGTTTTATATTTCCTTACGACGTGTAGCTTTCCCGTAAATTGCAATTAAAGCTTGCAGATGAGCGTTTTGTCAGTTTCGAAGGTCATGTGGCCGGAAACCACTGATGCTGTGAAGGTGAAAATTGGTCAGTAGACAGACCAACTACTGACCAACTACTGGAACCATATCCCTAAGAGTGATGGTTTTCTCGGAAAATACATTTAAAAACTTGTTATATTCAGTGTCACGTTACATCAGTTTTACGAGTGACAAAGCCTGACTAGCATAGCCCAATCCAGTTGTCCTCTCATTACGTAAGAAAAGCACTGGACTAAGCTATCAGGGCGACCATTACTGTTATGAAGGTGGATGCTGATTACGGTAAAGATCTGTATACAGATGTCTTATTAACATAATCGATAACGATAGATGGAAACGACCGTACCGTCGTAAAGTGGAGGCTCTTGTTGTAAACTTACTATGACTGAACGAAGTGAATAATGATAAATACAATGATAGAGATCGGGTTTTAAATATGGACACAAACAGTTTTTATTTCGTTGGAAATGCGAGACTTGATTGTCGGCACACTGCCTCTGAGTAAGTTATGTCAATATTAATGAAGACAAATCTCCACTTCGATCGATGAAAATTTGTACTCAGTGGCCAAGGTACTTTGCTCGTACGGTGAGTTCAATCTTACACAGATTACGACACTTTTTACTCGTATCAGAAAACATGGGGTTTATATCTGATAGATTGGGATAGATTTCGAAACAGATTTGTTCTGAAGCAGAAGCTAAAACCGTGCGTACAGACCGTTTGGAATCCATATAACTGCATGCAGTTCTAGTCCTTATTGAGAAAATAACTCTTGTTATTAACTGAACTATTAAAGTAACTGTTCTCTGAACCCACTTTTTTACCGAATTCCAGAAGTGAACTATTTTTAGATTGTAACGTTACAAGTATGCGGTTAGATGAAGTTTCGCCTGCAGACCTCGAAATTGGTTTCATTTTTTTGTTTTTTTTTTTTTGTTTTACGACTATGAAAATATGGGGAAAACAAACATGGGGCATCCTCATCTGTCTGCTGAGTATTTTCTCTACCAAGCTAACTACATGAAATATCTCCCAACCGTGGAAAGGTTCAGCCGCATGGGCGACATGAAAATCTACGCCCCAGAACAGCTGTCTTGCCGCTTTGTGAAAACCCTTCCCGGAATATGTGAGGATGCAAGACAATCTAACAGGACGGACAAATGGAGTACACACAACACCTGGTAAGTTGAATTACGGGAGCCCCAATTTTTGGGCCTGCTTGATTGTCCTTAACCAAATTCAATCACGGTTTGCGCTGGTCATTTAAATAAAGTAATCCGTCGATAAATAAAGATGTCGTCTTTTATTTTCAATGATGAGTTGGTTTCATCTGTTTTGCAAATAAACGAATGTTTGGATCAGTTTGTTGTACTCCCCCATAACTGCAAATGTAGAGCTTGTAGAACTTTGCTGTGAGCACAATGACAAAAGCATACAGGCAAATTAAAATTCACCTATCCGCTATCTTCAACCAGTGACCTGGTGACCTAGTGGTAAATTGGTGAATTCAAGTGACCAAACCGAGAAAGGGCGTACGCCCGTTAGCTAGCCGGTGTGAAATCAAGTAGACCTCAAGCAAAATGCACATGCTGACCTGTCATGTAGCGGTGATCCACAGCGGGTCGCCGCCATCCCACCAGAATGACTGGTTGTATCCAGTGTTGTGCCAGACAGAAACTGTACGCCTCGAACCTCGTCATACATATTGTTAGCCACCATTCCGTGAATATCGTTATACAGCCCTGTGTATACATAAAAACAAAGGTAATCATTATTTCCTTCTTGACTGAATCCTTCGCCTGGAGCATTTTTATTTATTTATTTATTTCATTGGTGTTTTACGCCGTACCCAACAATATTTCACTTATACGACGGCGGCCAGCATTATGGTGGGAGAAAACCGGGCAGAGCTTTGGCAGTGATCATGAGTGATGTTACAAATTCTTGAAAAATGGCGACAAGTTAAAAGAATCAGCTAAACTTCACTATATGAGTCATATATGAAGATGATCAGACGGCTTTTATCGGATGATCTTACTGGTAAAGAAAAACGTTCAAGGTGGCATTCGTTAACACTGACAATCAGACCGTGACTTATACATCCACATCCATATGTGTAACAGTGGTATATAATTTGTGTACGTGTAACAGTAAAAATTACACAATTTATGGTGGACCTCGTGGCACATGTGGTTAGCGTGGCATGGTAGGGTTATGAGCAAGTAGCCTCTCACAAATGCGGTCTCTATGAGTTCAAGTCCGGCTAATGCTGGCTTCCTCTCTGACCCTTCGTGGGATGGTCTGCCAGCCACCTGATGATAATGCTGGCCGTTGTCGTAGAAGTGAAATATTAATGAGTACGGCGTGTAGCAATGGAGGAACTGCCAGTTGGGGTTATTTGGTTTTTTTTATGATCTTAACCTGCACTCTCTTAATAAATTTCATTAATTTTGTAACTGAAACAAGTAATTTAAACACGGTCTCACCTGTCATGATGGTGTAGTAGTTGGGATAAGATAATGTGGGAAAATCCAGCACGGTGTACTCCACCTTCGTGCCGATCTGGAACAGTTTGGGGAAACCTTTGAGGCCCATGCCGTGTATGTTGAAATAATCCCATCTGAAGCCGTCACAACATCCCAGCATCGCCCTTGCTTAACGAAAGGAAACCAACCAAACACTCCAAGCTATGGAAGCCGGATAAAGCCAACATTATATACAACATCCCAGCATCGCCCTTACTGATGAAAGGAAACCAAGCAAACACTCCAAGCTATGGAAGCCGGATAAAGCCATCGTCGCACCCCCGCACTTACTGACGTTTTTAACTATGGAAGCCGGATAATATACATTCCAATGTGTACAGTGTTAGCATCTGTTACATTGTTGGTCACATCGGAGGGCTAAGAGAACATTGGCGCCTTGTTACACAGTGGTGTTGCAAAGTGATCATCCATGGCGCAATGGTGCATGTAATGTAATATGTTAAGATTACAATGTTGATAGCCTCAGTTGAGAGTGTTTGTCTGGTTTCTGTTCAACAGTAAAGTCGATGCCCCGATATGACATGCGTTATTTATGGAAGCCGACAGATGACATCTCGTTACCTCGACCTTCCTAATACAGGGCGAGGTAAAGAGGTAAAGAGGTAGCGATGCGAGGCAACGAGGCAGCGAGTTAGCGATGCCTGACAGCGAGGCATCGAGATTAACATAATCTCGCTACCTCGCATCGCTACCTCGCATCGACAGCGAGGTATGGAGACGAGGTAACGAGGCGATGAGCAGGTATTAATGACTTTAGTGGCTGAGTCGTACATCTTGTGTAATTTGGATTCTTTGAGACACCTGGCTGGATGCTAGGTCAGTACTTCTGTTTAGCTGAGATGTGATGGAAGCTATGCGAATTGGGGTGAAAAAGGGTGGTGCGGTGTATGGGGGGGGGCTGCGGGTTTTGCTGATACACGACTTTTGTTGGGGTATATATAGCGATCGCTTTTCCTTCCATCATTGTCCGTCCTATTAATGGTTGAAATTCTTTATTTAAATAAATTTATTTATTTATTTATTTATTTATTTACTCAGTTGTTGCCTTCGCACAAGAGTATTTCACTTATATGACGGCTGCCAACATTATGGTGGACGGCAACCAGAAAGAGCCCTCGGTAAAGGACCATCGGCAGGTTTGCTAACAGGTCTTCCTGTGTCCGACACTATAGTTAAATAATGACAAGTCCCTAACAATGACGAGCAGTGGGATATTCAATAAATTCTCTGCCTTACTTTGCTGCCTTGCTACCTCACTTCGCTACCTCGCTGCCTCATCCGGTATAAGGAAGGTCGAGGTAACGAGATGTCCTCTATCGGTTCCAATAGTTATTAGTTTTATCGGGCTGAAAATTTCAGTAAACATAACGGCGGTTAAGTGCATGTGTACCGATGGAAGGCAGC
The DNA here is from genome assembly GCF_032854445.1 of Liolophura sinensis. NCBI lineage: Eukaryota > Metazoa > Mollusca > Polyplacophora > Chitonida > Chitonidae > Liolophura > Liolophura sinensis. The sequence continues at coordinate 86,827,920 of NC_088295.1, read as the reverse complement.
GTGAATCTTCACATACACATAGTTTGTATACATCCGATGGTGTAAGTGGGCCTGTCTATGGGGGGAAATGCATACCTGAAATCGCGCTTGATGTAATTATGTGCCCACCTTCATTTAGTTGCACCGTATGAGCTATTGTTTAGGCTACATATGCATGTATTGTGTTCGTAGATCTCCATAGGACAAGTAATATCACGTAAAACTGAATTAAAGGCGGGAACTTTTACACTTGATCTTATTTCCTTGTCTTAATGAGATGCTGTACACTGTACAGTATAAGATTGCCCGAGGGCATGTAAAATAAACAATGCGGAACACAACGATCGCCTCCATACTACCGTAGTGAGAGTATCTGAATCTTTGTCACCCAGCCTGGGTTCCAAGATGGACGTTCTGTGTAGTCTCTGCATACTCAGTCTGATTCACGTGGCCAGTTCCAAACCACTAATGATCCTTTATCTGGACGGTTTCCGATGGGACTACTTAGACATTCACGGCGAAGGCTTGCGAGGCTTTCCACAACTTCAGAGGATGGGAGTTCAAGCCCGGCACGTGATGGTGGACTTTCCTACACTATCTCTCCCAAACCAGTACACCTTTATGACAGGTAAGCTCGGGCCAGGTGCGCGCTCAAGCAGTTAGCATCACAATATGCTAGTATTTGCGGACGCGCTGTATTGATTTCAGCTGACGTAAGGTATCTTCATCAAGTGGGATGACACCGCACATAGGTATTACGCGAGGTGGTAAGTCATTAGTGTCACTATCAGTGTGAGATACATAAGGCAGCATCACAGAGAGAACAGCAAGAGCATCCGTGAAAGATAGTGATATAGTGGGCAAACTGTCACACTTAATCGATGAAATTAGGCCCCATATCAATATACCTAAGTTAGGGTTCATTCTAACTTCTCATGTGAAAGGTTCTATAGATTACACTGAGTGCACTGATCTTCCTTTCTACATACACAGTAAATTTGTAGAATTTAAACCAAACAAATATAGATCTTCAAACTTTCGCGCTGAGCCATGCTGCGTGCACTTTTCTCCTCAGTATATCAACTAACATACCCAGCATGACCGCCATTGTTTTGGGCTGCCGCTGCTGCTGGAAAATAAGTCGTGTTCATAGAAAAGAGAGCAGAAATTTACAGTCTAGGCACGACCTATCAATGTCTGTGTTACAGAAACATGCAATCAGTGTCCCAGCACTCTTCAATTCGGAGGCAAATAATTGAACCAAACTACACGAACTGCGCATGGATAAACTATAGTAGCATTTTATACAACCTTTAGCACCATAGCTTAAGCAGAATTAGATAATATGCATTAAGTTAATTAAGATTAAGATTGCAATTTATAAGATGTCAGGTTTAGCTGAGCATCTTGGTATATGCAGGCACACAATACAAAGACAGCATATGACGCTATTGTCTATACCACAGATGTGTACACTGTCTATACCACAGATGTGTACAATGTCTAGAAGGTTATTGTCTGTACAACATGTCAATACAATGTCTATCGCGCTATAGTCTATAGAACAGATCAGTACCAATGTCTAGCACGGTGTTGTCTATATCAAAGATCTGTGCAATGTCTAGCACGCTGCTGTCTGCATGACAGGTGTAAACAATGTCTGACGCGTTATTACCACTGTACCACAGCTATGTACGGTATCTAACAGGTTATTGTCTGTACCACTGATTGCACGCCTGTGTCTACAGCTTTATAATCTGTACCACAGGTGTGTATAATTTATATCACTTATTGTCTATACTACATTATTGTACAATATCGACCAGGTTATTGTCCACACAGCAGCAATGTTTAGCGCGTCACATGTTTTATACAATGTCTATCAGGTTATTGTGTGTACCACAGGTCTGTACAATGTCCATCAGGTTATTGTCTGTATCACAGGTCTGCACAATGTCTATCAGGTTATTGTCTGTATCACATGTTTGTCCTATGTCTATCACGTTATTGTCTATGCCACAGGTCTGTACAATGTCTGTTAGATTATTGTCTATTCCACAGATCTGTACAATGTCCATCAGGTTGTTGTGTATGTCACATGTTTGTACTATGTCTAACAAGTTATTGTCTATACCACAGGTCTGTACAATGTCTATCAGGCCATTTTCTGTACCACAGGTCTGTACAATGTCTCCCAGGTCATTGTCTATACCAGGGATCTCTACCATGTCCACCAGGCTATTGTCTATGCCACATATTTGTACAATATCTATCACGTTATCGTCTATCTGATTATTGTCTTTAACACAGATCTGATTTAGTTATTATTTGATTGATGTTTTACGCCGTACTCAAGAATATTTCACTTATACGACGCCGGCCAGCATTATGGTGGGGGGAAACCTTGCAAAGCCGGGGGAAACCCACGGCCATCCGCAGGTTACTGGAAGACCTTCTTGCGTACGGCCGGAGAGGAAGCCAACATGAGCTAGGACTTGAAGTTACAGCGACCGCATTGCCACAGATCTGTACAATGTCTATCAGGTTAATATGTGGGTATCACAGATCTGTATAATGTCTGTCAGGTTATTGTTTATAACACAGGTCTGTACAATGAATATCACGGCATGGTGTCGGACAGTATGTATGACCCTGATATGACATCACAATACTTCCCCATGGATGTGGAGCCTGATCCTCTGTGGTGGCGAGACGCTGAACCGCTGTGGATAGCTGCCGAGAAACAGGTAGACAGTCAAACTTCTTCTTGTCTTGTAGATTATGGGGTCATGTGACCAGATTTAAGCTCCCCATGGATAGTTGCCGACAAACAGGTAAACGGTAAAACACCTACATCTGTCTAGTAGAATATTGGGTCATGTGATCGGATTCAAGTCCCCCCATGGACAGTTGTCGACAAACAGGTAAACAGTAAAACAGTTACCAGTCTGATAGAATATGGGATCGTGTGACCGGACTCAAACCGCTGTGGATAGCTGCCGATGAACACTTAAGCAAACCCCTATCTGTGTGGTAAAATGTGACATCATGTGACCGGACTCGTCGCATCATGAGTTATGCATGTTGAATTTCAAATATTGAATTTGGTTCATCCTTTAAAACCTGGTGTCAGTATAATGTGGTTGGCATGCCATGCTTGGTGTGTTCCTGATGACACTTCAGTGGTGGCAGAGCTTTAACTGGGGGCATGGACTCGCCTTGCCACAAGACGACACAATGTATGTACACACACCTAGTCGTCATATAACTGAAAGATTGTTAAGTACAACTTAAAACCGGCCACATTGGATCGTCTCTCAAAATGTGTTTGGCAAAGGGTCTTCTGTTTGTAATACATACACCAGTGATGAGAAAAATATGCTTTCAAGCCTAACTCCTTCCATGACTGTGTTATAGAATTATACTGATGTTAATAAGGTTTGTGTTGATGAAAATCTCACTTTATCAGTAAAAACAAACTAGTATTAGCCATCCTTTCTTTAAAAACAAAAGTAGTACCAAGATTTCGTTCTTCTTTTTCAGAACAAAACATCTTACTTCTATCACTGGCCTTATTGTAATGTTATTAACCATCGCGTCAAGGCTACGCACTGTAAACTCACCACAGGCATCACGACGGCAAAGAAAGTTTTAAATGCTGCAGAGGCTGGTTTATCGCTGCTGGCAAACTCCACAGCTGAACTAATAGGTGAGAGCTTAATTATACTTCTCCCGTCTACACATCTAACAAAGAACATAAGACCATATATCTCTTCTCTCCAAACCTAACCAAGTAGATATGAGCTAAATCATACCTCTCCCTTCCACACACTTCTCCCAGTAGGTACAAGCTAAATCATACCTCTCCCTTCCCCACACTTCTCCCAGTAGGTACAAGCTAAATCATACCTCTCCCTTCCTCACACTTCTCCCGGTAGGTAAAAGATAAATCATACCTCTCCCTTCCCCACACTTCTCGCAGAAGGTACAAGCTAAATCATACCTCTCCCCTCTCCACACTTCTCCCGGTAGGTAAAAGATAAATCATACCTCTCCCTTCCCCACACTTCTTCCGGTAGGTACAAGCTAAATCATACCTTTCCCCTCTCCACACTTCTCCCGGTAGGTACAAGCTAAATCATACCGCCCCCTTTTCAACACCTCTCCCAGTAGGTATCTGCAAAATCATACCTCTCCCTTCCCCACACTTCTCCCGGTAGGTAAAAGATAAATCATACCGCCCACTTTTCAACACATCTCCCAGTAGGTATCTGCAAAATAATACCTCTCCCTTCCTCACACTTCCCCCAGTAGGTACAAGCTAAATCATACCTCTCCCTTTTCCACACTTCTCCCAGTAGGTACAAGCGAAATCATACCTCTCCCTTCCACACACTTCTCCCAGTAGGTACAAGCTAAATCATATCTCTCCCTTCCCCACACTTCTCCCGGTAGGTAAAAGCTAAATCATACCTCTCCCTTCCCCACACTTCTCCCAGTAGGTACAAGCTAAATGATACCTCTACCTTCCCCACACTTCTCCCAGTAGGTACAAGCTAAATCGATACCTCTCTCTTCCCCACACCTCTCCCAGTAGGTACAAGCTAAATCATACCTCTCCCTTCCCCACACCTCTCCCAGTAGGTACAAGCTAAATCATACCTCTCCCTTCCCCACAATTCTCCCAGTAGGTACAAGCCAAATCATACCTCTCCATTCCACACACCTCTCCCAGTAGGTACAAGCTAAATCATACCTCTCCTCTTCCCCACAATTCTCCCAGTAGGTACAAGCTAAATTATACCTCTCCCTTCCCCACACTTCTCCCAATAAATAAAGCTAAATCATACCTCTACCTTCCCCACACTTCTCCCAGTAGGTACGAGCTAAATCATACCTCTCCCTTCCCCACACTTCTCCCAGTAGGTACAAGCTAAATCATACCTCTCCCTTCCACACACCTCTCCCAGTAGGTACAAGCTAAATCATACCTCTCTCTTCCCCACACTTCTTCCAGTAGGTACAAGCTAAATCATACCTCTACCTTCCCTACACTTCTCCCAGTAGGTACAAGCTAAATCATACCTCTCCCTTCCCAACACTTCTCCCAGTAGGTACAAAGCTAAATCATACCTTTCCGTTCCCCACACTTCTTCCAGTAGGTACAAGCTAAATCATACCTTTCCCTTCCCACACTTCTCGCAGTAGGTACAAGCTAACTCATACCTCTCTCTTCCCCACACCTCTCTCAGTAGGTATAAATCTAAATCATACCTCCACCTTTTTCACCACCTAGCCAAGTAGGTAAAAGCTAAATCATACCTCCACCTTTTTCACACCTAGCCAAGTAGGTAAAAGCTAAATCAGTAGGTAACTACAAAATCATACCTCTCCCTTTTCCACACTTCTCCCAGTAGGTACAAGCGAAATCATACCTCTCCCTTCCCCACACTTCTCCCAGTAGTAAAAGCTAAATCATGCCTCTCCCTTCCCCACACATCACCCAGTAGGTACAAGCTAAATGATACCTCTACCTTCCCCACACTTCTCCCAGTAGGTACAAGCTAAATCATACCTCTCCCTTCCACACACTTCTCCCAGTAGGTACAAGCTAAATCATACCTCTCCCTTCCCCACACTTCTCCCAGTAGGTACAAGCTAAATCATACCTCTCCCTTCCACACACCTCTCCCAGTAGGTACAAGCTAAATCATACCTCTCCCTTCCCCACACTTCTCCCAGTAGGTACAAGCTAAATTATACCTCTCCCTTCCCCACACTTCTCCCAATAAATAAAAGCTAAATCATACCTCTACCTTCCCCACACTTCTCCCAGTAGGTACAAGCTAAATCATACCTCTCCCTTCCCCACACCTCTCCCAGTAGGTACAAGCTAAATCATACCTCTCCCTTCCCCACACTTCTCCCAGTAGGTACAAGCTAAATCATACCTCTCTCTTCCCCACACTTCTTCCAGTAGGTACAAGCTAAATCATACCTCTACCTTCCCCACACTTCTCCCAGTAGGTACAAGCTAAATCATACCTCTCCATTCCCCACACTTCTCCCAGTAGGTACAAGCTAAATCATACCTTTCCGTTCCCCACACTTCTTCCAGTAGGTACAAGCTAAATCATACCTTACCCTTCCCCACACTTCTCCCAGTAGGTACAAGCTAACTCATACCTCTCTCTTCCCTACACCTCTCTCAGTAGGTACAATCTAAATCATACCTCCACCTTTTTCACACCTAGCCAAGTAGGTAAAAGCTAAATCATACCTCCACCTTCTTCACACCTAGCCAAGTAGGTAAAAGCTAAATCAGTAGGTAACTACAAAATCATACCTCTCCCTTCTCCACACCTCTCCCAGGAGGTAACAGCTAAATCGTACCGCTTCCTTCTGCACATCTTTCCCAGTAGGTAACTGCAAAATAATACCTCTCCCTTCCCCACAACTCTCCCAGGAGCTAAGGGCTAATTCATACCTCTCCCTTCTCCGCACCTAACCACGTAGATAAAAGCTAAATCATACCTATCCCATGTTCGCACCTGATTTATTGAGTAACAGCTAAATCATACCTATCCCATGTTCGCACCTGACTTATTGAGTAACAGCTAAATCGTGCCTCTCCCATTTTTCACACCTGACCTACAGAGTGATAGCTAAATCTTGCCTCTCCTTTCTCCACACCTCTCCCAGTGGGTAAGAGCTAAATCATACCCCTCTCTTCTCTACACCTAACCCAATAGCTAAGAGCTAAATCATACCTCTCCCTTCTCCATAACTTCCTGGGTCGAGTCACACCTAAGACTTTAAAAGAGGAAGTTGTAACTTCCTCGCTTGGTGTTCAACATGAAGGGGATAGTGACACAACTGGTTGACCCGTATCAGTATAATGCATCTAGCGGGGCGGCTTACTCCTTCGGTAAGGCGTTTCAGTGAAGCAGCACTAGAAAAGAGAGCGATGGAAATCCGTCCTGCAACCAGGAGGTACATTACATGCACTCTAAGGAATCCTCCGTCGTTATGTGATTGAAAAATTGTTAAGTACGTCGTGAAGCCCCAAGGATTCACTCACTCACTCCACACCTCTCTCAGCAGGTAAGAGCTAAATCATACCTCTCCCTTCCCCACACTTCTCCCAGTAGGTACAAGCTAAATCATACCTCTCCCTTCCCCACACCTCTCCCAGTAGATAAGAGCTAAATCATACCTCTCCCTTCTCCACACCTCTCCCAGTAGGTAAGAGCTAAATCATACCTCTCCCCTCCCCACACCTCTCCCAGTAGGTAAGAGCTAAATCATACCTCTCCCTTCTCCACACCAAACCAAGAGAGTAAGCGTTAAATTATGCCTCTTCTATGTTTGCACCTGACCTAGTGAGTAAGAACTAAGTCACGCCTCTCCCTTCTCCACACCTGACCTAGTGAGTAAGAGCTAAATCATACCTAACCACACCTAACCAAGTAGGTAAGAGCTAAATCATACCTTTCTCATGTTCACCCTGATCTAGTGAGTAACAGCTAAATCACGCCTTTGCCATGTTCGCACATGACCTATTGAATAACAGCTAAATCATGCCTATCCCATGTTCACACCTGGTCTATTGAATAACAGCTAAATCATGCCTCTCCCATGTTCGCACCTGGCCTATTGAATAACCGCTAAATCATACCTCTCCCTTCCCCACACCTCTCCCAGTAGGTAAGAGCTAAATCATACCTCTCCTTTTTCCACACCTGACCTCATAAGTAAGAGCTAAACCACACCTCAATCATGAGGCAAGCCCCTTTCTAGCAGACGTGCTTGCTAGTGTGGATGAAGCTTTAAGTCAGGGGGTTTTCGTCGAATTTTGGTGCAGGAATGGTGGCTGATCTGTTTCAGGAATTTTGGTACAGGAATACCGGCTGATCTGTTTCAGGAATTTTCGTGGATGTGGGCGATAGCAGGGCACATCGGTATGGTACGAATAGCACTGAAGTTAAATCTGTCATCAGGAACATTGACAATACTATCAACAAGATACTTGAGATGATGAGGGTTCAGGGCTTGACGGAGAAGGTAACACTGATGGTTGTCTCCGGACATGGCATTACGGACGTCTCCAGAAAGAGAATCATTCGCATCAAGAATTTCGTGGACACAGCGGATGTAGATATCTTCATCGGTAGAGGCGCTTTTCTCTCTGTCTGGCCCAAACCTGAGAAAATGAACAAGGTTTGGTATAAGTCAAGTAAATGAATGACTTCATAAAACTTAAGCATAGCGAAGTCTTTAGCTGTTAGGTCTTTTGTGGAATTACAAAGCATTTACTCTTAAATGCTGTTCAACCCCCGAACTTTTCATTTATAATCATTCGATGTCAGGTTTATAATTGAGGGAAATCGAAGTGTCAGCAGTAAACCCCTGCCCTTCCCCAGATACCTGGCAAACAGCTTCACTTAAAGCCGCAGATGAACTAGTCAGAGTTGAATTCGCACCTGCAACCTCAACGGTCAGGGGCCAGACGAGCTTTAGACGAATAAGACAGCATGTTTCACGCTGTACTCATTTCATTCATTGGACGGGAGGGAACCGAACAGAGCCCTGGGAATGTCCACAAACATCTGCAGATTGCTAACAGACCTTCCCACGTCTGATCGAAGAGGAAGTCTGCATAAGCTGAGCTTCACCTCGTAGTGACCGCCTTAGTGAGAGGCTTCTGAATTGTTCTGCGACCCCTAGCCCTCAATTAAGCGCAATATGACACAATTATGAAAAAGAATACTCGGGATTTTAGACAATCCACCCATATTTACTTACGAGAGAACTGTATTCATTGCAAGGTTTAAAAAATGTAAAGGGAATGCGTTTGATGCAATCTCCTTCAGCAACGACGTTGACAGTACTAATTCAACATGACACCATACCGGTGTAATAAAAAATAACTCAGATTATGTATACTGGCCTTAAATGTACAAGAAAAACCTTTTTTCAGGTTTACAACTTACTTCGAGGTGCTCATGTGAACTTGACGACTTACCGGAAGGAGGACACGCCTGAGAACTGGCATTTCCGTCACCATCCCAGAATTCCCCCCATAGTAGTTGTTGCTGAAAAGGGTTGGACCATCTTAAAGGTCGGTCTAGAAAAGTTAGCAATGTCTGAATTTACATTAGGGAAGGGTAAAAACTGGGCTAGCACAAGAATTGGGGTAGAACAAAAACTGAGGTAGTACAAACGGCCCTTGAAAGAATAATCGTATATTCATCAAATGGATATAAAAAAACCAAAGTTGTTCAGTCAAACGCATTAACAAAGACAAGACTATTTAACGAGTTTTAAAAAAAACTGGGACAGTCCGTGACATAAAAAAAAAAATAGCTCTAAAAAATAGAACTACACATCCATCTAACGAATGCTAAATCTGAAATGTACATTTGTTTTAGCCAAACAGCTCTTACAAGTTTTATTTCCGAGGCAAGAAGCGTAGTGAGGAGTTGGGTAACCATGGATACGACAATAATCTACCAGACATGCGCGGATTCTTTCTTGTAGCTGGTCCAGGTATGTCATGGAATTTTAGTTTAATGTTAGCCTATACATAGAGCGACGTAGGGTGATTCTTTGGTGTGTGATGTGCCGTCAGTTTTTCGTTATGCTGAGTGATGTAAACTTTAGGTATGAGATGTATATCAACTTTCTTTTTTCATGTCATATCGTCGTCGTGTGACTGAAAAATTGTTAAGTACGACGTTAAACCCCAAGCACTCACTCCATTCATAACAATCGTATATTTCTGGCGTTTGCAGATTTTAAGTCGTCGTATGTCTCGGATCCAATCGAATTGGTGGATGTGTATCAGGTGATATGCAAAGTACTGGGCATGGCGTCATCTCCACATAATGGCACGTGGGCAAGGGTCAGGGGGATCTTCAAGTCGTCATCAGACAAATCCGCGGCTGGATTACCCACTCTCAACTTAACCATAGTAGGCCTATGTGTGTCTCTTATTTTCCGTAATGAATAATGTAGATTGAGGTTAAATAAACATGTTGTGGAAATCTTTCTTGTCATTTCAGAGGCGTATTTTTGTATTGTCAGTTTTAATTTGCATTTGGTTGAAATTTACGTTCTTTTCATAAGATTTTACAGATGTTCACAAAATATTAACTAGTATGTAAGATGGAGCAGACACTGAAAAATTAAGTTTATTCAGAAACATTTAAGTTCTTGGAATAAAATGACATTAATATTCCAGCTAAAACACAAAGGCTTTTGCATGCATATACATGTATTGCAAAGTAATTCCAGAACCGTTAAAAGGTCTCGGGAGAAAAGGGAGATGACTGCATTGAAAAATGTTATTTCGATAGAGTTATCGGCCATGATCTATTCCGAGGACCTGCCCCTCTACAATCATTTCCACAAATCATGAACGCCCTGTCCAAGAAAAGAAGTATGGTGTACAACAGATCTTTTACAAACGCATTAAGGCTTATATAACTACAGGGTTGTCAAAGTCGGATGGTTGAAATGAAAACATCTAGCTAGTTAGTTGCCAGCGTCCGTAAATGACCATTTGTACACTGTTGATTCCTTCCTCGTACTAGGCCTATTTGACGTCAGTTTATTTGTCTTTGTCATTGAACATTTTTCTGGCATAGACGCATGAATTTACATGTTCTGTCTATGTCAGTAAAGGTCTGCTTTATAGGACAGGAAGTTAAGTGATAAATTTTTCAGACATAAAGTCATTAGGCAGAATTATTTGGATACATGTCATGTGTCCTGAGCAAGACACTGGGAGCTCTAATTGTCATGTTGACAGAAGAAATACTGTAGCTACTGACATTATGGAAGATTGTAGTTATAGGTAAAAAGTGGAATATTGTAGCTCGGGAAAAAAGTGGAACATTGCAGCTCGGTAAAACATGAAACATTGCATCTGTACGTAATACGTGAAACATTACATTTGTACGTAAGGCGTGATACATTGCATCTGCACGTAATACGTGAAACGTTACATCTGTACGTTATACGTGAAACAATGCATCTGTATGTAATGCGTGAAACATTGCATCTGTATGCAATACGTGAAACATTGCATCGGCACGTAATACGTGAAACATTGCATCTGTACGTTATACGTGAAACATTGCATCTGTACGTTATACGTGAAACATTGCATCTGTACGTAATACGTGAAACATTGCATATAAACGTTATATGTGAAACACTGCATCTGTACTTTATACGTGAAACATTGCATCTGTACGTAATACGTTAAACAATGCATCTGTACGGAATACGTGAAACATTGCATCTGTACGTTATACGTGAAACATTGCATCTGCATGGAATACGTGAAACATAGCATCTGTACGGAATACGTGAAACATTGCATCTGCGCGTAATACGTTAAACATTGCATCTGTACGTTATACGTGAAACATTGCATCTGTACGGAATATGTGAAACATTGCATCAAGATAAAATGTATAACACTGAGGTAATGTATGGGAGATTACAGTTTGGAAGAGTGTGGATAGTACACTGTGAAATATTGCACATCCCCGTTACTTAAAATGTTCTGGAATGCAGCTATTTAAAAACGGTGAGCATTCCATTTAGTTATTGCATTTACTTTAAATTCGTTAAAATATGGAACATTTCATTTAGTTAAAATTTAGATCGTTGTATTTTATTTTCTTTATTTTTTGATTGGCGTTTAAGGCCGCACTCAAGAATATTTCACTTATTAGCAATTAGCATAATGGTGGGAGGGAACCGGACACAACTTGTGAGCAACTAACCCAGGACCATCCTCACATGGCTGACAGACAATTCCACATATGGCCGGAGAGGAAGACAACATTAGCATTATGGTGGAAGGGAAGTGGGCACAGCTTGGGGGGTAGTTAACCCACGGCCATCCTCACATTGCTGGCAGACAATTCCACGTACGACCGGAGACGAAGACAGCATGAGCTGGACTCACAGCGATCGAATTGGTGACATGTTGCTGAGTCATTTTGCTGTGTTAGTAGGCTAAACATTCGGACAGATTCCCCGTGCCGATATGATGCCAAACATGCCAGTTATATATGTGGAACATTGCAATTCGTTAAAGTGTGAAACATTATAGTTAGTTAGAATGTGAAACATTGCAATTTATTTGTTTGTATATTTATTCATTTGACTCTTGCTAAACGCCATACTGAAGAATGTTTCAATTATACGATGGCGGTCAGTTTTATAGGTGGAAGAAATCAATTATTGTCACCAAGACCACAAATGCGGTCATAGCAGAGGAATGTACAAATCCCATGTCCGAGGCCAGGTTTGAACCCGTTTAACGTGTGCCTCAGCAAACAGAAATTTATTTCTTTATTTCACTTCACTTATACGACGGCGGCCACTTATACGACGGCGGGGGAAACCGGGCAGGGTATGGGGAAAACCCTCGACCATCCGCAACTGCGATAGAAATGAAGTCGCCTCTAAACACTTAGAAACTCTAGTGGGATGAGAAAGTTAGATAAATTGTGGAACAACACAATTTGTAAAATGTGTAACATTGTAGCCACTTAAAATATGTAACATTACAGTAAAACAGTGTATCAATGTGGATATTACTGATTTGTTGTACATAAGAGAAGGTATCACGACTGAAAGAAGGCATCAAATTGACCTGTACAATTCTGTGTATTCGAAACTCCTCTCCATAGACTGAATTCATATGCTTTGCACGTCGAATCTTCCCGCTGATTCTGTATGCCACCTGAAATCCGGGTTTGTTGAAACTACCGGTGACCAATCGATTTAGACGGCTATATCAATAACTCTGTAATCTCCTTCATCATTCCAGTTTACTTTTATTAATTTGTCGGGTCTTCGGAGATCCTCTACTGTCTCTGTGTTCTATCTCTCGGCAGACTGATATTATTTGAACTGCTTTCCGAAATAGAATCTTAAATAACAGTGCGAAGGAGCAGTGCCAAAAATACCCATGGCGTTCCAACAGACGAACAAATACCATTTAGCTTGCTAAGATTTCCCATTATTGATGAAAATGTAATATTTACCGACGCCGTGGACAGAAAGAGCGTTTAGCCTTTGTAACTTTTCCTACTTGTATGGAAAGCCAAACCACGCACCGGTATAGGCACCCTGAAGAGCCAGATTTAATACCAGAGAGACTGAATCCCATCTACATAAAGCCATGGTATGAGAGATTCAAAATTGGACAACCGAACTTTTGTGTTTGGTCTGATGTCGACACAGTGGATAATTTGATTAGTGTGCTAACGCAGCACAGAGACACAGGAGCCCCTCATCAATGCTGTCATGGGTTTCACTCGGGCTCTGTCGGGCTTCCTCCTACAATTATGCTGGCTGCTGGCGTATAAGTGAAATATTCTGGAATATACGGCAAAAAACACCAATCAAATAAATAAATAAATCACATCGGCACAATAATTAAAGCAATAAAACTGCCAACGTGCCAAAGAAAAGTTGAACAACCGGACAGAACAAATTTCGTATTACTCTATGATGAACCGCACGTCAACAAGATTGGTAATGTTGGGCCGAGGCATCTGGAATGACAATTAATTCTTTGCTGACGTCCTTGATATTCACAGCCGATTCATATCTCTGTATACACCAGTGGAATGGACTAGACACTGCAGGGTTGCGCCTGCATAGCAGCAGGTGCCCGTCACTGTTTATTGTTACTGTAGCTTGTCGTCACCTGACACTGTGTGTAACTCGCCTCTGTATCATCACATCAACTCATGGTAGAGTCGTATTTACGCGTTCACGGTGTTGTGTTTATGTGTATAGTCCAGCTTACCTCCGCTCCCTCCATGCCGTAGCCCACACTCCACGGAAATCAATTATCCTGCCATTCCAATGTAGAGTGTATCTTGCCAAAGTTGAGATATGAAGTCACCAAAATAAACAGCCGATGGTTATTATTGTAAGATATAATCCAGAGTCTATGAGTGATGGGCTAACCTGTGACTGCATCTTTGTGAGTGATGATGATCTGCGAGGAAACCATCAACACAACAATGTCAGGGCCTACTAGATTTGAAGTTTCCAGAAAATGGACATCTTAACTTGACTGGAATGTCTTGTTTGCGCTCTCTATGATGTAAGACAATCCTTTCCGCAAAATAAGGGAGGCCTCCTTCGCCTGTTGCCGAAAGGCCCAAGGTGGAAACCTGCAAGTAGTTCTTGGTCAAATAATGACATCGCAGCGAAGGGTGTTAAAGCATTTTCTTTAGTCAGTGGGTTGAAATGTAGCATTCTAGTGACCAGATATTTAGATTTCCTTCGGTATATCGAATGTAAATGGTTTCTCACAGTTTGGAATGACGCGAAAGTAAAACATTTTTTTATAACTTAAAACTGAATTATTATAAGGATTCCTAAGGATTGATTGTAAAATTTGTTAGGTATCTTGGGATATAAACGGAAAAATCGGTGTGCAAATTATATTTAGTTTTCACAGCGGTTTTTTTTTTTCTCGTTTATACCCTAATAAACCTAAAAAATATTACAATCCTTATAATTAAGTTTAAGTTATAAAAGAATATTTTACTTTCGCGTCATTACAAACTGTGAGAAATGATGGTTACACGCAAAGATATCTTTTTTTTGACTCGTCATAGAATTAAGCAGCAAAATGCGTTGATAGTAAAACTCTCTAGCTCTTTTTTTAATTTCCTGATCATCAATATTCCGTATTACTTGTATCTTGGACATTTTGGCTACAAAGATGGTTTGTTGAATTATTATCATTAAACAGAAAAGACTTCTCTCTACAATTTCCACATTTCAAAATACGAAACTGTTCACTAGAGCACAGGGTATATTTTTAACAGATTCTGAAAAAATTACTCTGTTCAAAAAAAAAGTTTAGATCAATACGTTATCTCCTCCTTGCAAACATTATTAATTGCAAACATTATTATTGCAAACTAATTACGTAATTACTATTGCCAAAAAGCACAGGTTTCAGTTCATTTCACTGATATCACACAATCATGATTTGTATTTGGGGTGATAATTCTGACTGGCGACTCCGGGGCTGTACAGTACCTTACTCCTCTCTCCCGAGACAGGAGAGGTTTTCTGGTAAACTAATTTTCTCGCAGCCGATGTCTGGGTCAGAAAATAGAGCAATGGTCAAATCTCCTTGTTGACCTAGGAAGGATTGATCGCAAATCCAAACCACCGTCTTGCCGGTTTTTACTTTTATTAACTTAGTCTGCTACTCCAGACCCTGTAACAGGTTGGTTTCGTGGAAGAAGTCTTCAGAAATGGTTGATCTCCTGAAAATCTCCCGATGCTGCCCTAGCCTATAGGACTGCCCTATAGAGTGCCTCCGTTGTATGAAGATCTACTGTCTGTGGTTAGCAGTGTCCCCCAAACCAAAAGACAAAATGCAACTTTTCAAAATTGTAAAATGTGCTAAAAACTGATCTTTAATTCTGGAAGTTCTTCAGTTCGTAAATTTTCAGCAAGTAAATTTTCTCTACCATTCGTATAATCTAAATACCTTTTTGTGAAACTTTTTAATGCGTCCATGTTATAGCAAATGTAATCAAAATTAGTTGCCTAACATTTCTGACAGGTCATGTGGTACAGTACCTTCAGTGATAAAATCCTCGCACATCAGGTACTTATTTTGCTACAATTTTATTCCTTACCAGCCTGTTGATCTCGAAGATCATCGCTCTATGTTAACTTGAAACCGACTGGTAACGGCAGCTATGCTTAAAATTTTGAAGAACTTTTTAGGTTAGTAGTTCTCATCTGTGTCGGTGAAATATTGCAGCTGTTGCAGAATTTTGTGAATTTGTGCGTTTGTCATGGACCAGTTTTGGATCGGCGACAGGATAGTTGATTATGGGGAACACTCGATCGGAGAAAGACTTAATGCACGTGTGAAGACGCGGAAAATGTGGCTTACCGTCGATCCAGTAGAAGCAGTTTTTCTCCGTACTCTCCCAACACTTCGTGTTGATCGATACTGAGAGTTACATTCCGCAACTAACGCTCGATTGAAATATATTTTAGCCAGGTGCTGTCTTGTCCATTAAAGCTCGGGAGGCCAACAACTCTATAATCGTAGACTGCAATCAGTCTGCTAAAAATGTGCGCATAGATGATAAAGGTAATCAAAAGAACATGGCTGTACGGCCAATGCTCAACCCTAAAAAATTTCCACGACATCTGTGTACAAAGAGTCTGTTTTAATGAAATACTGTTTTAATAACCCGCGAGTCCGTCTACATTTCCTAGCTGCGTGTGGAAGCCCTGGCATAGCACCCGACAGACCAGCCAAGAACTTGTGCCACTGTACAGTTAACTGACCTCGTTCTGCTGAAGTAAACTGATTGGGTGTCTACTATAACATCATATGAAGGCCGGACACGAACCTGACCTTTCTATGAGCAACCATCCATGACTATATTGGTCTCTAGATAATGCGCGGCATCAACTAAAAGCTATAATTTTAACCCCGTAGAATCGTCAACAATGGCTTTGAAGTGTGTTATTTCCGTTGCCTGTTGGTGATGTTGCTAGGTAAATTATTAATGATATAGGGAATGTGATTTTGTCTGTATGACAAAGAGTTTTTCTCAGACTCTTTGTCTAAACGGACTGGCGCCAGTTATATTTATTTATTTATTTGATGGTGTTTTTCGCCGTACTCAAGAATATTTCACTTATACGACGCCGGCCAGCATTATGGTGGGAGGAAACCGGGCACAGCCCGGGCGAAACCTACGACCGTCCGCAGGTTGCTGGCAGACCTTCCCACTTACGACCGGAGAGGAAGCCAGCATGAGCTGGATTTGAACTCACAACAACCGCATTGGTGAGAGGCTCCTGGGTCATTACGCTGCGCTAGCGCGCTAACCGACTGAGTGACGGAGGCCCCGCGCCAGTTATATGGTAACTGCTCAATACAGTACCGTGGAATGATGCCTATATAGTTTTATAAGTATAGATGGTGCAAGAGCGAATATCATTTTAAAGTTCTCCTTTACCCTAATTCCTCCACCTTTTCGCATATGTGAGAAAGCAACTTTCAGTGCAATTTATGCACCTTGGGTTGTGTTGACCTATTTCAGGGCTTTGGAGAAAGTATGGCTTTATCATTCAACACAGAATAACTCCCTCAGAATGTGCTTTAATAAGAACCTTGCAAAGATGCCAAAATTACAATATATATTTTGAGACGATGTAAAATCTAGTGTGTTAAATTGACACGAGACTGTGTTTTCTGAGTGACGAAATTATTTTATTCCCACAATCTATTAAGCGACATATTATACAGTGTGACAGACAACTTCTATTATTCCAACTTTTAGAATACTTTTATTGGTATAACGGGGTGTTGCCTTGACCAGAACATAATATTATGTTGCTCCAACACAATTTATTCATGATCACCCAGAAAACATTATAATATGACTAACAGATTAGTTTTCTAGTTTAGCGAGGCGACAAATGACGATAGAGAAGCTGATTGTTGTACGTCACGTGTAGTCACACTATATCTGACATAGTCAAGACACATCTATGAATCGACCGCTTTACATAAATGACATTTCAGAACCATATATGATCAAAAGAAAAAAACAGAATTCACTGGAAAGGACAAGGCAGAGCAAGAAATATGTCGATTTGAACATAGTTCATATTCTTCAGGTGTGGACAGACTCCATTAGCTGATAGCATGTCGCCGACATTAAAAACGATTAACACACGATTCTTCCCAGTGCAATTGCCTCAATCTGATTAAGATGAGGAGCTTTTTCTATAAAAGCACAGCTTGCACAAATCATCATCCACTTTTCAAGCCTGTGGATTTCACCCATAAATAGACTGTTTCATAACTTCTCATTTATCCCTTATGTAGTTATCGACGAGAATATAGCGTGAAATCAATCAAGCCTAACACAGATAAAACTTAGAAAGGAGAACAATGTTCATAACCGGTGCCATTTTTAAGTCCCCATCCTCAGTATCAAATTTCGATGACGTCACATGATTTTTATCCATTAGTTCAGGGCAACAGGGATAACCGTTATGTCAGTGACGAGCGTGTTTGACGGTAACGTGCCCATAAACTCAGTGCTGATCGATACAGAGACCGTATCGTAGGCCACACAGACAGGTTAGTTAATTACCCTTGTGTTCTTTTTAATGAACACTATCGATCTGTATGGGCAAGTGATATTTTGCATTGATTGCCAATTATCACACCTAGACTGCGCAGCGGTTTATTACAAGATAGTACCGGGCATGCTGATATCACAGCGGTAGCTTCTTAATTACTGTGATCGATTGTTTTAGTGTCGCTATGGGAACTGGGTCAAACTGCTCCGATGAAAGGTCAAAGAATGTTAAAATGAGTAATTGAAGCTGTCAGCTAAATGGACGTTTTACTCGGAACAAACACCCGGAAATGATTACTGTGACGAGTTTTTTGTTACATGTTTTCAGCACGATTGTGGACATGCCAAGTAAAGTTGACCCATGGGGACGCTCTATTCACAGCAGGATCGGTGAATACGTAATCCTATTCACATAACGGCAACTGTGAAGTTTGGATGGCATGAATCATTTAATATGACACAAATCAAAATCGTTAGGAGCAGGAGGGTGACTCTAAATGTACCCCGAGGAAAATCAAATTGCCCCTCTGTTGATGGGGTATTTTCAGTCAGTGAGTGCAAAGTGGTAACAATTTATTTCAGAGCAATCAATATCTTTGCATCTCGTGTCACATTTGACGATTTGGCATCAATTTAAAACTATTCAGTTTAATAACAGATCATGGTAAAAACTAAGGTAAAAGGGCCGGAGTACTCCTCAGAAATTACCTCTCGATCTCGCTCTGCTTAAGTTTTTATCTGCAGCCTCGATTTATCATTCCCAGGAGATTGGCGTGGAGGGATGTTCACTGCTATCCAGTCACTCGGAAATTTCATGATTGATTATCATGGGCTGGATGATTGACTGATTTTAGTGTTTATGCAGTGAGGTAAAAGCACTACCTATACTGGTTTTATAGTGCGAGACAGGGAGGTAAAAACACTACCTATAATGGTTTATTTTACGAGACAAGGAAATAAAAACACTATCTATACTTGTTTAATGTGCGAGAAAAGGGAGCTAAAACACTACCTATACTGGTTTTATAGTGCGAGAAAAGGGAGCTAAAAACACTACCTATACTGGTTTTATTGTGCGAGACAGAGAGGTAAAAGCACTACCTATACTGGTTTTATAGTGCCAGACAGGGAGGTAAAAACACTACCTATACTGGTTTTACTGTGGGAGACAGGGAGGTACACGCACTACCTATACTGGTTTATTTTACGAGACAAGGAAATAAAAACACTATCTATACTTGTTTAACGTTCGAGAAAATGGAGCTAAAAACACTACCTATACTGGTTTTATAGTGCGAGAAAAGGGAACTAAAAACACTACCTATACTGGTTTTATTGTGCGAGACAGAGAGGTAAAAGCTCTACCTATACTGGTTTATTTTACGAGACAAGGAAGTAAAAACACTATCTATATTTGTTTAATGTGCGAGAAAGGGAGGTAAAAACACTACATATACCGGTTTTATTGTGCGAAACAGGGAGGTAAAAGCACTACCTATACTGGTTCTATTGTATAGGATAGTGACGTAAAATCTTTAATTATACTGGTTTTATTGTGCGACTGTAAAGTGTAAACTCATTTACACTGGTTAAGTAGCAACGGCTAGTTTATTGTCCATTTGACTTTAATGTTTCCGCTTACCTACTGATTAACAACACAATTTAGCCATATTCTGCTACTTGAAGTGAAAACCGGTAACAGGCATGGTTAATCAGTAGACTACGTGTTCCGTCATTCTTGCTTACAGATTGTCGGTGTTACCGAGGCGTTTTGCAGTTTGCATTTTGCCGTCATTAAGATCGTTGATCAGTGATAAATTTCTGTGTCACTGATTCAATAAGACAAAAGCAGCATCGAATGTGCTACTCGAAGGTAATAAACTGAACTACCCATATCTGTAAAAAAAAAATGAAAGGTAAATGAATCCTCCTAACTCAGTAACACTGGCTCAGTCATCCTTGCCAATTAAACCTAGCTTAATAACTGGGCGCACTAACTCTATCTCAGCGACGTAACTCAGTAACCCAAGACCCAAAACGCTTATTCCGTCATTTTAAGCTCAATAATTTAACCAGGTAACCTAAACGCTCCATAAGATCGGTTCGACGGCAAGAGCTCATTGTCTCGGGTTACATCATAATTATTCAAAGTAGCATGCTGGATACTGGGCAGAGTTCAACGTGTTTTGACGGAGGGCGACACCAGTTAATCTGCTATCGACTTAACTGTAAACTCTGTGACTAACACTGCCATATTTGAAATTGCTTACACGTTTTAGTATAATATAACCTTAATAAATGAATTCTATTTTATCTCTTGTGGTACATGATCTCACGGCGTTGAGATGGATGTTAGGAAATCCAAGCCATGCAGTGTTTTAGCAGAGACAATAGTGCAGACTGTGTTGCTGTGTGTTGTTTGTTTTAATTGCTTGTTGGTCAGTCATTGTAAAACAAATTACCATAATACTGGGTAAATCACTGCACACCCACCCTTAAAACTGTACCCATAAACCAGTCCTAGAGCCTGAATTAGCTGAGCACAAACTTAAAACAATATACACTGACAGCGATGTATATCAAACCGAAAAATGAAACTACGTTTAAAGGCATGCATCATGTGTCTTTGTAAAATCCGATATCCCTAATCTGGGTTGCACTCTGTACACATGTAACTTGTACATCGACGTCTCATGTTGCTCGCCACTATAAACATCCATAGTTAAAAACAGTTTTGACGAGATAAATGACGAGAAAAATGGCCATGAATAAATCAGTGGATAGATCCGAGTGTAGGAAGTCCGTGATTTGCCTCACTTTCCATCCCCGGATCGATGCAAACAAAATGAAGGATCACCACATTCTCCGCTCTTTTTTTTTCTTTTTTTTTTTCTTTGTCAAGTAAAAACTCACTTTGACAGATCACACAACAGTAATTAATTTACATGCGTCCGAAGTGTTTCTTTCTCTTTTCATTGCACTCTGGGTAATGAGGTTACCATCCGATCTTTTTACATCTACTCACCAGTCAGTAGGCCGACCAACCTCCAGGATGTGTACGGTAGACTAGAGAATACCCCTGTTGCTCATACTAACACCTGGTAACCACGGGCAAAACCATAAACAAATATTATGAATTATGCAGAGCTAAATGCTCGATTGTTCAACACCACAAAGTGGGCAAGGCAAATGACTAGGGCGAAACTGACACGGGTAGAAACTTGATACAATCATGAAATATTCAAAATGTTCAAAGCCATAATTTCAAGCACGACAAAGGTTCCTTACTTTATATGGTAAATGTAGTCATAATGGAGGGGAGTGCTCTTTGCATGACTGAAAACACCTGCTAAAGCCAACACGTGCGAACGACATTCAGTTAGTAATACTGCAGAGAAAGTATTATTATGGATTAGAGAGGCGGGGATGGAGCGCCTTTGTGAGACATCCCTGTAATTGTGATCATCCAGCATTAGCAAAAACATGAAAGCATTCAGTTAAATTTTAATATTTGTAGATCGATCAGCGGCGGTCAGATTTCTACACACCTCCTGTCAACATTTATAACACATTAAATATTCTTTTTTCCCTAAGAAAAATGTAAGAAATTAATGTACTTATTTATTTATTTGATTGGTGCTTTACGTCGTATTCACTTTTACGACGGCGGTCAGCACTATGGTGGAAAGCCGGGCATATGCCAGGATGATACCCACGACTCTGCGTAGGTTGTTGATAGACCTTCTCAAAGAGTGTGAATTGTTTCATCATTATATTTTTCCACAGGATTTTAACCACATCAAAACCAAATTAACAAATGAAGATATCCAACGGCAACGGATTCAATAAGAAATGGATTTTGAGAGCCACCAAGTTATTTCCAAGAAAACAATGAAGCGAAGAGTCTCAGTCGCAGATATGAAATAACAATATTAGAGTCCTTAGTAAGATTGTTTGAAATTGACTTGGCAATAGGGGCGTTGAGTAAGACCGACAGTTGTTGGGCACGGGGTTTTGTTTTTATTGGTGTACATTCCCTATTATTTTACTATAAGTGACGGTTTGTCGCTACATATTGGCACGGAACTGAACTGAATTGCTATTCGTTTGATAAACAGAAGATAAATTCTATAGTAACTTGTGAATTCACTTGTTATAAAATGTCCAGCCTGGCACGGTTGAAGTACAAGCTCGTAGAGGTGCATTGATGGAACCTACTCGTTCAATGAGTTCATGTATTTTATGTAACAGAAGAAAGAAAGCCATATATCTTACAATGAACAAGATTCACCGGTAGCTATATCACAACTATCAGAAGAAAGAAAACCATGTATCTTATAATGACCAAGATTCACCGGTAGCTATATCACAACTATCAGAAGAAAGAAAGCCATATATCTTACAATAACCAAGATTCACCGGTAGCTATATCATGACTATCAGAAGAAAGAAAGCCATGTATCTTATAATGAACAAGATTCACCGGTAACTATATCACGACTATCAGAAGAAAGAAAGCTATGTATCTTATAATGACCAAGATTCACCTGTAGCTATATCACGACTATCAGAAGAAAGAAAGCCATGTATCTTATAATGAACAAGATTCACCGGTAGCTATATCACAACTATCAGTAGAAAGAAAGCCATGTATCTTATAATGACCAAGATTCACCGGTAGCTATATCATGACTATCAGAAGAAAGAAAGCTATGTACCTTATAATGACCAAGATTCACCTGTAGCTATATCACGACTATCAGAAGAAAGAAAGCTATGTACCTTATAATGACCAAGATTCACCGGTAGATATATCATGACTACCAGAAGAAAGAAAGCCATGTATCTTATAATGACCAAGATTCACAGGTAGCTATATCACAACTATCAGAAGAAGAAACATCTTACAATGACCAAGATTCACCGGTAGATATATCACGACTATCAGAAGAAAGAAAGCCAAGTATCTTATAATGACCAAGATTCACCGGTAGCTATATCACAACTATCAGAAGAAAGAAAACCATGTATCTTATAATGACCAAGATTCACCGGTAGCTATATCACAACTATCAGAAGAAAGAAAACCATGTATCTTATAATGACCAAGATTCACCGGTAGCTATATCACGACTATCAGAAGAAGAAACATCTTACAATGACCAAGATTCACCTGTAGCTATATCACGAATATCAGAAGAAAGAAAGCCATGTATTTTATAATGAACAAGATTCACAGGTAGCTATATCACAACTATCAGAAGGAAGAAAGCCATGTATCTTATAATGACCAAGATTCACCGGTAGCTATATCACAACTATCAGAAGAAGAAACACCTTACAATAACCAAGATTCACCGGTTGCTATATCACGACTATCAGAAGAAAGAAAGCCATGTATCTTATAATGACCAAGATTCACCGGTAGATATATCATGACTACCAGAAGAAAGAAAGCCATGTATCTTATAATGACCAAGATTCACCTGTAGCTATATCACGAATATCAGAAGAAAGAAAGCCATGTATTTTATAATGAACAAGATTCACCGGTAGCTATATCACGACTATCAGAAGAAAGAAAGCCGTGTATCTTATAATGACCAAGATTCACCGGTAGCTATATCACAACTATCAGAAGAAGAAACATCTTACAATAACCAAGATTCACCGGTAGCTATATCACGACTATCAAAAGAAAGAAAGCCATGTATCTTATAATGATCAAGATTCACAACTATCAGAAGAAAGAAAGCCATATATCTTATAATGACCCAGATTCACCTGTAGCAATATCACACATGTATATAAAGTGAAATTCAGCAGTCACTGCTTACTCTTACTGCTTTATGTCAGGAGGTTTTTCCAGTGCCTGATGAAGTGCACTGGTTTATTTCCGGCACACCAACTTCCTCCATGGATACACCTAACCGACGACCTGTATGTGAACAATTTTGCAGTACAGAATCCAATGAAAAACTAAAATTTACCATCATTTTCATGTCTACCGTTTGATAATTATCTTACCTTTTTGAGCTTCCTATTACAGCTTTTATTCTCAGTTGCTATCGTTTGATACTGACCTATGGTATCGTTTGATATCTGCCTGGAACTTTCTGTAGCTGCTTTGCATCTGCGTTTCTGTTGTTCGATAATTTTTTATCCTTTATGGAACTTCTTATTGCAGTTTTAGATCTGAGTTTCTACCATTCGATACTAGAACCTTTAGGAGCTTCATGTAGCTGCTTTACATCTGAGTTTCTAGCGTTTGATTCTTATCTATCCTTGATGACGGAACTTCTTTTAACTAGTTTGTATCTGCGTTTCTACTTTTCAGATTGTACCATTAGACTATTTACCTCCCATAAAGACATCATTTCTTTGTGTCATAATTAAACCCTAAACCCGTACCACCATTAGCTTGCGATAAAAACTTTTCGCTTGGTAGTAATGTCATGTTTTTTAGCCTTGGTGTTTAATCAAAGCCTTCTATGTTACCGACACTATTAACTGTGCTATTTTGTCCAATGTCACTCGTCTGCATGACGGTCTGAAGGCGGAGTGCAGATTGAACAACCAAAACATGGCGCACAATTTCAGGGATAGGCAACAACGTTCCATATGTATTTACAGAGAGACGAACCGACATTTTAATCTCGCTGATACAAACCTTATCTTGTTTAAACGTTTTGGAAATACGGTACAAAAGTCACGTAAATCATTTAGAATTTCCCAGCGGACGTGACCCATTGATTAAACAAAGTCTCCATGTTAGATCACTCCAAAACTTTCTTTTTCAAAGAAATCTGTGCTATTTACATGACCTAAAGCTAATAAAGCAGTTATAGGTCAGTTATAGGTGGCACAATCAAACCATGCGCACAGAAGGCTTCACTGATAATCTATCTAAAAACTGCCACGATAGTAATAAACCGATAGAAAACTTAATGACAAATATACACTAATAACTCTTATCAGTTAAGAGGTAATTAAAACTCTTGAGCCATCACATTAAGCGATTCGTAGTAAGGTGGGTTGCCTCGTTACCAAGATGCATGGTTTTGTGGTTAAGCTAATGTTAATATCTTCGACGTGCTGTTGGAATTTTTGTCGGTCAATTTGCCGGCTTTAAGGTGCCCTTACGTAGCTTTAAGATGTCGAAATATAAGCTAACATTTTCTAATTTTCTTTTTAGATAATTCCCACTAAATTAAAGCAGCCGAATGTTTGGTTTGTAAGATGGCCTTCATAAATTTTCATGTCGTCAGTGACGCTACCTATTTATTTTATCCCAATGAAACAAGCAGTTATTGCCAGATTTACTTTTCCGAGCACAGGCACATATTACATGAGCACAGTCACATATTACATGAGCACAGGCATACATTACATGAGCACAGGCACACATTACATGAGTACAGGCACACATTACATGAGTACAGTTTACAAGGATTTGATTCATACCCGAACAAAAGGGTGCAGAGAATGCTGTGACATAACTCACCATATACATTGGTATGGCCATAAAGCCACCTTACCTGTATTTAATCCATAAAAATAACATTACTAAAATGTTTTTAAATGTATTTCAGATATAGATCTGTTTATAGTCTTCTACTAATTCGTATTTCATTTTAATGTTTCTTTCTCTTGTATTGATGTTTGTTTTTGCAAATTCAATAATCTATTTAGAGCGCAAACTTCAATATTACGCCTGATACATGCGTGTGTGTCACAGGACATTAGCCAATAGTACTGCCCATATCATGAATGGGATGTTTTTATTCTTTTTAAATTATTTACCGCTTGTAGCCACACGAAGGAAGTCTCGAATCTGCACTAGGGGCTAAAACAATACACCAAAGATTCGTGCAAAACATGTTTTTTGTTTTCAAAAGAAAAATGCGGATGTTTTGTTCAGAGACAATGAAATGTGTTCAGGCATGGACGGATTCACCTGACTAACTGAAACACGGCTCCTACAATGAGTTCAGGCATTGGACGGATTCACCTGATTAGCTGAAACACGGCTCCTACATTGAAAGAGTACGTGGGCTTTATATTTAGTTTCTTTAGTTTGTGTATACCCCTCCCTCTTGGTTAAGAGGAGTTTGTTACATACTGATAATTCATATCGTCATAGGTCTTCTACTGTATATAATTATTAGTAGGAATTAATAGCTGGTGAGAAGGCACTAGAAAAACCACCCCGGCCAGTATACGGATCTATGCGTCAAAACAGACAATCGTATGCCAGCCGTCAACCAATAAGGACGTTCCAGGTCAATAATCGCACGGCCAATTCCCAAAACGACGTAAAACACAAACCACCAAAGAACTGAGGAAGTACATAATGTCCGAAAATAGGACTAAATCATACAAAAGGGAAGCAGCCAACAGTTTTTAGTGATGTAGGAAAGACGCAAGGTATGTTGTACGCGACTAAGTGAAATCAGTATTCAAGTCGTGTACCATGCTAGAATATCTGTTGTGAATAACAAAGTATGTATCTCAGCCCCTAGCCCCGGGTTGAGCGTAATAAGACAAAATCATTAAGCAGATTCTTCACGATTGTGGGGATTCTGAAAAACCATGTTTTCCATGCAAAAAAATAATATTGCACTGTATTTAAAGATAAATTGTATACCTTTCTATAAACAGTATCTAAAAGGCTGTAGAGAGCAAGAGCGTCTTGTAGATATACAGCTGCGGTAGTTTTCATGTGTGTGGTTTCGTTTTCCAACGATTTTCACGCAGGAAACGTTAAGGAAGCGTGTGGAATAAACCCTTAAAGAGTTAAATCTCTCGTTTGTGACAGCTGACTGGTTGTGTGAATCGGTTGTGTGGTGTATAGGACAAAACCTGTAAGTGCTTCTACCGGTAAGTGCTAAATAAACAGTGGAATGCTTCCATCGGCTTCTCATTGGTTGGCATTCCCGGATCCCGACAACGACTAGAAGTGAGCATGAAATCAACTCGGGAACAAAACCGACTCAATTACTGCTACTCTCTGTAAGTTTAAGCTGATTTCCGGTAAGCAAACCTCACCGATAAACAGGCTGTCGTTGACAGGCGGTTGTTTATTCGCGCAGTTTGCGTCATGTAACGAAGGCTTTCATTCAGCCAGCCAGGTAGACTAAACAAGGTTAAGAAACCATCTACATAACGATGCTGTCGCAGAGAAAACTAATGGGGTGATGCATAAATACTTTTCAAACATTTCTGCATTCTTTTTCGTGAACTGGAAGTGTTTCTGTCTGACGTTTCATGAATACAAAACACAGCTCGTTTCTTGTTAATGGGATAACATTTACGATGTAACAACATAAACAGGCTCTTTGAAACTAATAAACTTATTTTGGGTGCGTGTGAGAAACGTTTAAAGAGAGTGTGAATTAGCAACAATAAATCAATGTTAAAATTCGGAGTATCAGGTATGACATAAATGGTGAAGTTTTAATTCTACCCATTTTGGGCTACTAGTGTTTTTCCTACAATTCCAATCGCGACATAGTAACGGATATCAGTATGAACGACCAGGACTATTGGATACCACTCATCTGCGGTATTAGAAAACGGAAAATGGGTGGGATTCTTTCTCAATAAATTTTACTTAAAGTGCCTTCGGCATAAAACACGTTACTTTTAGTTCCTTATATATAAATACGATACACCACAAGGCACTCTGTGCTGTGCTGTGTGAGTTTAAACAATGTTGGACTATGACGGACTAAGCACCTCTTTTCTATGTGGATGGAAAGTTGTAACTAGGCGCTCGTAGAAAAGCCCTTGTCACTTCACCCGTGCGACCAGAGCTTGTTCAGTTTCACTTTATATTCTTGAATGCATTCGTAAGGGGCTCAAAATGTATGGTAGAACCCGAGAGTATAAACTTTGGATAAAGGATTTATATATATTTACCTGATTTTACTATATACCGTATTCAAAGATGTTACACTTACATGATAGTGGTCACTTGAATTGGCGGAGGATACCTTACATGTACTTGACAAGCCAACTGACGTAAGGTGTTTTTCGAGGCAACAAGTACTGGATTTAAATGAGGCATCTTTTCGCAGACACCATTCACGAAACCGTCGTTTAACATCTGTACTGGAGGCACAAAAAGCCTTTTAAATAACCACACAATGTTTTCTGCTGTCTTATTATAAATGTTTTATTTCACCGTATTTATTCCTCGATCCATAAACACTATGTATTGCTGTATAGGCATTTATATCACCAATTTCTAAAAGGCTTTGTAAAAATATTTAACTTCCATGTCAAACAATCCATGTGCAGAAAACGCAAACGAACTTATATATCTCTATGGTCTCCATTAAATATTATTCTCTCCCTCCTGGAAGACTACAATGAACGGTGATTTGAAAATGGCTGTTACAGGACAAGTAGCCTACCCATCTCAGAGAGAGTTTCATAACATTATGGGCAAATAATTCTCATCTCAACGTAACCTAAAGCAATGGCTATATGCACGTGACGCCAAATGCCCTGTGAAACCTGACCTAGTCTCGTACAATCTCGTGTACCTCGCGTTACCTGGTGTTCGGTGGGGAAAAGCTTTAAAAAGTTTCAGTCTCAAAGCTTTAAAAACACCAACGACGCTAGTTAATTGCTGTTCAAAACGGCGAAAGAAGTGAGCTGTGATTGGTTAATTGATATTCGCACGTGAGCTCTTTACACCATGGAGAAAGTCAGCGGTGCACATGTCATGCTATAATAGTCCATCAGAGTTCACCGATTTCATGTGTGTGTTGTTGTTGTATTCAGAACCTTTTAACTGGCTCTTGCAAGACTGTTCACTGGACGCCAATTAATGCGATACAGTATGTTATTTTTCGAGACTAGACCTTGGTGCGATCAATGTCTCTTCATTGAAGTACGGGTCAACCGTTACCGTTTAATCAAGAGACGAGTTATACAAAAAGTAGTACCACTTTAAACAGTAAATTGGTGATATTTTGTGAAAAGGCCTATTATGTTTACTTGCAACAGGATCCAAATGTGTTAATTATCTGACCAGAGTTTAGTGACACCCACAAAAAAGTCCTCTAACACACCTCTTAGAAAATCTGCATAAACTGTACGCATGCGCCTGCATTCGAGATCACTATGTAAATAAGATAAGGGCATCGTTAATCTCATTGAAGTATAAATATCTATGGTAGCCTAATATCAAACCAGTTTGCTTGACACATTGGACAACGACTATGTGCATCAAGGCATGTAAATATCATAGTGTGTTCAAGTTGTACATTGTCTAACCAAAGGCGTTAAATTGTTAACAATGAACATCAAATGGCCCAGATCGTTGATGCAGGGGTATACATGGTACATTAACGGACCCGTTCAAGTAAAGATCAAACAGCAAACAACTTTCGATGTATTCACCAGTATGACACACCTGCGATTTCCTGGTCTGTCACTTCAAGTACGGGTTTCACACGAAAGTCTTGTAAAATAAATAAAGCCCCTCCAACTCTCCGTCCTCTCTCATCCCCACCCACAATTCTTGCTGTATTCTTAGACCGATCTGAGCAGAAACACGTGCCTCCGGAGCTCGTTCCCGACCGACTAAATGCTAACACTCCAAGCACGTGTATCAACAACAACATGTGGATGATTTAACACAAACTGGGGGTTTTCGTGAAGGACGTCTCAGCCACAGGCTATTCGATGACTATTGATATACATTCACAGCAGGTATAGGACGCACGTACCTGAATTGCACTAAACTCTTTTGTCGTGAATATCACAAAGTTTGCTTTCATAATTGCATCCAGGCATCATACAATTAACTATACATATTTTTACAAAGTGTGAACACAGTGCTCTAACAAGATGCCAGACTATATATACAGTGCGTAACAAGGTCTCCTACATCTGCACCGTTAACAGCAGTGCAGTAATATCTGGGATTATAAACTATTTATAATACAATGTACCGTTACATTGTAGCAAACTACAATTACCGACACTGTTTACCGTATTATACATCTATGGAATGATTACGTATTAAAACAAAAGGAGGCCTCTACAGTTAAGATGGAGTTGTAGTGTGCAAAGAACACCATACAGAGGGTCCACGTGAATCCAAAATTTGGCACGGCTAGCTTGGGTAAACGTTTGTTTATGCATAGCTAGCTTACAGTTTTCCACGTCAAAACATACGTCCTCACCACAACTACATTAATCCCTGCCATCTGCCAAGCCACTGCTTAATTTGCATATGCCCAAATATGGGCTAAAATAAACGAGAATTGTACAAGAGTTTGCAGTTCCAACGGCAACCTTCTTCGTTGTTGTCTGTTATTCTGTTCACAAGAATTGTCAAGCTGTTCTGAAGAGTAACCTTTCATTATTCGTGTTTGTACATCACAGACAGTAAGCGTTTCTGACACAACACCCCCGTCCAAATTTGAACAATACTCTGGTCCTAATCTGAACAACACTCCGGTCCAAATTTGAACAATATTCTGGTCCAGATCTGCACAACACTCAGGTCCAAATCAGAAACCAAAAGCGATAAAACACTGTTCTGATTACTCGAAATGTGTGTGGCAGGGTGCGAGAGCAAGTCGTTCCTCTTGAACTCTAACCCACTTCTCGAAACGTTTCTGGTGTGCAGTTACCTACTGAATGGGTTGACGTCATCTACTGGTGGCGTTGGTTGCATTCTTGGTACTGAATGATGTTGGTGCTTTGCTTGGAGACGGACCCCTGGATCTGTTCTTCATGTTGTTGTTCGCATTCCTCACTGCGGACAAAACAAAGTTTTCCAAAGAATTAAATGGATGCTTTACATCATGGTTAGTTTGCGTAGATCAGAACATTTAGCGCACAAAATCTTATCCGTGGCTTCCATGTTGGCTTTGTAATCAAACTGGTTCTAATACCAAGTATCTCCATGCAAATTTGACGTAGTCGTGTACCCTCGCAATCCATACTTAATGCCGAAAAATAATCTGATTTTAGCAATGGAAACGTACAATTGATAGCAGCTCTGAAATGTATTGTTAAACAGTTTTACTTGTGACAAAAGGAATGGAAGTTCTTGTTGACATAAGATCGGATAAAGTTATTATCATAAGTCATATTATAAGTCATAAAGCAAAGCAGAAAGAGTCTACTTTGCTTCCTCAAACTACAGATTATCTACCATTGCAAATCTGTGTATCGTTAAGGACGTATGGTGCAAGGAGGTTGCAGACTATGGTTGAGTAGTCACACAAAAATGCCTAGCTTCCCTAGAGAGGCATCATTGAAAGCCTTCGGATTATGTGTCCTCAACTGATACTTGGAATTGCCTGTTCACAAACTTTCATAGTTTACTTTACGTAATCGACTTGGTTTGTGGGGTGTTTATCGATATCTAAGTTTAAACTCGTGCTATTTGGCAGTCAATAAACCCCGATTAGACAGGCTGTAACAAAGAACCTGGAGAGTTACAAGGTTGACTGATAATGGCTTTGAGGTGTGTGGGTGTAGTTTAGCTGGGATACTTGGCAAAGTGTCGAGCAAAGGAAGAACATAATGTATTTGTGTCAATCCACAATCAATGTATTGATTGACTATATAACCGATAAAACTTCCTTTATAATTTTCAACTCGAATCTGATTCGGCCATTGCTGCGTTCTTAAGTACAAACACATCGATTCGGGGAAGACAATAGCTTACTGATGTAGTATGTGCAGCCTACATAAGGCGCCATGACAACCTGAGGAGTCGTGTATATTTAGAGGGCAAACGAAGGACTATTCAACTGTGAGCTATCCATTAATGTCTTCAGCAGACATCCGGATCATTATTGGCATGTTCAAAAGCTTTGGCATTTTCCTGAACTCCTGAGTTATACCATGAGTTGGGTGTGGATACCTGTCGATAAGGCTAACCGAATAAAGGTAGTTTTCCGTGTAGCCACTCGAGCCGACCCCAAGTAACGGCGTTTGTCACTCAGCGAACAAGGTTAGCTTTTTTTTCTAAGCTTTCTGAAAGGTTAATATGAATGTTGCCATTAGCATACATTACTAAGACGATATTACACAACGCTGAACTTTTGCCAAGTATTCCTATAGCCTTTTCCCAGAGTAACTAGATGTTTGTAACCAATGGGATAAATCCCACAATTGTCTGGACATTCAACATGCGACTACAGTATGGGTGATCATGGCCTCAAAGAAAATAGTTCCTGATAAAAGGCTAGCCGTGATTAATTTACTGGCAACATGCCAAGTCTGAACCACGGGGTACCCCTAAGATCACTGAGCTCCATATATCATGATTAAAGATTTAAATCTAAGGAGAAACGTCCAGGCTGAGATGTGTAAAGACACCGCTGACGTACATCCCGCGCTAAAAACAGCCATGCCAGGCAGTGGAAATACAAATCTCACCATATAACAGCATTTGTTGGATTTTACAGCCTTCGCATGATTGATATATATGAACCAAAGAGTTTCCACGTACATGTATCCCTTCATAAGGGGCAGTAAAGTCTTGTGTGTTTATATAAGCGTCACCACACCAGCACATATCATGCATACGGCAGATACGCCGCACACGATTGCGTGAAATTTTTCCGCTACTTAAAACAGCAGCACAAAGAGGTACTATGTCAACCATGCACATACACCTTTATAACGTTTTTGACTTAAACTGAACTAAAACTAATGGGATATAAACCTGGTATTCAGTTTTCACATAGTCCACTGTGTGTTTTTCATATTTGGAACAGATCTAGTTGATTGTCTGTGGCGCGGAGCAGAATGTACTCTATGTCCTTCCATCCTTTTGCAACAAGACGCAAAAAACTATTGACATCAATGTTTATTTTCCTGTCATTTCCCTGATTTTACAGAGGCCATTAGCATCTATCTACCAATGGTCATGGTACAGTTGCGAGGTTAGATAATCGGTTGAACGTATAGGATCTGCTAAAAACCCACCGTCAGCCACTGGCCTCACTTTAATGTCTAGCTATTTTCGGAACAAGTTCGCTAAATATAGGAGCTGCAGGCAAGATTGCGGGTCAACCACGAGCGCATATGTGAACTGTTAGTATTTGTCTTCTGTGCAAACAGTCTCAATAATTGATAAATTCCCTCGTTTTATGTTATAAGGTCAGCGAAGAGATCAGAGTAGGGAAATGTAAGTGTTATGCGATGTTATAGACATGAAATGTTCCCGGCCAGGGCATGTACGCTAAGGAAGATACTTGTTCACGGAATACTCTCCCGGCCCGTGGACCGGGACATCCATCATCTCCGCCTGGATAAGACGTGTTTTATCCCAGCAATTCCGATGTAAGGGCAACAAAACACAGCGGCCACCCAACTTAAGATGAATCAGGAATGTCCGAGGGCCAAGTGTAATAAACATGCCACATGTAAAACTGATAACTCTAAAAATGGTACTGCTATAAGCCCAGCCCTATAAGCAGATAACCCGGGGACTCCGCCAGTGGTTCACCGGCATCAAACCGTGAGAGCATCTAGCCGTTCCACGCAGGCAGCAAGATTAGCGCTTACATAAATGGCTTCCAGGAAGACGGGTGAAAATGGATTATCTGAGCACCTTAGTGATTCGCTGCTTGCTCTGGTGCGTCTGTGTTACCTCCTAGCCCATAACACAATCGTTTTAGTGTCACTCGTATTGACAAGTAGATGTTTACTATTTTCAAACAGAAAAAGCTAGAAGATAAGCATATTCATACCACGTACATATCTAAATGATCATGCGGGCTAACGCTCATTTGTTGTGTTATATTAATATAATAAATGTAGCATGCACAAACGGAGCCCATCTTTAAAACCTAGTCAAATTGCTAACAAACTTTCAAACATTTACTAACTGCACTCGCTTAAAACTGAAATGCTATCGATAACTATAATCATGTTTAATGCAACATTTCGGCAGTGGTGGAGAAAAGAAAGCAGCCATAACATGAGGCCAACTCGTGTTAGTTGTACAAAATGCTTCGAAAATGTTATAATCTGTTTGGTTCAAATTAACACGTTTATATGTGTTGTGCTCCAGATTATAAATGTTAAAAAAACTTGGGAAATGGTTCATGCAGAATATGATAATAAGGCAGCTACCTCGATATAGAGGATTCTTAATGAAAAATGACAACTGGAAATTACCGATGAAGGTATAACTATCGATGGAACGTAACAACAGCAAAATATTCCCGCATTATTGATCGATGTAGCTTCAAAATCATGCTATTACATGTGTAACATACAAGAGAATAGCAGCGCTGTTGCTATTTTCGGACCTGCACAAAGGCTTCATTGGAAAAGCTTGGTAACGTTTGATCAGTTCTACTCACGATGGCATTATTAGATATCTCTACTCAAGTCCGTACACGGATCAGCGAACCCATCCAAAACACGCATATATCTATGAATTATTTAATGCGTCTTGGCACTTTGAAGCCAAGATATCGACAGAATTATCTCTTACAGAAGATACAATTGCCATCGAGGCGATATTTTTTCTTCAACGTAACAAAATAGCACAATGGTCAATGGACAGAATTGATCTTATCTTCAGCATCGATGATTTCATGAACAATAACTTAGGTTTCAAGACACTCACACAACATGGGATACTCTGACGTTTATCACTTTTGAAAGAAATTTTCAAGTGTTGAACATTTCTGATAATGTATTATTTTCTTGTCAGTCGTATTCCTGAATACACAGCTTGTAAATCCATATTTCTATATCGTCATCCCCTTGTAATGTTATCGTCACGACCGTTTCCATCACACAACAACACAACATAAATACCTGTATATTTATGACAAGTTCGATTATTCGTGAACTGAAATTACATGCCACCAGTGACTCTCTAATCAAACTTAAGCCATTATTCCGCAAAATTAAGGCTAAGATTGGTGAAGTTCTTCACGAGAGCAGTGCCTTGTCAGCCGTCATGAAAGATAACTCTTACATTTCTAACAAATAAATGCTTAGTTCAGTAGTTGGATCCACCTTAAAAACCATCATAGAAGTAACCAAGATTCTGTTTTCATGTATCTCAGAAAAAGTTCTCCATATGGTAGGTCAAATTCCTCTTTCAGTTCATGAATACCTGGTTTGGGTGGTTGCTTTCGAGATGTCCCTTTGGTTCAAGCGGCCAAGGACGGTAGCAGTTCTTATCATTACTTCTTGATGAGTTGGTAATGAGAGTTCTAATTCAACTACAGTACTGCTAGTTAGGCTTCTACAAACATCCATTAAATATTTACATATGATTTCACATTTACAGGCTCTTGAGAAAACTCGAAGTGCTCATCTTCAAGGAGTCTCAAAAGTTCCACTGTTACGCAGTTCAGACAATGTTTCCTTTACTTGCTCTGTAACACTACACAGTCGGACAGTACAAAAAAGGCATTTTAAAAACCAAACGTGTCGATCGGGTATAGGGAATAACCATTTCAAATGTTTTCCTTCGTTTACTGTTTTCACAAGGATGCTGCCACACAATAAATTTTGTTTTGTCTCTGATTCATTAACGGCTATTTTAAGATTGGTGTTAGACTCACTGCTGTGATTGTGAAGCAACTATTAAAAGATCGTCCTTCTCTTTTTAATGTCATTTCTTTTCCCTTCTATTTTTGAAATAAAACAAACAGGACCTTCAGTGTACTGAAATGGATATATGGCAAAAAGTACGAATAAAAACCTGCCCACGATTCAGCTATCCATGGCTCTGTGTGTGTGTGACTCGTGATTTGTGTATACATATTCTGTATGGCCGACCACCTTGCACACGTCAATGTTCTTTTTAAGACCTCTGTATTCGATTTATATACAGCACAATATAGTTTCTGTATGGAAACAATGTTACATTCCTCCCAAGAAATCGATCGGTAAGTCCTCAGGAAAATGTATGATATTGAATACCAGCACGTCTTGGATTCTAACGTAATCCACGTAGTTACAAGATAATTGCGTGCAGCCATACAAGATGGTAAGGCCAACCAATTGGCGTTGTTCCGACATTCGCCCGGCTATTCTGGCTGCAAGAGGAAATAACGGTTTCAAGATGTGCGTAGGTACAGCGATACATTGTGTGGTTGTGTATGTTTAGCCTACCATAGCCAGCGCGGTGGGATGGGTTAAGTAACTCGAGATCAGACACACAAATATATCGCTACAAATCTGTATCATATAACACCGGTGTTAACGATACACCGGAATTGTTTGTAGTTTCTACATAGTTAAATCTGTTCTCTCTGAAAACCAATACCCTATAGCTGATGTGAATTTTTTTTATACATTTGCTTCATTTCTCGTGGGATGGCTTTGGATGTACATTTTGTCAATTATTGATCAGCGAGTTAATGCCAAATGTTCTAAATGAGGCTCCGCATGCTTCGACTAGGTTATACAGATAGAACAATGTAGGTTGTGGGAAGGCCTTGATAAAATTCAGACTGAGGGATTGTTGTTAACACAACGTGGTAGGGTATTGGGTAACACTGAATAAATAACTGAACATATAAAGGAGGAAGAGGTTATTTCTGTGATTATGTTGATTTTGACCGTTAATCGCTGATATGAGAAAACTGTTTTACTCACCTGGACATATAATGTATCTGATAAAACGGTCTGTAACCATCTTACTACAACTAAGTCGTAGTTCTGATTCATAATTATTCGGTGAACTATCTTGTGGGAAAACGTGCTTTAAAATGCAGCAGCTGGTTACCTTGACCACATTAATCGACTACATTTCCTCAGAATCTCCTACCACCGTTGTGTCTGTCCCTGTGCCTCCAGGCAGCACGTACAGGTGTAGTTACATAACTACTCATTCTTGCTCGGGAAACATACTTATGGAGGACATTGCATCTGAAGTGGTTTCTACATTTGTATCCATTGTCGTGTCGCGTCATACATAATTCAAATGGCTGAAATCAATTGTTGCTCAGCCGACAGGCACAATAATTGAACACAAAACAGCTTGACGTTGTGGTGGTTAACGTCGCAAATTTGTTAGCCCAACACAACTGTGCGCCGACTGAGAGTAATTCATTTACAGGATCGAAAAGTAGCCGTTGATAGCATCATCACGCTTGTGTGCCTTTTAATTTGGCCTCTAATTTACTAAAATGTGGCTCCTGGGGATGTGTTCCCCATACAAGCAGCAAAGGAGATGGTTCAAAAGGCTAGGTAGTCATTGGAATGGACGTACAAATAAACCATACGTAAATTACTATTGATCTAGCAAGTAATTCGCAGAAGAATGGAAAATGAGACGGTTGGTAATCTAATTAAGTGAGGCAGTAGCGAGACTAACTTATAGGCCCAATGCTGCATGTAAGTCGGACTGTAGTGGCCAGCAACGGCGTCCTCAATATGCCTCATAGCTCCTAACCCTGCCAGGTTAGGTACTGCCAGTCACTAAATAATTAACACGATCATAATGATCAGGCATCACCACTCAATCGTGTCGCAGAGCAGCAATCTGACAGGCCGATTTCATAGTGTTTGCTTAATACATACCAGCCAGTGAGCCAAAGTATTACATGTGAATGGATTGAACTATGTTGGTTATTGGGTCAGAGTTTGTAAATATATACGTGTAAAAACTTGATACGCCTTGTGTAGGACGCTGAAGTAGCCGAATCACTGAGAGCGGCGGAAGCGTGGTTAACGCACAGAGAAGGTGTAATGACGTCACGGTTCAGGAAACTCAGTTCCACGCCACGCAAATGCCCCTGTCAACCTCGATTATAAAAAAAACGCATGAAAATGAAATAACTTGATATGGTGTAACAAGAGACAGAGACGAATGAATCTTATTTACGACGGTAATCTTATTATCTTTTAGTAGGAAAGTAAGTAAAATGACATAAAGAAAATAACATAAAGAAATGCGGAATAAAAAAGAGTAGGTTGAGGTGTTCACTCATCAACAACCTGAGCGTTGTCAAACATTCTGCAGAAATTTGAAAAAAGGCTCCCCAGAGGTTGTAACTACAGATCATTATTACCTACTAAAAGATGTTTTTCTTCTTCTTTTTCTTATTACATGTAGGACTGAGTGCACCAAAACATGACTACCATGCAAACTGTTTTCGCTATAATAACAAATCATTTCACTTTCCAATGCTTCTATATCTCAACAAAAAGGCCTTCATAGCATATTTCCAAAACTTGATTCTGAGGAAAGAGTAACTCCTTGAAAACCCCAGACTGAAATAGAAAACTTTTTGTTTCAGCTTTCTGGTTTACTTAGCTTATCTAGTTTCCAGGTGAAGAGCACTTTTGCTAAGCATAGCTTCAGTGGTCGAAGATCCTACCTTATCCTATGCTTTATCCTCCAGTTAGAGAGGTTTTAACCAACCTTCGATTTTAACTTAAAGGAGAAGAAAGCTTAAAAACATGACACTGTAGTCTGAAAAGAGAAAATGTTTTTCTATCTGGTGATGCCTGCTGCATCATTTTGCGATTTTTCCACGCCATACACGTAAAGCCTGAGAACGGCAAAGCTGGCATAAATCGTTGGGTCCATCGCGTCCTCCATCTTTAACATCCTGTAATTTATGCTGGGGGTGTGTTGCCTCTCAGCCAATGAGAGTCGTTAAAACTGACGGCTTGTTCGTGTGAACTCGGAACATACGTCCAATATGCCCGTTTACCGATCGTCAAGCGGAAAACGAACTATACTGTTCGCTACCATCTTGGAGGAAGAGTTCCACCGGAAACTTACGAACTGCACTTCGGCGGTTTCTGAGGGCAATTCTCCTCCTAGCACAGAAGACTTCAGGACTAGTTCTTAGGCAAAATGGAGTCGCCCACAGCGGATTTTGGCGCTGACTTTATTTATAATTTATCAACTTGAGGCACATATTAGAATTTTTTATGGCATGCACCTGCGAGGAAATGCATGCTCTTTTCAATCTTATTTGATTGATATTTAAATTTTCTTCTCCTTTAAGATCAGTCTGTCTTGATGGTGAAAAGTCGGATGAATTCTGCTACTTTTTATAGCTTACATGGTCGAAGCTGCTTTCTGATTTTTTGTTACAAAGTTGATCTTTTGGCCATCACATCGATTTCTCATATGGCTCTTATGGCGTGGACCTTGTGACTATACTTCCTGTGACGCCTGTGACATTAGCACCCAATTCTCTTTCGCCGTTTTTTTTTATTCGCTAAGAAAATCTTTTCTGGTTTACCAAAAGTAGTCGAAAAGCCTTAGACATTACTGCGCTATGGTAAAGGTCTCTTAACATCTTGTTAAGTAAAAAGTTATCCACACTATATGGTCCTAGTTTCTAAACGTATTTGAGATTAGGTTTTCTTAGCAAAGGGGTGTTTAAAACTTAGATGGGCGTTAAACCTGACTTGACCTGTCACTTACAGCATAGGTGTAAAAACTGCTTCTTTCCAGCTCTGTTTCCCGACCCTATCGTGACGGACAGCGCTATTCTCGAACCATTGTAAATCCAAACTAAATGTGTGCTCTCTCATTGTCCAGCGTCTCTTATGTAATCGTAATCACACTTTGTCCGAATTTGGTATAAAGGGATAAATTAAAACGACATTGACGGATTATAATTTTGAGAGATTGTTCGGCAACAATTGACAACACAAGACAATAAACCATTGCTATCTGTCGAGCGAGCGTCAGGTTAACGTCGTTGATATAGCATACTGAGCATATGGTAATCCAGCCCTCCTGAACGCGGCCCTCTTTCTAGTAGTACTGGTTGGCCAAATGGGACTTTATCAATTGCTGTAAATATCGCTTATTATCTTTACCGAGACAAACAACGCAGGCTTCTACAGTAATGGCAATGTTAGCTTGGAACCCAAGTGACTCTGACTACCTGCCTACACGTTATTGTACACACATGGCTGTTACATAGCTATTACATGGCGTTAAACACATGTTCATTCCTTCCCAGACGGAAAACTTAACCTAGTGGTAAACAAAGGATTCGTGAGGGGTTGTTGTACTAAAATAGGGCTACCAACCTGGTAACACAAGCGAGTAAAGGCCATTGTTTAACACTTGCCATCAGGCAAATCACATACTTATACAGTTCCAAGACTGAAGTTTTACTCGGGTTTCTCGTAGCCAAGATGTGATACAGACTTGTATCCTACATTGTGATGACTTACATGTCCCACTATATTACCCTAGTTATCCCAGACATTTACCCCACAACACAACACCTGAATCACTATGTTGCAATGGCAAATTTTGTTGTTTTACTTTTAATGACAATAATCAAAACATTTTCACTTATAGGACGGTGGTCAGTTTTATGGATGAAGAAAACCACGAGGTATAAAACCACAGGTCTTTAAAAAGTTACTGACCAACTTTCTAACGCGTATAATGTACAGAATTGCATGCAATATTGCTGGAATACAAAGGGTCATTCATGAATGTACGACAGCGCAAACGGTCTCACTTTTATCTATTCAAGGTACTTCTTGAACATACTATCACAATCGTCTATGTTTGTACTCAGGGTTATTCCGTTACAATACCTATACACAATCGGTCGACCTAATCTTGCTATTACACTCTCGTTCATCCATTCAACGTCATTTATTTTTCTGATAAACTGCCTTCTGTGACGCATGTCTTCCTATAATAGCAGTTCCTTTTACAATGACGATATAGTACATGTTCAGGATACATCCGTCGGTCTGGACAAGTTACCTGATCATAGCATCAATTAACCTCCTTTCACGAAGCTCACTCAGCTAAGTAAGCCCTTAACTACCATGGCAACGTGTGTTGTAGAGATATAAAGTGCACTTAGCTAAGGGTAACTTAACACTAAGTAAGCTTCATGAAACCCACCCCTGGTTCTAAATCCCGAGATAAACAAGTATATATTCTTAAATCATCTATTTGCAACGACGGACATGCATCGGGTTCTGAACCGATCCTATTAAACATTCACCAAAGTAACCATCTAAACGCAACCGCCTACTTCCTAATATAAATCATCAAGTATACGGAGCCACCTACCGCAAATTCTGAACTACCAGCGTCCTGATCTTAATGTTTCGGTATACAACCCTCATGGCTACTATTCAGCGTCAGGTTATAATATCATCATCATCCTATAATCTGAATTAACCGGTACACAAAAATATTTTTCAAGTCTCAACATTACGTATTTATATCATTAATTCGAAAGCACTGGCGTCTCATTTCAGTGTCTTATTTCCAAAGTTCAACGCTGTGTAATGATATCATCAATCGACAACCATGCATCGGCATCTTAATCTGAATTCCTGGTACACAAAAATACCGTTCAATATTTAATATTACGTAACTATATCATCCATTCGAAAGCAAAGGCTCTGAATTCCTCGGAACACAAACCTACCGTCGAATATTCAACGTTACATAATGATATCAACAACCCGTAAACACCCTGTTGTAAATACGTCCGTATATAAACCTATTGGCTAACATTCAACGTTACGTAATATCGACAATCTGGAATCGCCGCCAAACCACCTGTCTAATATTTTGAGTTGTGTAATGATATCATCATTCCATAATCTCAAGCATCCTACATATTCTGAAATCCCAAGCATATAAACATTGTGATTAACATTAAGTCATGATACAGTACATCGTTAATCTTAATTTACCGGCACTCTGCATGCTCTGAACATCAAGACATACAAACGTCCTTTACCACCATTCAGTATTATTCAGTATATTATTCATATCAAACAACTGTTTCTGATACGTACTGATGTCATTAAACCTCGACTATCGGCGCCATCCTCTGAATTCTGCGATGTACAAATCTCCTGCATACGGTTCTGCCATTAAGATATTCCTGGCGTTGTTTTACCGACCGTCTGTCTACTTTAGCTTGGAGTCTGCGCCAGCATCTTATCAACACTTAGTGCTTCTGTTTCATAACAAAATAGTAAGTGTAATAATTACCTAGTTCGTCGTCTGGTTGAATTGGTGGTTAGCGCTTCGCGTCCTCGGGTAAATTAAAGAGAGAGAATTAACACAGCTATCTGTCAAATATGACGGTGAGGAAGAGAACGTGTGTGGAAAACTTCACAAACACCTTTGTAAAGAAGACAGGAGTTCTCTAACCGCTGGACTTTCCGTGAAACATTATAAATGTCTCTGAGAGTCTTGGAAGGAACGATTTTCCCAAATTATCATGCCTTTCATAACTTATTGCTGGGATTCAGCAAAATTTAAGGTTTTAATGTTATGGTGTGTGAAATGTGATGACCATACAGCATTTTCAGTAATTCTAAACCAGTGACGTCTACAAATTGCAATTAACATCACTGCATTTTTTTAACAAAATCCAGCTTACTTGGGGAGAGAGGGTGTAATTTGCTATTTAAGCAATTACATTTAGACTAAAACCATATTACACCGGTTACGTGTGACCATTTGCAAATTATGACACTGTCGTCACTGCTCTGGTTTTTAGTCTCTGTGCTGTAAATCTTTTATTATATTTATGTTTTGCAGCAAAGAATAACTTATCACAGAGCCTGTGTGTGGCACTAGCGAGAGCACAGCGTTTAACAGAAGCAAAATTCAATTGGAACTTTCAGTTTGATTTTACGATGATATATTTCACTGGACAATACACTTCACTCTTGTATTATTAACAATGATATTTCAAGGAAATATTGGCATTTATAGAAAAGGTTTACCACCTGTTCTCTGTAATATCATAGCTATTGATCTCTATTGTTCTGTGTGGTACTCAGGAGGCTACTTTCCCGATCGTGGCTGTTTAC
This sequence comes from Liolophura sinensis, assembly GCF_032854445.1. Classification (NCBI taxonomy): domain Eukaryota; kingdom Metazoa; phylum Mollusca; class Polyplacophora; order Chitonida; family Chitonidae; genus Liolophura; species Liolophura sinensis. The sequence continues at coordinate 86,784,955 of NC_088295.1, read as the reverse complement.
ATTAAAACAGCCACACTGTCATGTTTGAACTGATGTTTACCGTAATAGCAATAAAACTGGGGTTGATCGAAGACCACAAACTGTACATCCCACACAATGTGCGTGCAGGAAGATGACTATAGGCTTCCCTGAGGCCAATAACGGTCAGTACCGTACGTTATTTCTCGCTGACGCCTTGACAGCAATGCAAGGAATGTACCTTTGTGGCCAATCGAAAATGATTGATGGTTATGGGTCATTCTCTGGGCAGATAGGTTACGGTTACATGGACTACAAGAAACACGAGAGTGAATCCTGGGAAAATGATCCCTGCTGGGAGAGTATGTGGACTTCCGGAGTGGGCATTCACCCAAAGAAACAACATGGCGTACAACTGCCACGGTCGACTTGAATAAAACCACGTCCTTCTGATATTCGGTAAATATTGACTTTCACTTAATAGCTATCGATCTCCATTCAGAAGCTCTCGACTTTATTTGTTTATGATATATTGGGTGGTCCACAGGATGGCATTCGCTGACGAACCGCCCGGAAGCTGATCTTGTGACATTAATGTTCCGTGGATATAAACGATTTGATCATTCCACTGGGTCCGATCGAAAAAGAAGGTGGTAGTTTGGGCGTCGTACATATTTTCACAGCACGGTATCTCGTTGGTCCAGCATGTAAACATCTAGCTTGAGGCAGACGTCATCCAACACAGCTTGATTGGCTTCCGCACCAGAATATGATCTTGCAGTACCTCTCAATTTGGCTAATAGACCCGTCCCTCTGGAGGTAGGAAGTCAAGTCAGAATGGGGCTTTAATTCAGTGATTATTGACAACCGTTGCTCCCCCAATGGCCGCTGATCGGGCATTAGTCGTTCATGATTTCTGCCGTTTACACAGAATCAGCCTCGGGTCCGCTATACACCAACAAACATGCGGATCCGCGCGAAGCTTTCATCTGGTGGTATATCAATAGAAAACAAACACAATCCTTCCAAAGCCTCCTTTCCGGCAGGGCATAAAACTTACTGTAACACGCCACAGATCGCCGGAGTCGCCATATAACACACTCGTTCTGAGTTTTCTTTGACTTCACTTTACAGACACGTTCAATTGAAGACATTGCCAGATTCGGGAACTTACACGGCAGTAAACGCCATTCAAGTCTGAACACACTGATTATTGCTCTCACAGCAGTCTATCCAAAACTAACAGCGTTCCAACAACGGTCCACGGTCAATCACCAACATAATGTTTTCGTCTTGCTGGGTGTCTTCATCAAGGTCATCTTGCATGGTAATATAAGTAAACGTCGTTCACCGACATATATCTATATGCTTGTCTATTTTCTATACATGCTTTTAAAATACGCGAAAAATAAGTGCATCTAAACAAATTATCGATTATGGTGATAAGAGGAAACAAAATATGATTGGCCTATCTCATTCTGATGTATATTTTAAACACAGTTACGTGACATTCCGTACAACGTAAAGTTCCATGAACTTTCTCAACCACGCATTAATGTCACACACTGAGTCATGAGCAAAAGGCCCAACAGCAATATTTGTTTTGGTAGGACAAATGTGCTCTATTTACGAAATATTTTCAAATTTACTTTTCCATATGTTTACACAGATGGTATACATTGTAACCATGTGATATCACATCTGTCGTCATTTCTCTATATCATATCGTCAGCTCAATCCGACCAAATCATACTTGATTACATTTCAACATCTACACAACCTATATATCAATAACTTAGCTGTAGCGTTGCACTGTAATTCAAAAAGTTAACAGAAAAGCGCTGTATAACTTGTAAATTGCTGACACAAAACATCGATCGACTCAAGTCAGATAATTCTGAGATCCAGACGTTAACCCCTTGTCAAAAGAAATCAGTAAATCATAGTGTTGTTTCACTCTATAGTGAACTATTTGGATCAGTGTTGTGTCAGGTTGTGCCCGTAGTATTCCACCGACGTTTGGCATTTGAGAAGTTATACTTCCCCACGGACAACGAATAGCTTGACACACCATATATTGTTGACAGAATGGAGATCTTCAACGATCGTATTTAGGAATCTTTCGAACTATTTACGGTTTAGACGTCTATATCGCAAATATCCAATACCAGACAGAATTTTTGTGAAAGTGATCTACATACTTAAATACACCCTCTGCTTCCTCTCTAGTTTTACCGAGAATAAACTTGAGCAATGCCAGTTAAATTGTATAATTAAGGTAGCCATTAGACGAAGGTTTTTCCTCGTAGTTACGGGCTGCCTTAAAATATTGTCATTTGTACTTCAAAGGATCCCTTGCAACTAGATATGAAATCGTCCCACTTCGGTGCAGCAAAGAGGTACAATTTTTTCATGCAGAAAAGCTATCAAAACTTACTTGAATATGAAGTATAATTACTGAAGAACATGTGTGTGAAAAATTGCAGAGATGCGATTTATACTTTTTGCTTTATCAAAAGTAAAATTTAGGGTCAAAAGCCGATTTTACTACAAACATTTTAGGTCGTTTTCCTGCATGAATTCCCTTCAAAATAAAACATATGATTACGTGAACCAAAATCATTTCCACATATTTGATGTCTAGTTATGGGCTGGTAAGCTATAACGAAGTATCGTGTTGGTTCACGCAATGATATTTTATAAATGAAAAAAAAATAATTTGAAAGTTCAAAGGATGACAGATAAGCTTAAATATATTATTGTAAATCTATACAGATTATAAACAGTGTTCTTCCAATGAAAACTCAACGATACTTAACAGCATATCGTACCATTACATTAAGAAAGCAGATTAGCCTAGCAACAAATGTCAAATAAATATACTCTGATATATTCACGGTATAGTTCGTTCGACAAATCCTGATTCAAATACCAACATTAGATGGAAAAGGATAAGTATTTAACGCCATACAGTAGGCTGATGGTTAGCAACGAATGGTTTAGCTTGGCCTATTCCATTGGCTACACCGGTTACATAACAACTTCAGCAGCATACTGGGAAAACCCTTGTGTCATTTCACAGGCGATCTGTCACTGTGAGCAACCTACGGATAGTCGTGAGTTTCCGTGGACTCTACCCAGTTTCCTACCACCATAATGCTTGCCGCCATCGTATAAGTGAATTGTTCTTAAGTACGGCGTGAAACACCAATGAAATACATAAGTAAATACATTTATACCTTAAGCAAAAACAATCATACGATAAATTACCGAGTCACCAAATTATCTCTAAAATATGACAAAATGAATGCAGCTCTATGAAAACTTAGTAGACAATTGGCAGCAAAGAAACTCCATTACAAAATGTTTGTAGTAACCGTCTATTAATAAACAGACAAACAAGTGAAAGCTCTTAAAAGTTGATGGTTTGTACCTATAATACCTGTTGGAGACCACATAACACAGACTCTCTGTGTGGTAAAATGAATGGAATCATAAAAGTTAAGCTCTTGTACTGGTCGAACTGCGAAACCAAATGAGTTCAGAGCAATAGCAAAGCCATGGGAGTTATTAGGCTCAACTATGGCTGACGTGTCAAGTGGCTTTAATATAGGTTCAGATTAGCATATCAAAGCGATTCTTCAGTTTTATTACTCTTTTAGAGTCATTTGCATTCAAGTCCTTACTTGGGAATGAGGCCAAAGTCTGGTATAGAAACGTCAAGCAATGGACTTTAATTAGCCTGACCTTCAGTCTGTAATTATGACAATGAAACTTCCAAGGACTAACTGGTTTACGATTTAGTGAGATGATCTTCCCAGCTGTCATCTACCGAAGTTTTTGTTATATAGCCAAAGGTAATTAAATACTCGATGCGTGTTTGTATTCGTGCCTATTTTGATTTGATGACATTCCCATTCTTCGCCATGACGTTTATCAGTGCTTTAGAATTAATTGGCAAGATATTCGTGACTAGTGCAGGAATCTAGTATTGTGAACGTCACGACTTAATCGCACATGCGCACGCTGTATGCACGCCCATCTGGCTACCTAAAATTATGTTCACATCAGTGCACATACACAATACTGTTTACAGCATCCCCAGCTCCCATAGCGACTTGATTATTGCACATTACCAATGTCCTCTGAAGCTGGTTTTGCATATAATTGATACCGGTAGGCGAAATCTCCGTTGTTTACCAAATTACCAATCGGTTTTTATGGCAATGAATTATCAAATATGTATTTATTACCCCGAGGGATATTTCAATTCATTATGATAAAGTTTGCTGTTCCTAAAAAATGTCATAATTTGTTATGCCTTCTTTATACACCTAATTAGCTAATAGTTGTAATTTCATTGATCATAGAGTTGGATCTAATTCTTTGCTTCATTACGTTTTACTTTTGAATACAACTCACTCAGCCAAAGCAATCTCCGGCAGCCGCCACTGGCATATGATGATGATATCCTTACAATCATATATGAGAAGTACATACAAAAATGACAGCAATGAGCCGAAACCAGCCTCACGGCCTGACCCGCTTTAATCATGTATACATAGGCCCAGATTACCAATATATTGGAATGAGAAATCCTTAATCTTGAATTGAATTAGTTGTTGATTAGGTGTGTACTGGTACTACTCACCCATGTCATCTATATGGTCGGTCATGGTAAGGGAGACGGCCACAAGTAGTACACTCATCAACAGCATCACCAGCGCCACTACCATCACCACGCGCGCTACACGCTTTTGTTTTTTCGTCGGCTCCTCTTCGCGAGGTTGAAGATCCCTTTTTTCCTCCTCCGTGGATATATTGAAGTAAAAATTGTTGTTCTCCGTATGACAAGATAGTATTTCGATGCCATCGTCGTGTTCGGCTGTCATAGCTCATTTGGAGGTCGTTGTAGACGAACAAATGCTACTACTCTTAACACTCACACACATGTGCAGCACTCAGCAACCCTGTCTTCAGCCCGAACCAAATCAAGTTATCATCTGTAATTCACCCTGCTCGTGGTTGTCGAAAAGAAAACCTCTGCTGTGCCCTTCGCTGGGTTTTGGCCACCGATGGACAAGGATACAAGGGTATTTCCTGCAGGTTTTAGCGTATAACAGGGCACTGTTGTATGCCGACTGTGCCTCCTGGACGATCTGGTCGCATGAATAAGGCCTGTTACAGCGGTCGGGGTCCGGGCTGGCCGGATGGGTGCGGGACTACTGGGCTGGTGGCCCGGCTCAGAGCTGGCCAGAGAACCGCGGGGAACACCTAAACGCCATCCAGTCTTATCCAATAGGACTCGCAGAAAGAACAGAAATCGAATCAGGTTAATTTTTCATACGTGGAGTTAGGTGAGCTTGCTGCTGAGGTAAGGATGGGTCTAGTCAGCGATATCGAGTCGCATGATGGACTTGGCCTCGGCTCGCTGGCCGGGCAACCACCTTATCTTGGAGGGTCTTTAAACTTTAACGCACCTGTGTGCATGTTGAGAGCCGTCTGGTGTGAAGAGGCCTGATCGTAACTGGCATCTGTCGGCTACTTTTATATATATGTATATATATCTTTGGCAGACTCGGGTGTTACCACCACACTAGTATGCCAGGAAAGCTGGGTATTATCTCGTAAAGAAATCTTGCTCATGAGCCAGAAGCAAACAGACATATCCACAGTGCGATACCGTGCTCTGAAGATTAAACCAAACCGTGGCGACGTCAGCTATTATACTTCTCTGAGAAATCTGTGTTCACATTGCCAAGGTGATGATTTTTGTGATATGACACTTCAGTGCAAATCCTATCTTCAGGTACAGTCTTTCGCGAATCTCACGCTGACAGCATACCAAAACAACCGGTATCTTTTGCTAATCAGATCGGAGCCCTGATAGCACCATAGTCATTATTATCGCTGTGACGCCATGGGTATGAAGTCAGATATCAAAGTAATCACCGTTAAGTCAAGTGTAGGCAGGTCATAACGGCTCCAGTCCAAGCTTTGTCGCTTTCACTTTAACCTCGCGTTTCTGGAGTGATGCGGATGTGGAACACGCCAGCGATAGTATAGACAATAATGTAGGACTGAAGGGTTCAATGCCATCGGGTGAGCGCTATAGAGCATTTGTCACAAAGCCCAACCTGTTTACCAGCTTTAATCAATAGCGTACACCGAAAGCACCTCAACAGTAACTGTTTCTCTACTTGTATTTCTAAGACAGCACGTCTTGTAGGAGCTGATGAAGCGAGTTGCTGTATGTATGGATGGCCACTGGTTATCCGTCACAAGGGTTAGAGTAATGCGGTGTGAGCCATGCTATTTCCATGAGCTGGATAATGACTTCATTCCGGCGCTTTATCTGACATTGATCAGCAAATTGCCCTGCCTGTCCGCCTCTAAGGTTAAAGGTCCGGGAGCTGGGGTGCCAGGTGCCCTTGTGGGTACTTCCTTCCTGTATACTCGATCCTGTAAGTTCCTATGCACGAGCTCCCAGTCCATATCTTCATCGATTTGCCACCAGTTACTCTATTCAGCCAAACAGCACATCACCTGTCCTAGGGAAGTATTCACAGCGTACTGAGCCATGCAGCATTGGATTTGTTTGCTTGACCAATTTATATCCATTTCTCTGTCGTCCTTATAACAGCCAGTTCTCTACACTAACACAGCGTGACAGTAAGACTGGTATTAGGCGGCTTTGTCTCTCCTCGGCATGTCTCTCGGAGACCCGGAAGTTAGAAGGTCTGCACATGTGACAGTGTGAGCGTGGCACACCACCTGATCCGCCGAGCTCTTATATTGCCAGCATACCTGTTCAATGTCACACTTTGTGTTTATATGGAGCTACGATATTTTTCAACATGACATTTCGGCAAGAGTAATTTTACATGAGTCATCACAACACAAAATGTATCGGTGACATTTCGGCAAACATGGGGATTTGACACTGCTCATTACTTATAAATACAAGTTGATGATTGAATTTAGGACCTTATACAGCCCACATACATTATATTAACGGAACAGAATATCAAGCTCTCGGCCAATTAGATTGCGCGTTCGAATCCAGCTCTTGTTGATTCCGCTGCGCCGTTACGTTAGGCTTTTTGTAAAGTGTTTGGTGAAGGATGGTTTCAGGCACGCCAGTTCGCTCAACCTATGAACAGTCTTGATTTTGAGAACGGTGTTCATTAAATGACATAAAAGCATTGAATGCATATTAGGTTGCAAATATAATGATTTTTAGGGTGGCGGAGGGGGGCGGGGGCGGGGGGGGGGTGAATTATTGACTACTCATGTACCATAGTATGCGCGTTATACGCGTGGTCTTATAAAGTTCAGTACCACTCGGCTATGGACAGTTCCAGCTAATCAGGTGGCTATTCACTCATCAAACGGCTGTTAGCGTGAACTCGATATTTGTCCGGTAGTACTTAACAATGACACCGATAAACTCTAATCAAACGACTTTTCGATCATGTGTTATCACCTTTATGAAGTGTTCTAAATACCAATAATTTTCCTGAATAATCAAGGTAAAACCACAATTGACTTGAAGCCGTGAAACGAATAATCGATCAGGGAGTAAAGCTTGGGCTAACCGAATACAGCGTCAAGTGTCTTCTAATCGAATGTTGGACAGTGCCCTGGACGCTGACCCCTATCATAACCACGATGACTGTAGGGTTAGTCAAATTTGATCATTAACTGTGGGGTATATAAGCCCCCAGTGGCTGTTTATCTGTCTTCATCTGACACCATATAAACGTGAGTACTTAGAGTAAATACGGAACACGGGCTGGAAAATCCAGATTTAATTTTAATTCCCTCCTTTGAAACGTCGTCCGTTCTGGTGAGGACGTCCGACCGGATTAGATTTAAATATTTGATGGTTTAGCTTGCGCGGAAGCTCGACGTGTTGTATCAGATTTCTGTAGAGTCTGTTCAGAGCTTCTGCTTGTCCAAGGCTTGTACCTCATATTTACCTTCTATAAGCGTTTGGCTACATAAGAGTCAATAAGTGTTAGCATATTACAAACCTCAATCTTCACGGAAATGATCTAGTCAGGAGTCAAAGCATTACTTAATTGTTGTTACGTTATTCTGGAATTAATCAACGCTGTTAGAACCATTGTAAAATCGTTTCTCATGCAAGTTTGAGATGATATATGTTTCAATCAAACCAACAGTCCATGCACTAGAGCTGAAAGAAAACAAACCTAAACAACTGTAAACTTGAGGGACCAAGAGAAACATTTGATGGGAGCGTATCGGAATTCCGGGAGAAAATGGTAACATCCCTGTAAGAATCGATCAAGCGAATTCATACCAGAATGCATGTCTCGTAGTTGATAATTTCCTCACTTACCCCAGTCTGACATTCGTATACTCCTCGTACATTATAAAGGGACGTTCCAAGTCTCCAGAGGAAGATGTAAGAAATAATATATAAATGATAAATAAGACGTTTAAATAAACGGGAGAAGAAATCAACAGTTTTCAGAGATGGAAGTATGATGATATTTTTGGTATGTCATCCAATTCAAATTTCAAACTTTAAGTCCATGAATAATTTACACGTCAAACACAAATATAGGTATCAATTTCTTCAATGTGGCCTGAAAACTCAGTTAGACACTTTCTCCTTTGTAGCTCTAGAATCCAAGCAAATGAACCCTTTCTATAAGGTCGCACCAGAACTCAAGTGGACACTTCTTTTTTTTTCGTCCGTAAATTAAAACTACTAAGCTTACCGCAAAGTAACCGTCTTTATTCGTGTTTTGTTCCTATTACACCTTACCTGAACGTTACGAGTTATACCAAACACAGCACATTTTCAACGACCCATGAATGATCTGATCCTGTATCAGACAAATTTTAGTTAATTTTCATTGTATTGTGAAGGCAAGGTTAAATACAATCAATTTGATCGAATTGTGATGGCAATGATGAAGATGTTAACTCAATTACTGACAGTCTAGGCATGAATGGGTCGGCCTAGGTTTGGCAGATGCGTCCATGATCATGGTCCAGGACAGCCACGACTCTGTCTGTGTTGGCAAGAACATCGGCTGATGACCGAATATCAAATCGATGAGTTAAATAATACAGCAGCCGTCAACCCACATCACAAGCAGACAACATCATAAACTTTCCACCAAGGCCATTTGATCATAATTAATGGATTAAGTGGGACCTGACAATACCGTGGTTATAGGAGGACAACTACAAACCAGGAGTAACTGACAACAGTGTACAAGTGACAGCGAGCAAACAGACATCCTGAGCAAAACAGATCAAGTCCAATGTTTGAAACTCTCTATTCATGCCCTAAGATCAATATACCTGAATCTAAGTCTCAAGTCCGACATTCACATTCCAAGGGGCTTTCCAAATCGCACTGCTCAAGATAATCGCACGGCCCAAGATAATCGCACGGCCTACTTAAGAAATAAATTTCACCACCAGTTTCCAAAGATTACGTAAGAAATAATGCGCATAAATAGCAGATAAAGCCGGTAACACGTACGAGAGAAGCAGTCATCGGTTTTCAGTGGTGCAGGAAAAACAATGGAGACACAGTGCCACTTCAATTTTTTTCTTTCGTAGTTATTTATTTATTTGATTGTTGTTATACGCCGTTTTGCTACGACCAGGCCTTCCTACGTACATCCGGAGAGGGAGACAGACTGAACTGGATGTGAACTCGCCGCCACCGCATTGATAACAGGCCTTTGGGCCAATTGCTGATCTAGCACCGGACAGAATATGTTATTGCTGTTGTAAAATAACAAACGTATTATTGTGGTTTACATAACATCATATTATATTGAAATGACATAATCTATTCCAGCATCACTCAGAAAACAAGACAATATGTTAGTGTTTAGAGTGTGTATTATGGATGCTGTGACCTGCGATTGTGCAAGGCTATTTTTCATGAATAATATTTATGTGAAATTCAGTGAAAACATCAGTGGTTTACGACAGAGAATTTCGTCTTGCAAACTTGCATGAATACAGCCATATCAGTTCAGACAAAACACGGATATAAGTTGAAATTATTTTGTTCTGTTCTCTGTTTGCAAAAACATGTATGGTTGTATAGGCATAACCCCCACTAGAAAGTAAGTAATTTATGGCTGCATACATTCAGTAACCTGGCGATGTATCTATAACAGCATTCAGTCTAGCCTCAAACAGGTCATAACATGAAAAAAATGTACCCATCTTCGTTAGAGTTAAGAAAATATCATACAGAGTTCAACTTTTACACTTTACACAATATTCCTGTTAGCAAATGTGGCCAGAGCATTATAACTTGTGATTTATGTTGTTTTGGGATCGGGTCCCATTATCCGTTTTTTCTTTTTTTTTTTTTTTTTTTTTTTTTGATTTTTGTTTTACGCCGTACTCAAGAATATTTCACTTATACGACGGCCGCCTTCATTATGGTGGGTGGAAACCGGGCAAAGCCCGGGGGAAACCCATGACCATCCGCAGGTTGCTGTCGGACCTTCCCACGTACGACCGGAGAGGAAGCCAGCATGAGCTGGACTTGAACTGACAGCGACCGCATTGGTGAGAGGCTTCTGGGTCATTACGCTGCGCTAGCGCGCTAACCGACTGAGCCATGGAGGCCCCCATTATCCGTTTAGGCACGCGCCTTTGTGGACTGGTATGTGAATGTCAAACTTGGCGCTCAGATTATAAGATTCTGTGCCATGTTCGTAGCTGGTATTATTTCGAGTGAACCGAATGGAGGCGTCAAACAGACATTGGTCTATAACATAAACCGCCAAAGAACTAAGAAAGTATATCAAATGCGAAAACAGGACGGAATCATGCAAAGAGAAGCAGTCAAGGGTTTTCAATGATGTTGGAAAGACGTAAGATATGTCCTAGGCGACTCAGTCAAACCAGTATTCAAATCGTGGTAATATCAACATTCAAAGATGGTATTCTTAGAATATCATATACTTAAAAATATAACAAAATATGTATTTTTTTCAGCTGCGCTTTGATTGCAACTGGTCATATATCCAGCGTGGCGATCTAATTCAACACGATGAATATACATCCCCAAGGCCAATTTCACACAAACGAACAAAGAACGAAGACAGTAAAAGAAAGAAATAAGAACGCATACTGCATACAGTTTTCTGTGATGACGGAAAGACAGCAAGGAATGTTCAGGAGAATGAATTAAACCAGTATCCAAATCGTGCATTAATGGTAATTTATAAGCCATCGTTAATCACACTGTGTATCTCCACTGCGCTTTATTTGCGGCTGTTCATACATCCAACGACCCATCTTCATTTACCTACTGATAGGCGATGACATCAAATTCCAAATTTGAGAAAAATATCTCGCTGACTTTTAAAGAAAGGTGAAACATTACATATATATATATATATATATATATATATATATATATATATATATATATATATATATATATATATATATATGTGGAAATTGCTTTTATTTCTCAGAGCAGAAATTGCATTGCCAAATGACACTTTTGTACACGGTAGTATTTCTATCATAGAGGTTTTTGTATGAAACAGAAACGTGGATCCAGTCATCCGACACTAGGACAGATAAACTTTCCGCAACACTCCGCGGTTCGTGACTGGAATTATACACAGAACCTATCACTGTTTACTTTACTTCGCTGAGTGTTTAGTTTTCTATAACAGTACTTTACGTATATCAACAATAGGCCTGCTGTAGAAGCATTTGCTTGGGGGTCACGTAAAACAGGCCAAACGTGTTTTACCACACAGTTTCGCAACCATTAGCAAATGTGTCCATGAACAATGGTCGTCGGTTACATACTGGATTGTAGTATAGGCTTATGAATCTGTATTTGCGTCAAACCTCAGACGTTTACATCCAGATTTGCCTCTAAGTGCAGCACAAAGCAGCTAAAACAGCAGCTGTTGTGTGTCACACTCACCATGAGGTCAATCCCTTCATAATTAGCGAGTAAATGGGAAACACAAGTCCCTGTAAGTGTTTATATGCGCACAGAGGAAACAGGTACGAAGGAAAACCTGAAGAGGGTTGGGAAGTGGTGCAGCGTGTCTGTGTACACACTGTATATGCTAATCACCGCCAGCGCTGGGCTGTGGGCGTGTCTGACTCCCAATTCCACAAGCACCAGCCATCAACCTTACTCACAAATGGCTCTGATGTGGTTTTGGAGAAATTTTCAGAGGTGGAGCGGTATATCTGGTTTCCAAAAGATGCTTATCCCTGCATCCAATTGATTTGTGTGAATTATCAGCTGTTTTCCACCTGTTTTTTTCCAACTCCGCGGTTCCTTCAACTCTTCACACACTTTACGTTTGTTCTCGATTTGTCTAGCCAGCTTGCTCCACCGGCAGTTTAAGGGTCACTATATCCCAATGAGAGAGTTACGATAGCACAATTTTCTGTTTCGGCTCAAAGTGAAACCGTGTACAAAATGTTACATGTCGTGGTCTACATTTGAAGAACATAGGGGCGGGTGGTGCTCGAAACGTTTGGCTATGGGCGTAAAACATAGAAATCAGCATGTGTCAGTAATGGAGAGTTTGGCTAGCTGCCAGTTGCCCGCCACCATGTATAAGGTTCATAATGGTAAAAAGAGTGGTTATCAAGTTAACTCCGAGATGGCTTTTCACGTGGCAACAATTATGCTATCGGGGTCAATTTGGCATAGCGAGCCTGATCCCAATTAAAGGTGATAGCCTCCACACGGATCTGTGTGTGCGGTGTGTTTCGGGGCACCTGGTCATCGCGGCTGCCACAGGTGGCTAACTCTCTCCACTTAGCAGTAATTAAGTGGGGGGTATCGACATAGATTCTCCCGGCTATACATCACAAGCAAGATCGATGATCTTTGAAACTGTTGGCTACTTTCTCTTTGCATGAGTCCGGCATCCAAAACTGTTGACAGTTTCTGTTGATATGAATCCTCCCTACACTGAAAATTGTTCACTGCTTCTCTTTGTGTGAATCCATCTTGTAATGAAAACTGTTGTCTGCGTTTCTCTGCATGAATCTGTCCTAATTTTTAACTTTATATATTCCTTAATTTCTTGGTGGTTTGTGTTGAACGCTATTGCCAAATGTTTGACCTTGACTTCGGCTGATGCGATCGGAATGTTTCGCCTCATGCAGACAAACATGCTCTAACAACCATACCGTACGTGGGAAGGTCTGTCAGCAACCTGCGAGTGGTCGTGGGATTCCCCCGGGCTCTGCCCGGTTTCCTACCACCATAATGCTGGCCGCCGTCGTATAAGTGAAATATGCTAGAGTACAGCGTAAAACACCAATCAAATAAATAAATAAATCTAACAACTATACGTGCGACAAGGGAGATGGCAAATAATTATATACTTTTTTCAGTTTTGGTTTACGTCGTACTCAAAAATGTTTAATTTATATGACATAGATTAGCTTTATGAGCTGGGGGAACCTAGCAGACCCGCGATGAAACTAGTTCCGTATACACTGAAAGTTAATACCGTACTCCACTCAATTCAACTTGAACGTTCGGAGTAGGGCCCAGTTGCCGATGACCATACGGCGTTAAAATTGAAGTGCATAAGCGTAACGACAGCGTGGCAACTGGCAACAATTTCTTCTTCCGGGTTTCTTCACGACCAAAGCGGCGTATTTATTTCGCATACACGAGCACTTGCGACTCAACGCAAAGGGCGGATCCTAGTTGAGTTGAATGAATCAAACCCCAGGGTTCGTAATTATTAAGCTAGCTGCTTCTGAAATCAGTGATCAAATGTAAGTGCTTGGAAAGACAAACTCAAAATAGGAAATAAGTCAAACTGTAGTTGTTATATTGTTCTGCAGTAAACAACCAGTGTACAAATTTTAAACTGCAGAGAAGAAAACATTTTAATTGCATCTGTGTGGCTTGAATTTTTGACTTAACTCATAAGACTTTGATAAATATGGGTCCAGATCTCGCTGTGCATTATACAACTTAATACCTATGTGGACTGTGTGAGGAGTTTTAGATTTGCTTGGGGGATATACTTAATCATTGCACACATAAAATGGGTTTTTCCTGCTTAAAAGCTTAGACAAACAGCTGTGACGGCGCTATACTTTCACTCAGCTGTTGCTCCTTTGAATATACATTTATCGGTACAAGCAGAAAACCTATACCCTCAAGAGGTTCCAAGAAAAAGCATCAAAAGTTTGTGTCATAGTCTCTTAAAAGCATTTTTATTCCAGGAATGTTGCCAACACCTCTGAGTGATAACTATTTATCTACAGAGGAATGATATGCTCAGTATACAGCCTCCGTGTCGGGGCGTTAGGTGTATGTTAACAGAGGTTTCGCACCTGTTAGCACATATATGTAAGCGTTCGTCTGAGGTCGTTATAACATGAGTCATGCCAGCAGGAGACGATGTTTGTGGGGATTCCTGTCGACGTTAAGATATCCACAACAAACTGTAATAGTCAATTTGAGATGAAATCACATGCGCTTTGCTCTTTTTAAAGAAGAGTTACTTAGCTATTACCCAATGTGTTATATTAAGCTACTGCACTCACTACAGCCAGCCTCGCAAGGTAATGTGAATCGGGATATGTAGGTCTTTACAATGAGAGCTTATTACAGGCCCGTTAAGGAATATCTGAATTAAAAGAAAAAGAAAAGCATTGATGGGTCTTTTAAACTGGTCTTTGCCAGTAATGTCTTATTAAATTTAGAATATTTTCTCGGGCCTAAGATATTTTTCCAGCAATGAAGACACTGACGTAGGTGTCCGAGACAATCTTGATATTTTTGGAAACATTAATATTATTTGTGTGGACGGTAAAAATATTTTTAACATAGTACGTTAAAAAGCCTGAACAAATGCATTATCCACTTTTACGGCTCTGTGATATAAAATATATATATATATATACATTATTTATATATCTTCAACTTTTCACCTTCACATAAACCACTTCGACATAAATATAACGTTTGGAGGACAAATTCCATCAGATTTGTAAAATGTGACTGTGAAAAGTTAAAGATACATAATAAGTAAATCAGAAAATGACACATGGCGGCCAATAGCAGTTACAAGCTCTACAAAGATGAGGACTTTTTATTGCAGGACCATCTATCTGCAGATAGGCTTCAAACCGTTGAATGATTGTTGACAACTGTGGGTATTATAAATCGGTGTTTTCTTGTCATCAATAGCAAACCAGTGCTTTATCCCTCACCATTGGTATTTGATCCTCTAGATGCAGAAATTCTAAAACTACTTCTTATTACAGTGAGTTCCCCTCGGAACTACACGAAATATATGACTTTTTTCACGGGTAGAATATAAATGGCTGACACTGGGAATGTTAGAGATCTAACAATGCCCGGTAAGTTTCACGTAATTGTTCTGATACGTACGGAATGTGGTACAGACGAGTCGGCCATAAGACTGCCTGGATCCAGACGGATATACGGGAAAATGCTTGTTGGAAACGAACATCGGAAGTCTACGAAGTCTATCGCCGGTAAACAATACCCAAGGCTTTGTCAGAACAATCTGCCTCACTGACTGGCTGACTCAAATTACTGACTGGCTGACACCTGTCGAGGCGCGGGAATACGGCGAGATCAAAGAAATAATATGACCTCTGATGTTTGGAAAAAAAGAAATAATTCCACTCCACATGCAAAAGATTGTATCTTACGAGTGCAAAAAATCGACAAAAATACGTCTGAGTAAACAAAGAGCAGAGTCTGTGTTGTCCTTCCTAAAAGTCAGACGATTACGTCCACATTTGCGATTATGGACTGAGAGAAAACAGGAAGACTCGTCTCTGAACTATAATAATTACGTAATGTTACTTCCATCGGAATTATAGGCCTACTCTGCTAGTAAACTGTGTACCTAGTAACTCTTTGGACCATCCATTCTGTTGTGTGATGGCTCCGAGCAGGTCGAGACCCATATAACAAACAGTCCCGAACAAAGCTAAGCGAAAGAAGCAACTTTTTGCCAAAACATTTATTGAAAAAACAGGGTTGATATCTCATAAGATAATCGTTTCTCTCAGAAAAGACGTGAAGATTCGTGGTGTTATCTGACCATCAGGTTTGGCAAAATTTTGTTCGGCCAGGGATACTCCGAAACAACAGTCAGAGCGTGCTCCATTTAAAAACCCGATGCAGTTACCTGCCCTTGACAAATATGTCGAGGCTGTCAGTACAGCGGGTGACTTTAAGCCTTACTAAAGAATCTTGGGCCCACACGGCCTAAGAAATGACCTAACAACGTTGTGCTTGATATAAATCGACAGGTGAAGAGCCTGCACACATAAGGCTTTGGAGAGGTATTTGAAGGTTATTTCCACGGCGACTGCATCGGGTTTATAAATGGAGCGCGCTCTGACGTTGGTTTGGGGCCATCCTTGGCTGAACAAAATTTTGCCAAACCTAACGTCCGAGCAATCTGGGGCTAGGAGAGTTTGAACGCAGAAATAACTGTTAAAGATCTGTACAAATGAGAGCTTGCTGACTGTTGCTCTTTGCCATCCTCTTTTGTCCCAGAAAATGAATCAGTCCACATGCGTAAGGATTATCGATCACCCACTGATCTTGGAGTCAATCAGCACTCGGTGTAAAAAAAACATATTCCCCTTCAAGAACTTTCGTCTGGCTGATTCCCACTGACAAAATGGCTTCACCAGACAGCCTTCAAGACTATCCGGATGTTCAACCAGCGTAAAGATTTCTTCCCGAATTGGCTATCTTACGCTCAAGTGAGTTGGTTTCCGTCTGGCGTTAATAAATTAGAACTAGACAGTCGTATTGCTGTTGATGAACTGTACTTAAACAGGGACTTCAACAATAGCCGCTCCTTCGTGCTGTAGCATTTTAGCGGTTTTAGTAATACTTCATGGTTTATGTACTAAGAATTTAGATACTTTCGTTCAAACGAGCCAAATTCAGCGGGGCGGTAAAGGCATGATTGACCAAGACATATAACTCTTACACGTTATACCCTTGCAATCTCCCCAGACCAATCTATATTTCAAGAGTAAGATGCAAACAGATGAGCTCCATATAATAGTTTGTCATCGTTTTGATTATAAGCTCTGCAAAGGGCACCTGTTGGCTCATGTGACTCAGACGGTGAGTGCAATGAGGTAACTCAAGCAGTGAGTGCAATATATGGTACGGTGTACGAAGCTGTATAGACTGAATTCACGGGTATAGACCTACACCTAAAGTTATTCGTAAACCAGACTGGAAACCGTGATCCAAGCCATTCTCGCATCACTTCCATATACATACCATAAAAAACATGTATCAGCTTGTACCAATTTTGAGACGTGGTCGCTCGTGACGCTTTCAATGGCCGTTTCCTTGCCACTATTTGACTAGGTATCGACAGAAAAGAAACAAAAGAAAACAGATGTGTCAGTCACTGACGGAACTAGTGGCCTTATCTACCCTGGATGTAAATATGGTAGTCATTTGCACAAAATACCACACCAATCGATGTCCAGAAAACAACCATCGTTTCACAAATTTAGACATGACACATGCAGAAAATCATATTTATTATATGCCTGTATATTTATTTCGAAGAAAACATCAGCAGCATTATCTAAATGCTAATGTGATGAATATCTTGTCTGACTCATCATTTTCCTGGTACTTGGTTTCTTCTAAGATGACGTAAGAAAGTCGATATTTCAAACCCAAAGCCCAGGGTCGCCCTCAAATATGAATGTGAGAAACATATCATGTAGTATCTAGGGCGGTGGGCGCGTCAGACTGGCACGAATCCAGAGGATTAAGTTCTGTCGTAAAGCCGGGAACAATGTTGGTAACACAAATTTATTACATCCCTTACACTAACATGATGTTTAAATATAGAGGACTCCCTCTCCAACACGCGGCGTTTGGAGCATGTAGCACAAGTCGCAGTGTAGAACCTACGCCAATGAATTTTTGAATTTGAATTGAAGTTTTTATTACCGCAGAATCTTGCACAGGGTTGTGGTTGATGCATTTGAAAAGTTTTCTTTAAAATAAAAACAAACTGATGAATTCATATTTTCTCGCATAAAACTATGTCGGGGTCGCATAATTACACGATATCACAATAGTAATTGTATATGATTGCTTTTCATCATTACAAGTGTCCCAAAAATTATTTTGGGAATGGAGCTTTGAGTTGATTTTATTCGTCTGCAAGGTCACCTTGATTGTTGGCTTAGTTCCATGGTGGGATTGCCTCCTAAGTTCAACGCAAAGAAAACACTAAAATGAAATATTTAATGAAAAGATGAAAGGTCATTAAACACTGTCCAGGAAAACAGTTGGACTTATTGTTTTAGAATGTTGCTAACCGAGTAAAATGCATTAAACCATAGGATTCTACAGTGGTCTATTGGGGTCAGAGGGTATCAGTGACAACAAGGCAATAGTTTGAAATATTTCATTTCAAGGTCCATTTGGTGAATACATTCCTAGCTCTAAATGTAGATGCATTTTGAATCATGGAATATAGCAATCACTGTGTCCTTCGTGGCACCAGCCTGGTCAGAAAGCTCATCGTAGAAGTCAAAGTTTCAAAAGCATTTTTCTAGGTCAAAAAATATTCTAAACATATAAATCAAACTATTTTCCTGGACAGTATTTAATTTCTTTTTACCTGGCATATACTTCTGGGTTGGTCTACTTAGTTTCATGGCGTGCCAAGATGGTTGGTTGACTTGGTCTAGCCAGTTTTACTTAAACTTGTTTAACTTTTTTCACGAATGGTTTATATAGATTGATTGAATTGGTTTGTCTAGTTAATTCCATATTTAGGCTTTGGAATGTTATTTACGTTGGGCGATGAGCATAGGGAATGGTCGGGGTTTACACTAGTACCAGACAAATCGGTATTTAATTGGTCCCACTGACTGAGGCGACTTTCACTGAAAAAAATCAGACCTGAATTTCCTCGTAACTTTTTCAGTAAATGACGTTGTATACGTAATTCACGGGAAAAGTGACGACAAATTGGCCTGCGAAGGTTTATGAAAGTTATCACTAAGGTTTATGTCGTAATACTTAATTAGTAAGTTTACTGTCGTTAATGAAACGGAGATCTGGAGCCCGTTTTATAAAGTTGTCGCATCGCAACGTCAAGCGCATTTACCATAGTGACGTATCTCTTCAATATAGGCCTATGTTGTCATGGAAGTCATACTCCAGGCGTAATTTACGACTGTTTCATAAAACAGGCACAAACTGCACTCTATGCAGTGGAACGGGAACTTCCTGTATGAGATACTGGCCAGCTGTCTGTGTTGTTCCAGTATGCATGTCCACAATGACAGATGATAGCGGTCAGTGTGTCACGTATCAGTCAATGTACAAATACGTGACCGAACACCCTCGGGTCAACGATTAGGTCAACACCACATTCCCAAATGCATTTCTCTGTTCTCTCCATTCTATTAATCCAGTCTCTCCTTGTCACGGTTCAAACCAGTTTAAGTTTAACCCCTTTCTCGAGTTCAATGAAAAAGACGCCAATTGGTATGGCGAAATGGATTGGTAATCTGGTAGAACGCAGAGATAAAACAGTCGATTAATTTACCGCTGCGACGTTTGGGGTAAAAAAATCGATGTTCATGGCCGGTATAGTGGTCTATTTTTACCAGAGGCGGTTTAGGCCACGCTGTGGAAGCTGTTAAGCGGCGGCATGGGTGATCGCTAACTCTCCAGGCAGCCTTATCGGAGAATTCCGTGTAGGGAAACACGACGGATCCAAAATTGTCAATAAATCTTATTCATCATATATCAAAAGGATTACAAAGTTGTTTAGAAATATTAAGTGGGCCAATTCTGGCTTGCTACTTTCCATATAACAGAGGCGGAACAACAGCACTAGAATTGAATTTGACCCGAAAAATGAGGTATACTCGAGAAACTGGCAACATATTCGTCCAAACGGCAATACATGTTGATTTGTCTGTTTAAGCCCTGTTTAAAGATTATGTGGAACGTCGTGTAGAGCACCAACGAGTAAAGAATGGAAATAAAGCAGCACATTCAAACCCTTCGTTTCAAACATACATACATATATACCGGTCCAGTGTGTACCATAAAGGTGTAGGGCCTATACAGGTGCCAGTTTTATAGATAACAACTCTTTCATCTGAAACCTAAAAACTAGGACTCCAAAAGCAGGTCAGCTGGATTGGTCAAGACTTGTTGACTTAGTTACATTATGGCAGTCGGGTTTATGGGTACAGTGAACCTCCGGACTCAAGGTCGCAGGCGAAATAGCGACACCTGGATTCAAAACCGCGACGTTTTTGGTCTAGGGCTTAATATAGTCAAACTAAGTCAGTTCTTTAAGCATCTCAGCCAGGGTCCCTCGGCCGTATTGATATTGTGTGAGCTTTATATACATGTCCTTATTCAACAGTAATTTAAGCGATACCTAAAAGCATCCATAAAGTGGCAGTTAAGTTAGGATGGGGCTTTGACGAAAACAGTGTTACAATGTATCTTGTCTGTGGGGAAACCGTGTATACGTGTATACCATATTTTATCGCAGGTATGTCTTACGAATTTTGTGCCTTCTCCTGGTCGCTCCTTTCACGCGATCTTCATCAGCGCCACCTTCAGCGACCTCATTGGGCGAAGACTGGTGATCTTTCAGAACCAGCCATTAGTCACTTCCGCCAGGAAAGACCCTTATAAAGAACCGTCTGGGTGCTTTTATTCCGGCTTATTCCGGAGTATATGCGGTTGATGATACTTCCTAATTCTACTAATAAGGTAGATAAATTCTTCCTCCAGGGCCGCAAGCAGAACTTCTGCATGACACTAAGACTTGATGGTTAAGACCTGTTGTTAGATTGTTTCCACTCTTGTGCTGATGGAATGGCCCGGGCGGGGGCTAACAGCAGATCGCCGCGATACTTCAGCCAAATTGGAAGTCACATTGGTGGCTATTCACGGCACAAAGAGGGACTCGGAAGGGGCAATAAACTGTGGCTATAATGTATTTAGTGAGTGATGACTCCGTCTCCGTGCGGACAATGGCTGTAACCTGGGATAGCCCAGCTGGATCGACACTGCCTGGTTAAAGGCTTATCATACATAACCCCACCCAGAATGCCAGTGTCCCCCTACCACACGCGCGCCCTGGTCAAAGTGATGTCATAGTAGCACGCTCTGTTGTCCAGTGCTGGAAGAGGATACAATCGCATTAAAGCTAACGAAGGGAACGGAGAAAACCTTTCAAATAGCCCGTGTGTTTCCAGATTTTACAACAGGAATTCATGTTTAATTCTACACAACCTTATTTCTTGGGCACCCTAACTAAATCAAGCAAATGTGAAAGGGTATTAGGTCATTGTCCAATATGTGATCGAAGGCGGACATTGTCCGACTCGATAAAGGGACAATATCTAATTTCTGTTAGATAAAGATTTGTCAACATTTCTAACTGAAGAAAAAAATGGACTTAAAATGCTCTACCTATGACTAGCTAGCTTATTCTTGACAATAAAATATAGGTTAAGCTTTTGGAATCAGACGTCAGACACTTTGCTTTTATGTCGGCTATGGTGGCCTAAGAAATCTTAAAAAACATACAAATATACACCAATTAGGCGAAGTATTCTTATTTCAAAGAAAAAAATGGGTGGCTCAAATTGACTAAAACCATAATCAGCAGCCAGCAGAACTGCCAAAGACGAATGTTCAACCAAAAACCAAATATGTTTTAAAAGCCCCATAAGTGTACTTATTTTTTTCCAAGGCCATTTCCCTGCAATACGGATCTTGACGTTCTGAATTCACACGGTATCTAGTTTCCAATATATTGGTTGGTTATGATTCACCAGGATATATATACATTCATACTGCAGTTAAGTCTTGATACATACCGTTTAAGCGAAGGTGAAAAGGTAACCCACAAAACACAAAATGTTAAGGTGGTTATCTTGTTTACCTTTCACAGCATCGATATAAATGGTACTAAAACACTATGAAATATTCTTGTCTTAATAATTCTATACAGTAAAACCATAGCGATAATAGTTGTAAACAGTGAAATCTGGCCTCTCTTCATCAGATGTAAAGGCTAAAATAGTAAGCAACTTCATTCTCCCTTGCACAATGAAATGACATTCATTGGGTTAAAAGTTAATGAAAAGTAATAACAAATGTACAGTTTCTGCCTGGTTTCCCCCCACTGGCAAATGCTGGCTGCCGTCGTATAAGTTAAATACTCTTGAGTACGGCGTAAAACACTAATAAAATAAATAAATAAATAATATTACTGTCAGACTTTAATTTTATCAAAACATCACCTTGATATATAACAACACAATCGAGCAACCAGGAATGACTTGGAGGCAACCAATTGACCAATGTTTCTACGCCAAGTATTTTATTTTGGGTGCAAAACAGAAGAAGCACCAAATGTTGACCGTAAAGATTGCACAGTAGGAACGAATACCAATGGTTCTGTTTGTCCAAGATATCTTTACCAGACAAAGATATAGGTTAGCAATGACATGGTACTATCTGCCAACAGGCTATCAGTGCACTAACATGTCTGGATCATTACAAAATGTCTGCCAGACAAAGCCTCAGAGTGGAAACCTTCTACCAGGTAACAATTGAAAATCAATCCATCAGTCACTGATGCGATTTCTTTTGTCCAACAAATGTTATGGTGACAACAGCCCACACTTTCACTGTTGTCCATGCCTTCATCAGCTCATTCGTCAACGTCACTTTAAAGGATTCCCAGTAAAGGATGACTAAAGTCTGGAAATATTCACTAGGAATGGTTAGTTTGCCAGTAGTGTCAGCATGAGGAATATGTGCTCCTCACCAACACTACGTAAGATATGAATTCAAAAAACATAGTGAAAACAGTTTTTCACCATAATTATCTGTATCTACCAGTGGAAGTCAGCGTGACATGAACACAAGATTTACAAAACTCTTGTTTAATGATTTCACCTTTTGTCCAAACAACATTTTACAATTGATACAACTGCAATCTTTGATGGAAATCAACACAGAGTTGTGAAGATGTTGCTATAGCCTTATGTATGAGATTATTTGCTCTGGTTCTTTCATTTAGAAGTCAATCTTCTCAGCCTTTGTGTCCATTACAATACACCTGTTATTTGTCTTTCCACCATAATGAAGTTATCTTCAAATTCAGATGTGAATAAAATAAATATATGAATGACATAAATACAGCATCAAACTTGTCGTTTTCTTTTATAAGGTATTAACATGGGACTGCTTGCAGGCAATGGTTTCATTTTCACACTACTTTCTGCCATTCCTCTGTGTTCTGAAGTGTCAAATACTGTCCTGAAGTTTACACTACCCGCAGAACTCCAGGGCTGTGTGATCTCTGATTGATAAACAGGTGAGGCACTGTGAGCACTAATGGTTAGGCCCAGACAGCTGGCACCAGAGGTATTACCAGTCAGATGAGTAAGCCTGGAAGCATCAGGTACAGCAGGCAAGTGGGTTACAGACAGTTCTGATATGCCTGGATGTAGCTGGGGTAAACCACCACTTGTCCTTGATATGAAAGATGAGTTAGGAGCAGATTGTACAGGGGCACTGTCAGCTCCCAGGGAAGTGGCTCCCAATGAAGTTACGCTAGCAGTAGGAAGACGCTTCCTTTGGTAAGGCTGAATAGTGCTAGATGAGGAGTTTCTTTTACTCCAAGACACCACTTTGTTGAGGTCTGTTGACACAATATCATGCTTTCTTAAGCCTTTAGATTGATTTTCAAAAAAGTTTCTGGAAGAGAAGAAACACCACATATGTATTAATAATACTGTCTTTACTTTCATAACAAAACACAACTTTCATTACTTCCACACATTATTTACCTTAGTATAGTAGTATAAAATAATGTTATATACATGCACCTCCCATACCAGTTCACCACAAACTTCAAACAAAGAGGTCCGCTTCGGGACCGGTAGATCCAGGATCAATCCTTGATCGAGTCACACCTAAGACTTTAAAAGAGGAAGTTGTAACTTCCTCGCTTGGCGTTCAGCATGAAGGGGATAGTGCAACGACTGGTTGACCCGTATCAGTATAATGGCTCGGGCGGGGCGTCTTACTTGCCTTCGGTAGGTCATCTCAGTGAAGCAGCACTAAATAAAAGAGCGGTGGAAATCCGTCCTGCACCAAGGAGGCACATTACACGTACATGCACCCTAATGATTCCTTCGTCGTCATATGACTGAAAAATTGTTGAGTACGACGTTAAACCCCAAGCACTCACTCACTCAAACAAAGAGATATGCCATTTAAGGGCAATAACTCAACACAGTATTACGGACACTTACTTGGATTGGAGTCTTCTCCCTTTGCTCCACACTCTCCCAAAAGAAGGCAACCACTGATCTGATGTCTGTGCAGTGTGATTGAAGTTAGCACCTACTCTGTTTGGAGGCAGTTTTTTCTTCTTTTCCTTCTCCACTGAATTTGCAAAATAATACTCACCATAATTAATTCACAAAACATATGCTTTATGTGTCTTTTACATTTATACATAGTGCATTCCAGACACTGAAATAACGACACTATTGAAAATACGGGCTCAGGTGAAATAACGACACTACTGAAAATACGGGCTCAAGTGAAATAACGACACTATTGAAAATACGGGCTCAAGTGAGACTTGAACTTACAATTAGGGTGTCTTGCCCCATCAGTCCACCAATTTATATTGCCTACTCACAAATCCCTGATAGATGAAGCAAAATGGAATATGACAAAGCCCTTAATCTGTATGCATGAAAGATGTGGGAGAGATAAAACCTGAACATATTTTCATTTTGAGAGTTACAATGTTCTGCTACTTTTCTACTCTCATTCTATCTTTACAAATTTAGCACTGCATGGAAAGGCTTCATGTATATTACACCACAATATTACACCACAATAGTACACCACAACATTACACCACAATATTACACCACAATAGTACACCACAATATTACACCACAATATTACACCACAATATTACAAAATGCAAGAATGTCTGTGTAGAACATCCTAATTCACAAGCAAATCAAAAGTATCATTAAGTTTTAGCCTCTCAGAGCCAGGTGCTAATTTGGGTTGTTCTGATTCTTAACATTCCCTTTAAGCTTAGCTTGGGTGAAAAAC
Source organism: Liolophura sinensis (assembly GCF_032854445.1). NCBI lineage: Eukaryota > Metazoa > Mollusca > Polyplacophora > Chitonida > Chitonidae > Liolophura > Liolophura sinensis. The sequence continues at coordinate 86,759,793 of NC_088295.1, read as the reverse complement.
AATCCTGATAACTGGATAATCTAAAACACATGGCATTTGGGTAAAGGTATCAGGTGTGAAATGATTCAAACTTCCCCTTGGTGGAAGATTGGTAAATTAGCAGCAGAGACCAGACTAGGCCTGGAGAAAAACTCACAATATCAGGTAGAATTCAGGTTGAATGACTTACAAAATACCAAAATTAAAAATAAATCACCTTCTGTGAGAATTCAATAAGGCAGCGTATTTAGCTTGCATTTGTGTGTTTAGAATGAATGACTATGGCTTATTGCGATGAAACCATATGATGTCATATACTTGTGTTAGAGACTATAATACAAAAAAACATCAGCATAGGAAGGATATGTCACTGAAGTTAATTTAACAGCATTAGCTAAAAGTGATAATGAAGTAGTATAAAGTGTAGTCACAGTGTTTGTTGAAGTCCTCCATGGTGGGGCCTATTTCTCTGTAAGTGGTGTCAGGTTCTGGGTCGGGCCTCAGCCATGGTGGTACTGCCCCGCTAAAGATGTTCCCCTCCTTTGTCCTTTCCTCTCCGTCCTAACCAGGCACAAATGGAACATGTCAAACAATATTTACACGTTCATAATATAATACAGATAAAGTAAATCATCACATTTCTACATGCTTTATAAGTATTTAACACAAATACAGTAGGATAATATAGCTCCAATTTCTATATTCTATTGATTGGTGATAAATTCCATATCCAATACTGTCTCACTTGACTGCTCGCTTTATTGGTGGGTGAGCAGGTCTTGAGACAGCAACCTTATTGGTCATGGGCAGATTTAAAATGTGCATGTTTTTACAAGATCAAATATCTTTGCTAGCACAAGATGGACGGTGAATTGAAAGCTGGAGATTTTTTTTTGTTTTGAGGTGGGGGGAGGTTAAACTTGGATCAGCAGACTCTATCCAACAGTTATGAAAAAAACAGGTTGAGCAACGTGAAGAGCTCAAGGCTTTGAAACCATTGAAAGTTCACATCTGGGGGGTAAAACACAAGTAATATATAAGTTACCTTAATGATACAGGTGAGCCCCGCTCCTTTAGCTGTGAGGGTCCGGCGGATGGGGGCATGGATGTTGAGGATTTGACTGACACTTCCTGGATCTGAGATCTGCACAGTTTGGACTTCAGACTATCATTTGTATTCAGGAAACAATAATCAATGTGAACCAATGCAGTAGCAAAGATACCCATGATGACTAGACTTAACCTTTTGTGTTAAGTTACCCAGGAAACCAAAACTCAAAAGGTGAAGTCTGTCAAGTAGTACTAAATTCTACCTCACAGTGTTTGTAACATTAGCCTATACCATGTTAACATTCTTGAGGCAAAGGTACGTGTGAGGTCAATTTTGCAATAATCTTAAATCTGTTTGATGATACACATAACTAATTTCATATTCAAATGGTCTCAAGGTGTGATGTTATTGCGTCAATTACTCAGGTAACACATCCCTCAATCACTGCACCACTGATTTTCATCCAACATGGTTTCCCGGTTTAAACCCTGCAAGCCATCATAACTACCATACCTAAAATTCAGCACAGACACTGTCTTGTTACCCTTACTTTGTTTGAATTAATAATACATGACTCCAGGCAATCAGAATCAATTGTATATCCCTTTAAACCCAACACATCCAAACTGACAGTACACAACTGCTACATGACACTGTTGTATTGTTATGGATACTGAGCCCTCTGGCCTCTACCCTCTGTCCTGCACACGCACCTGTGTCTTCTTCCTCTTCCACTCAGAGCGACTTTCTTCAATCGCCTGTATCCGATCTGCCTCCTGCAATGTAACAATGAGGAATTCTGCACGCCAGGCTGAAGAGAAGTCCCTAAATACATGTTCAGTGTAGTAGCAAAAAACAGTTTTCAGTACTTGTGCACTACCTAACAGTTTTATGACCATACATGTAAGGTGATGTAAAGTGTAAGATTCGACAGGGAAAACCAAAGAGTACAGATCCTTGGCCTGCTTTGTTAAGGGCAGAAAGTAGTTTTACAATTTCTCCAGTGTAAATCAATGTGATGATAGCTTTTGCTCTAGAGTCTTTCCTGTTACACATTAAAATGTTCTGAACAAATGTGTTGCATCTGATTTTCAGGTATCTTTAGTTACCTGACACACCATAAATACAAACTACTAAATATATCAAGCATTTTAGCCATCAGTGAAAAAAACATGCTGTCTTAAAGTTCTCTCTAATCCTGCTCTCCCAGGTCAAATTCCAGCAATATAAATAAGGTCTTACCTTTTTCAGACTCTGTCTCATTTTCAGCTTATAGCTGATGATAGACTTACTGGCATTTTCTTTGAAACTGCAATAATAAACAAAAACACATAAAACTTGTCAAAATGTACCAGAAACTTAGTAAAAAGCTTAGGAATCCTGAATCATTACATGGTTAACTGCAATGTTTCCTTGTTCATTTATTCAACTATTGTCTAATATCAGACATTAAAATGATTATGGGTTAATATACATGTACTTTTCTTTCAATCACTAAAGCTCGTTCAGGCAATCCAACATCACTCAACTTTTGTTGACTCAACAAGAGTTAACTTAAAGTTGAGTGAACAAGTTGAGACGTGTTGAGTAGTCTGGAAGGGTTCCTCAACTTCGTTCAACAACACTCAACACTATCCAACATGGTTGAATCTGAAATGTCCATGTTTATTTTTTGTCAACAAGTGGAGTGAAGCTGAGTGGAAGTAGCCAATCAGCAAGCATGTAGAAATAACATGACCGTCATAAAGCACATGACCTGGGCAAAATGGCGATGAAAGAGAGAAACTGATCTCATGATAAGACGTCTTCTATGCCAAACAGCCACGGCAATAAGCGCAGCCGATAAACCCACGGCACAATTCTTCCATCTGCTCACCATTGTGTCTCATGCACTGGAGAGAAAATATGGAGATTTCCCTCCAATTTAACGAAAAAAACACAGCTCAACACCGTTCAACTGATGTCAACAATGTTGGACAAAGTTGACCCATTTGATTTGTAGTGTGGACAGGACACTCAACTTACCGCAACAGCATTCAACTTGCTGTTGACTCTTGTTGAGTGAACAAAAGTTGAGTGATGTTGGATAGTCTGGACGGGGCTTAAGACAAAGACTATGGGGGTTCAACCCAAGCCTTAGACAGAGAAACAGTTCACAGCATCCATATTATGGCCATTAATAAGGTGATCTTAAATGAAGTTCTGATGGAGATCACTTATCCTTAATAACAGGTGCGCTTACACTCACTCTTGAGTTGAAAATCTGTGTGTTGAATGTGGAAAAGTCTGTCACTCTGTCATACAAGTGAACTACCCTTGAGAACAACATGATATCACCATAATGAAGTAAAAAAAAATAATTACCTTTTAAGTTGAGAATCATCAATAATCAGCTGCGTCAATTTGTTCTTGTCCAGAAGGTTGCAGTGTAAAAACTTATTGGTCATCAAGACATGGGTGTCACTGTTAAAGACAAGCACCTATATCTTACACTCTGATTATGTTAAAAGAGGAATATCAAAAGCAAATTTTCAAATTCATATGGCATTTGAAATGTAGATAAACAGATTAAAACAAGGTTTAACATATTTATCACCAAATGATTCTTAAAATGCGTTTTTTTCTTGTGAATATTAAGGCAAATATTGTATCTTACACTACCATTATTTTCTTACTGGTACTGAACAATAAAATAAACATTCACAAGACATTTGTTAAAAGTAGACAATTTGCATGGGCACATGTAAGCTGAACTAATATACCTCTCATAGTAACATCAGGTACTTGATAAAATACACGCAGACTGAAACTTGAGGTACATTAAAAAAGTTACTGAAAGTAAAACCCACCTGACTACTGAACAATCATTAATTTATTCCTTTAACATTTGACTTGCCTTCTAATATGCCCCCAAGAATATTTCACTTTACTGATGGTAGCAATCAACCCAATGGGTGGATGTACCCTCTAAAAGCCCAAGGGGAAACCAAATCACACCACGTATATCTGATTTCTGATTGGTGTTTTACGCCGTACTTAAGATATTTCAATTATACAACGGCAGCCAGCATTATTGTGGGTGGAAACCGGGCAGAGCCCGGGGGAATTTCACGACCACCTGCCCCCCACGAAGTATATGACAGACAAACAAACAAAGAGGTCAGCAAGATACTTGCCTGTTGAGATGATCAATAAAAGCTCCACACATAAGAGTATAAGTATCTGCATGGGTGTGTTTGTCAACATCCTCAGCACAGAAGTAGCACCAAACTTTGGCATCTCTTTCAAATGACACACGCTCTACACACGGCTGATTTGCAGAGTCCTGAGCAGATTTCACCTACAGTCATAATATAGAACTCATAAAACTGGATACTCAAGCCTTGCTTGTGACAGAATTTTCCCAGATAATGCCACCTTCATCATGAAGTCATTATCCAGTCTGATACAACCTGTAAAATATGATACTAGTATATTAGAATATTTGAGATTAACAGGTAAAATATATATAATGATGTTACATATATATAATTTCTGACGATTTTCATGGGTATTTTATATGATTAATTCTCATGATCCCCAGAAATCTGTTTCTATAAACTGTTCATTTATGGCTCTGAAATTTTTGCTAGCAAGAAGGATGATGTGGAGAACATCGCACTGTACATAAAATATATGTACATGTACCTGCAAATATCATAAAAATTATAAATACCAGTATCATATTTTGTACAATGTCATATCGCTTGTCATTCATCTTTCTACACCACTGTAAACATCATCATTGGTGTTTTGAATACAAATGACAGTGATATCACCAGGAATGACAGACATTGCCTGTCCCTCCCCTCTACACTATTCTAAACCCCATCAATGTGGCTAGAAGTACAAATGACAATGGAATCACTGGGAATGACTCAGATATAACCAGTCATTTTCCTTTCAACACCACTGTAAACCCACTTCTCCTATTTGAAATATACTGTTTCATCTTTTTCAATGCGAATCAGAGGTTGTATTTATAACATTCCAGTGACATCACTGTCTTTCGTATTTAAAGCCACAGTTAAGAGGTTTAGAAAGGGGATCGAATGACAGGCTATATCTGTGTCATACCTGGTGATATCCATGTCATTCCTGGTGATATCATTATCATTCATACTCCAAATGATAGAGGTGGGGCTTTCAATGACGCAGAAAGGCGAATGACAAGTTATATCTGTGTTACTCTTCTTGATATCACTGTCATGTACACCAATGAGCATATTGGGGATTATGATTTTTCCTTAGGAGAATAGCATGTGATATCAGTATCATTCTAGGTGATATCACTGTCATCTGTTTTGTTCACCATAGAGACCATGGCATTAATTATGTACCATGCAGTACTTGTGATTTAATCATTCAGCATCAGGTGTGATTCCTCATTTGCATTTAGGGACTCCTGAGAAAACCCTCTGGATGAAGACTTCTCTGTTCTCAACCTACTCAGCCAATTAGTTATGAGTTAATCTAATCTGAGTTCAAGTCCAGTTCATTCTGGCTTCCTCTTCCAGCAGTCCTTCCATGGGTTCAGTGTGCTGTTTATAACTTAAGTAGGCCTAGGATTCGATGAATGTCACAAAGTTTAAAATAGCACACCGAGTCAATCTAGATGCACCAGTCTTCAAGCAACCTGCGGATGGCCGTGGGTTTCCTCCCATCATAATACTGGCCGCCGTCGTATACAATAGGCTCCTTAAGTGAAATATTCTGGAGTACCGGCACCGTAGTTCGTAGAACACCAATCCAATAAATAAATAAATCTGAGTTACCTTTGAAACAAATTTTGCCAAAATTTTAACCATTATGTCTTGATGTCTTTTAGAATATACGTGTTTCTTCCACTTTTTGTGACTCAATCTGCAAAATGAGCAGTACGAAAAACGTTTTGAACTTTCTTTAACTTCTCCTGTCATTTGTTCCATCGTTATCATCGGTTATCATCAAGCGATGTTCTCCGCGCACAGGTAGCACGCGTAGTTAAACAAAAAAATAGGACTAGTACACCTAGCATTAATTTCCAAGAAAAACGAACAGTCCTTGGCAAGAAAAGATTAACAAAGTAACATTTATTTAATGAATTATATATTCACAGCCAATTTTACAGGAATATAGGACGATCATAATATGATACAGAAATAATAACAACGAATTGTTAGTATGTACAGCAGGTAAATTGCCATTGTCTAACATTAATGTGCAGAGCAAGGATATTTTGTGAAACAGAACAAAGCATCATACAGTGGAAAGGTTGTGAATAAAACCATATATTTTTGTCATTTATATTCTACAGAATACAGTAGTCATCTTCATATACGTAATTTGTTGAGTTATTTAACCACAATAATGTAAATGTCCATTTCCGACAAATGTTTGGGTTACAGTGTTCTATGTGCTATGACAGAGTACTGTTGGATCAGCGACAGGAAATGGCGGCTTAGATGTCGAGAGAACGGAGCAAAGCTTAATTTACTCTCTTTCTCTCTCATTCTCTCTACGGAGGAATTCTGTTGCTTAATATATATTGAATAGCTTTGGTATGTCCATTTTTATTCCTGTTATATTCATGATTCTTTGTGAATTCTTAAGTTTATTGATGAATTACTCTTACATCACATGCCAGACTTCACAGACTACATGGTTTTTGTTCCTGCAGAGAACGATTTGTACGATCGTTACGAGCATTAAATCATCAACAGTATATAGTCATGCAGAAGGCATGCTACAACATGTTCTGTTCTGACATTTACCTGGTCTGTAGATGTTGATGCATTAGATGTTGTATCATATTATGTTTTAATTCTTTAGGCTACTGGGTCAGTGGTTAGTGTCATAGTGCAGCACAATGTTTCAAAATCCTCCTACTTATGTGAGCGATGTGAGTTTTAAGTTCAGCTCACTCTGGCGTTTATGCGGTGCTGAATGGAGGCTCGGAGCTGTGTGGGAAAGTCTGCCTGCAGTCTGCGGATGGTCGTGCGTCTCCTCATTCCCTTCCACCATAATGCTCTCAGCCATCATATAAGTGAACTACATGTATTGTGGAGTACCAGTGCAGTGTAAAACACCAGTGTGATAAATAAACAAACAAAAGCAGTCACTGATTTGCTAAACTCAAGACCATCTGTCAGTGGAAGAACTTTTCATTCATTCAATATGAGGTACAGGTGTAGAATGAAGTTATCTTTTAAAACCAATACTGTTATATAATGCAATTGGAGTTATGCCATAAAATAGACTACTAATGGGTTATCAGTTCATAAATACTTCAATTACAGATGATTTACTGTATCCTCTACCCAATTCACACTCGCCAGTAAGTGACATAACAGAAACATACCAAAGCCCATAATTGGTATGCAGAACTGCAAAATCAACTTCTATATTATCAACAAAGTGTGCCTTTAAGCTCTAGCAGCATCAGTTTACACACTTAAGTGGATTTATTTACATGTTCTCCTACTTCCTAGAATTGTACATGTAGTGTGTATTATAATCAGTTTAGTACCTTTAACAACAGTTCAAATGTTCAAATGATGTTGGCTTTATGTCATGTTTCCACCTTTGAAGGAGCAGAAAAATACATGAAATGAAAATATCGTATTGTTAGAGGTACTGCCAGGTAGAATGCTGTGCCCTTTTTAAGTACATGTATGTGAATCCTTATGCCCACCTCCTATTTTTAAATGGTGCACAGAACTAAAGGGTGCTGCATGTGAAGTTTCTGTATGTAATTATGTTATGTTTACAATGTGATGATTAGTTATGTGTAAAGAAAAGGATTATAATGTTTTATTCAGTACAGCCTAGCATTTAGACTAATACGTAGGGGACAGCAAAAAAATTGTTTAATAGTGAATAAGTGTTGATCGGGTTTGTTTTTGGTTTTTCAGGGAACTTATTTGCTTACCGTGGGAAGAAAAGAATGCCAGGGCTAACTATAGAGCGTCCTAAAATGACCAGAACCATGTACCAGGCTTTAAAGAAACACATCATGAAAGAGAGAGAAAAAAAGAAACAAGGTATGTAGTTTGGAAGTTCCCAGAAAGGGACTGTTATAGGGGAGCACTGACATGTAAATGTATAATCTACAGGTATGAATGCTCTTTAGCAAAGATATGGGGTGTTCATCTATATTTACCTATTAAATCACTTGTATATTTGAAGGTTTCTTTCTTATTTCTAGAGTAGTGAATACATCATAATTTTTGAGCAGAAAAACAAATTACCTTTCAAGATACTTATACAGTGTATACACAAAATAATTATTTTTCTTAAAGTTAAAGAGATGTAACACAAGAAGTAATGGTGTGTGATGTACAATAAGGAAAGGATTTAAACAGTCAATATGTATTCCATGTTTTGTGTTTCACAGAACAACAGGAAGATGCTATGATGGAAAGACGCAGAAAAGAGAAAGAGCTGAGGAAAAAGAAAGAGGAAGAAAACAGTCTCACCCTGGAGCAGACAAAGGAGCAGGTGAAGTGTAAACAACTGTCATGTGCAGCTGGCAGGGGATATTGGCATTTGCTGTATCAAATTTTTGGTCAACAATGTAAAGCCACATGCCTACCTTTCTTGCTCATTTTAGACGTTTTGTCAATGGTTATACATAGAGGTTTACTGTATTTTTACTGCAGATCCAAAAGTTAGAGGAAAAACTGGAAGGTTTCAAGCAGGAGAAGCATGAGCTGTTTTCTCAGCTGAAGAAAGTCCTAAACCAAGAGGAAGAGGCCAGGAAGAGAGCTCAAATGAAAGAACAGAAGTGAGGCTGTTACTGTAGTCCGTTCTTCGTAATTAGTTAGTTTGCTACCTCAATAAAATCAGGCCTCTGTTTGTGTATTGTGGTCATCACCTAAAAGATGTTCCCCTGAATTTGGAATGACACAGCTTCTAGATTGTATTGTTTTTTATGTGAAGTAGCAATATTTTGAACAGTGTGACCGTCGTCATGTTTTCATATTAGTACTGTACTGTAACATATGTCCACAGGTGCTGATAATGTCAACCCATGGCATGAAGCATTTTAATGAATTAAAGGTTTTCGTATGTATGTATATTTAACATCCTTAATAAAGAAAATCGAATTGCTGTCAAGATTTGTAAGCTCAGCTTATTGCACTACCTCAAATGAAAGTTTGTCAGTGTTTGTTTCCAGCTTTTGTGACAGATTTTTTTTCACCTTGTTGACAGGTGTACAGGATTGTTTTCAAGTGATAAAACATTTCTCATTGGTGTGTGTTCTGTTTTGGTTTCAGTGAACTGCTAAGTCTGCAGCAATCTGCACCTTATGTGATACAAGGGGCCTCTCACCCAATGCTACATATGTCAGGCAGACCCACCCTGTACAAACCTGCCCAACAGATGATGACTGTAAGAATGAGTTATCCCCTTCACCCTCAACATAACTAGTGCTAAAAACAGAGCAGACATACTTTGTTTCATTTGTGTGTTATAATCAGTCCATTTTTAAAGTTAAGATTAATAGTTGTTAAATTTTAATATTCAGGGTACCTACGCTGTAACCGGTTCTGCATAACTACCCTCTAGCCAGTTGCCTGTTCCTACTATTTCACTATATTTTAAAAGTGATATGGTCAATGAAAATGAACTTTTGACTTTCTCTGTGGTATAAATCGGTACTGTTGCCATGGATAAAAAGGTTGGAATGAATCTTATGATAAAAAATGGTGTGAAACAACAATGAAGTAAAGTACAGGAAAAGATATAAACTGCCAAGTGGTGGCTAATACTAACATGAGAACAAGTTCACAGTGTCATGGTTGGTATGCCATTTGGTGGTGTTGGACCATTCATTAGACAGGCTTTGGTCACCAGAACAGCTTATTGCTTCTTTCAGCATATTGGCTGCCAGAGATACAGGTTTTTAACAGTATATTTGTGTTCCAAAGATTGGCCTATTTGAAAGTATAAGGTAACACTGTCAAGTCGTTTACTGGTAAGTGATATATGTAAGTGGTCCTGTTGATGTTTAATATCTCACTAGTTATCTGCGCTCTGGAAAACAATGTTGTCATTGTGTGTAAAGATTTCTTTCTCTCTAGCTCCCTTCAGTTTGTCAGTTTGTTTCATGTTGTGGCATTGTTGTTGTTGTTGACAGCAGCAGAGCTTGAAGCGAGGAAGGAGCCCGTCACCGACCCCGTCCAGCATGTATCAGTCATATGAGAAGTACCCCTCTACCTACACCACATCCTCAACCAAGCCCCAGCATGGAGGAATCCACCCTCACTACACCCAAGACTACAGTAAGTGTGTAGCTTTTTGATGGATTGTAGACCAGGCCCCAAGATCATGAAGTGGTCTTAGACATTAGCCAAAAGTTCAAATCACTTTAATATTGTTATTTCTGATGTAACAAGGTCAAAATATTGCTTGAGGATGTAAATTCTGGATAAGTTATTTGTACATCAATTTTCAGCTAAAATAACAAAGGAAGATACCAAGTTTAAAGACTGAAATTTAAACTTAAAATGTAGTAAAACTTAAAATCCCAGGGTATGGCACAGTCAAAGTTTAAAGCTCACTGTCACAGAAGTGATATTGAGTACTGTGTTTGAGCTAAAGTGTGGTCAAGAGTTTTGTTGATTTTAGACAAGTGTAAATTTCATCAACAACACTACTATTATAAGACCTTTATTTGTTTCTAGAATCCCATTTTTTGAGGAGTAGGGCGTGGGGGGGGGGGGATACGAATACAGTAGGTGATAAAATTAATATTACAGTGAGCAGAATCTTCTTTCCATAGTTTGTCATTTAACAAACCTCTGAGGCAAGAACAAGTCAAGTTACGGTTTTGTAGTCTTTTCTTGAGGTAGTTTGGTTTTTAGCTGCGGTGGGGTACAGGCAGTACTCATGCAGAAGAAGGCTTTTCCATCACAACTACACACTAACACTCAAGAGGATGGTGATGCTTACTTGTGGAAAACACAGTGAGTTGTTAACTCCCCTAAGGCTGATCATGAAGTAAAATCTGTGCTTTACATGCTTTTATTTAGTACCTTCATAGTCTACGAGGAAATGTGTGACCATGAATGCATGGTTTGTTTTGTTTCTCACTGCTGAGAAATGTTTGATATATGTTTTCAGAGCCCACCAGTTACCCACAGGGTGAATCTGTTACATATGGCACCCCAGACAGCACATCTTACCCACAGCCCAGCACCATCCATCTAAGTAACCAATCACAGGCCAGCAAATACACACCATCTGGCCAATCAGCTTTCCAGCATTACCCAAATTATGCGAGCCAGCAGAAACACCAGATGTCTGACCCATTCACACCCGGCTACCACATGCAGAGAGTTCCTCAAGCAGGCAAGTGATATGTTGTGTTCTGAGGACATTTAAACTGTCCTTCAGATATAGGTGCATCTTGAAAATGTTATAATTTTATACATTTGCTTTATGTGATATTTGTTACACAAGGTATTTGTTAAAATGTTGTGTGCATAAATGCCCAACAAATGGTAAAGTATGTTGGAACAGACGTACAGTCAACCATACCCTAATTCCTCAGCCTTTTCACACATGAAAGAACAATGTTCAGTGTAATTTATGCACATTTTTTTTAGTTTGGAGACAAAACCAGATTTGTTGGATTGACAAATTTCAGGGCTTCACAAAAAAATTTTTTTTTCAGTCTACATAGAATAACGCACTCAGAATATGCTTGAATAATCACCTTGCAAACAGGCGAAAAGGTTGAAGAATTAAAGCATTTCATTTTAAGTTGAAGTAGATGTATGTAATGGGCAATGCATGTATTGGATGCAACATACATGTGTGACATTCTTGATTGACATGTCCTAGAATACCAGTAACCATAAAAATGGCAAAATATCACAGTACAGCTTGTCTTACTGATTATTCCAACACTGAGAGTGGATATACTGCTACCTGTCATTTTTTATGTGTGATAAGAAATACTTCTGTCCTCTTCCAGGTTACATGCCAGGCCATGGTGGGGGCTATTTCCTTACAGCAACAACTTGATCATGCCAATCAAAAATCGGGCTTCTCAGAGGAAAAATACAAGGTAACAAATCTACATGTAGACATGGTTTGTAATCATAATTGTGTAAACTTTAAAGCGCCCGTGAGATCATGATTTTCCCCTTACTAATATACCGCCATTTGCTTTTAGAGCTATTGTGACAGCTGGATATCAGGAAACATATTCGTCCTACTTATAACACCTTATTTTAGCATTCAAATAAATGCATTCAGCAACATTACTTATTTCTGCTGAATTACTTGTTGTATTTTGATTCAAGATGAATGCCACAGCTAATACTGCTTACATGTACATCTGTGTCAGGCCCATCATGTGCGGACAGTGATGCCCACAATGACAGCACAGCAGCCTACAATGATGGCACAGCAGCTCTCCATTCAGCAGCAGCAGCAACAAGCTAAGGTAGATGATTTAGGAGTTACCTCTCTTTGTGTGAACATGTACAGTTTCAGATATTTAAGGTTTTATAATGTATGGTTAACAATATGGTGTTTTGTGGTATGCTGTATTGGCTGATTCTGAATTGTGACACCAAAAAAAAAATTTTTAAAAAGCTATGATTATAAATATGCTGAGATAGGTTGTTTTTGTTCCCTGATAGGGTGCAATTGGTGGATACCCTGCGCGGACCCAAGCTCCACCCACCAGCTCTTACCAGCCTACTCCAAGTCAGGTCAGTATGATGATAATTAAGGCCTTTGTCAGTATGCTGCAGTGCTTATGCCCTGCATTACTGTGGACATCCACATCATTCATTTGGAGACACCAGTTCATAGCTGTTTAAGTCAGGTTTTGTTTCAGAAACGTAGGCGTAGGCCAAATCCTGATCACCAGTTTAATAGTGCCTGTGATAGGGTGGAATACAATGCCTGTTGTCTGTGGTATCTCATTCTAGTGAGGCAGCAGATTAAATATGTTAACAATGGTACAAGTATATACTGTTTATATAAGATTAAACTTAAGCTAGGTCACAAACAAACTGAACAGCTTACAAGTCCTTTATACATGTGTGATGAGTACAGAAGGCATGATTGAACAGATACAGAGTCTGCCCACCGCGGTGGTGAGTTCTGACTTTATCACTCATTCTGCTGTGCACAGTCAATGAAATTGTCACCATGCAGATTTGAACACTGCCTGGGACCATTTTGGCACTTGCCTTTATACACCAGCGTGACCAGCAGCTACATGTTGAGCTTGCTCTGCAGGGTGAAAAATTGTGTGTCATATTAGTAAAAGTTAATTACTTACTTTTGAAAGGTTGGATGTTTTGTCTAAGCACTGGTTTCCCTTCATACTGACCCATAAAACTGACAGCTCTCAAACACTAAAGTGAAATATACGGCTTTAAACCACAAATGAAAAATTGTGAGGAGGACATGAAAAGCTTAAAAGTTAAGGGCTGGCTTGGAAATTCTGTACAATCTAAGAGTTATATTGTAGAATGACGTGTTTCTTTGTTGTTTTTTTAATTCTTTTCTGTAGGGTTCATACCCAGGGCAGAGTAATGCACCAAGTCGACCACATGCTTATCCTGGCCAACAGCCAGGACGCTACTACTAAACAGTCATATCTAGAAGCAGACTTGGCCAATGTAGAAGTTCACCATAGGCAGTATGCTGTCACTCTAGAAATGCTGAGCTGTCCCTCCAGGCTTTGCTGGTGCTGAGCTGTCCCTCCAGACATCGCAGCTGAGTGGTCACTCCAGGTGTTGTCGGGGCAGAGCTGTCACTCCAGACGTTGCTGCTGAGTTGTCACCCCAGGTGTTGTCGGTGCTGAGCTGTCACTCCAGGCCTTGTCAGTGCTAAGTTGTCCCTCCAGGTGTTGTCGGTGCTGACCTGTCATTGTAGGCGTCATTAGTGCTGAGCTGTCCCTCCAGGCGTTGCTGGTGTTGAGCTGTCACTCCAGAGGTTGCTGCTGAGTGGTCAGTCCTGGTGTTGTCGGTGCTGAGCTGTCATTCTAGGCATCATTAGTGCTGAGCTCTCCCTCCAGGCATTGCTGGTGCTGAGCTGTCACTCCAGACATTGCTGCTGAGTGGTCAGTCCTGGTGTTGTCGGTGCTGAGCTGTCATTCTAGGCGTCATTAGTGCTGAGCTCTCCCTCCAGGCATTGCTGGTGCTGAGCTGTCACTCCAGACATTGCTGCTGAGTGGTCAGTCCTGGTGTTGTCGGTGCTGAGCTGTCATTCTAGGCGTCATTAGTGCTGAGCTCTCCCTCCAGGCATTGCTGGTGCTGCGCTATCACTCCAGACGTTGCTGCTGAGTCGTCACTCCAGGCGTTGTCGATGCTGAGCTGTCACTCCAGGCGTTGTCAGTGCTAAGCTGTCACTCCAAGTGTTGCCAGTACTGAGTTGTCTCTGTCACTCTGGGCTGTCTCCTTAGGCCTGGTCAGCACTGATACTCTGAGCTGTTTATACTTCATATGCCGCATTGAGCTCTCAATCCAGGATGAGGCATTGTCGCTGCTGAGCTGTCACTCCAGCAGGAGGCATTCTCGTTGATGAGCTGTCACTTCAAGCATCATCAGGACTGGCTCTAGCTTTAGATATTATCAGCATGTTTCTGGTCAGTTCAGTTGAGGACCCTTGCTGCAAGTTATGAGTTGTCGCATCAAGCAACAAAGCAAGCCTGCACCAGTGAAGTCACCTGTTCAAATCCAACTCTGGTTGACTTGCCCCGGGAGATATATACCAGGACGTGTCAGATACATGTACCTGTGGAGGTGAGGACCAGGTTTCCTCCATCCATAAACTGGACTTCTACATTACAGCATATAACACAAAAATAAGTAAATCCATTTTATTTGTTTGGTAAAGGCTCTGAATACATTTACAACAACAACGTTTGTAGATCAAAGACCACACGAACCTAATATGTCTTATAGTTATTCAAATAATTTGATGTACAACAATTGGATATCCTTTGTTTCCACTTCATTTAGCATTTGCTTCTGGAGTTGTGTGCGTGACATGTCTTGACAATCGTGGTGAGAAGATCCCCACATTTGTCTTGTTTGGCCTTGTAAGTTAATCGCTATAGATTACCACGGTCAATTTACTGTGAATAAATGCTGCTAAATATAAAGTGATATCTGTTCTCAGCTATTGTCTGTCTTTGTTTTTTTTCTTTTATGTGTAAAGACATGTTCAACATTCCATTCACTAGCCTCCGCAGACTGATATCTGCCCAGACATCAACCAGGGAACATAATGCGACCTTTTATCTTCTAGTTGAATTACTTGTGATATTACAACATGTAACACGATAGCTAGGCGTTGAGTAGCGTGTTATGAAAGCAGATAGTGTTACGTGGTGACTGGACTTGTTTTCTTGTGGTTTTACTAGTGTTTGTGATTTGCGGTAGTCATAGGAAACTATGTATTGGGATAACATAAGCTGGGCTCAATTTATCAGAATTTACCTGTCCTGCCCCTAATTGGCCAGTATACCGTTACCTGCGAGGACTATAGGTTGATACCTCGTGATGAATCAGGTTTCAGAACGGTTCATCGCATATTGAATAGAAATGCATTAACCAATTTATGAAGTAAAACTTGGTATGTGGCTAGACCTTGGCAATTTACAAATCAAATTTGGCAGAGTTTTGTTTATTTGCAACAGAATGATGGTCGTGTTGTCCAGTTATATGTACAGTTTTTTTACTATTCCTTCGAAACAGTTGTGACGAATAAGAACTTGATGCATGATATCGCTGAGACATTTTCCAGTGTTGGGCCTTTTTGTCCATTTTGAACAAAATAATGACCATTTTTGGTCTAAGGTTGAGTGTTTAATCCGGGCTCCCAGTCTCTACACTCACTTTTTATGGAGCATCTTCAGCCCTGGCCGTGGGAGCGAACGACTAGCTTTTTCGCTAATGAGGTCATGGGTTCGATCCCAGCCCTTGCTGGTTTTCCACTGCGGTTTTATGTCAGGAGATTTATGGGCCTCAGGCTCCATCCCGTTTTCTATAACCATGAATACATTCGCCGAGTCCAATAAGGTGACAATATAAACGCCTGTTCAAGTTACGTAAAGCTTATAATGGAACACTTTCAAAATATACACTGCAAATGGACTAAATGCACAGCAATTGCTGAACATGGTGTTAATTTACGTCAATAAATCGACACAAAGTACCTACATATGTAAAATGTTTGAGGGATTGGCGCGCCGAATGTCCCCGACATTGGTATGTGGTTGAACCCATAATCTACTGACGTTATTAATCAGCGTGATTTCCAAGCATTGTCTATAGGCCCCCTATATAACGCTACCTGCGGATTACAGGCATTTTTAAGAGCAAAAGCCTGGGATTTATAGTGTACAGCAGACAAACTGCGAAAATCACAGAGATACCAGTCCATTCTTGTGGTGACCTATTATATTCAGAACCCATTTCCGAGCCATATGCTAATTGGTTTGTCCCGGTAAAGACGAGTCACACCAACACTTATAGCGACTAGTTACAACAACCTAATCGTAAATCTTGAACTGTAATTGTGGAGCATCTTGGTAAATCTTGATCAACCTGAAAATATCACGAGGCGATCGGAGTGGTCTCCGGTGGGTTTTGTGTAATAGGAATAAATCGGCGCGATCAGTAGTTCGAGGCGAATCGCAGAGGATATAGCTCTAGTGTGGCAGGGCCTTCAAATGAAACTTCTGCTGAGTCAGCTACCTGGACTTTCTGATGTTTGTCGCAACACAGGATCAGCGAGAATCCACGTGAACAGCCTTTTTCTCTCCAATTTCAACAGTCGGTAGCGAGTGGTGGACAGCCCTTCGTGGAAATGTTCCTTCTGGTTTTGCACTAATATATCCTCCCTGGAGAAAAAAACAGTAGCAGATGTAGAAATCATATAGTATAGTTCAACCAATATTCCCTTTTGTATGTGTACGCACACAAGGAATTCGGGGTGGAGTAAATATGAATATTAAATAGCTTCATATCAAGGGACGCATAAGTTGAAGCCAAGTCTCAGAATGTGAATTATTCAAACAATGTTAGCCAAAGTGTACACGCACTGTTTAACCTTTTCATTTTCTTTAAAAGAGGGAACTAATGATTTTTTTCTCTTTTTAAATAACAACTTCTGATAGGAAAGTTGTATCAAGGTTTATTTAAATTAATTTATATGATTGTTTTACTCAATACGAAATAGTTTTAACTTGTACAAGAGTGGACAGTTTTATGATGGGAGGAAAAAGGCAACAATCAGCCTGTACCCAGAATTGAACCCAGTTTTGTATGAAGTACTTGTGTAAATCCATAGACACTGACATCTACTGACAGTACAAGGTCCAAATATCGCCTGAATTAGAATCGATAGTTGTTACGTTACTGTACAATCACGTCTAATTAGGACTGGGTTATGAAGATACTATTACTCTCAGAATCAGACATTATACTAGTTTTCACAGACACATGAGCGACCAGGTCTCTTATATGGACACAGACCCCCATTACAACTTCCGTTTTTCGGTAGGGACGATTGTAGTTCTGTGAATTTTAGGGTATAAAGTCTTTTTTTGCTCCCAGGCGTCCATTTTTGGTGCACAGGTGCATGCTTGGTATTAAAATGCTGGAAACTGTCTAAACTTTGAGGAGGTATGAGCTTTATTGATGGAAGTTTGAAATTCTGGGCGAGAGGACACAAGGTGTGAGGTAGTGATGAGGCTGCGAGTGACGTCCCCTTGGCGTTGCTAGGCACGCCTCCCAGCTGCCGGCATGGAGAGGTCCAGATTTTGACGGTCAACCTATGTCAAGATTTTTATGGCTTCTTTCTCACAGGCTGGGCCAGGTATGCACCAAAGCTTATTGGCCACGGAATGTTTGGGACTGAGCTACAGCGCTAGACGTTAACATTGTCGCTTATGGAAAATTAATGGGGGTCCGAGGCCATATACAGGCCTAGCGGTCAAGGAAAAGTTTTAACCACCTGCATCTGAATTGTCGATTCAAGCATATATTGGCCATGTCATCATACATGAAGAATCAGGGCGAAAACATAGCCCCAATACTATCTGCATAACTTGTGTCCCCATCTCCCTCCCACCGCTAAATACAGAAATCGTTTTTTATGTAATAGGCCTACTAATGCGGCCGTTTAACCTCGTAACTGCTTCGCGCCTCGTACTTTCTTATCCAGGAATGTACCGTTACTTTGCCTTTCTCCACACTATAACTTACGTATTGTTCTGCCTTCCAGCTTGTGTGTGATTAAGAGAAAAATACCGACCGAAGTCTGGGTTGATTCGATCGACAAGCAACGCCTTTTCGTGAATCCTGAAAACAGAAACGTACAAGACTGGTAAAATCATCTCAGCAGGGCTTTTATATCGAACATATTGTAGATCGTCAGACATTCACGATTTCTGCTATACCGGGTCCTTCTGACATATTTTGGCGAATATTTTGAAGTGTACCAGTATTCTGCCGAATTTCAATTCGACGTTATGTTTTGTAAATGTACTAGACAGTAGATAATTGTCTTTCATAAGTGACCTCTAGCCCTCTAAGGTGTGAACCACAACGATTCTATCTCTAAGATGTGGGCCAAACGGCTGTAGACCTGTAAAGTGTGTCCAAATCGGCTCTATATCCCTGTAAGGTGTGACCAAATCGGCTCTGTATGCTTATATGGTGTGAGCAAATCGGCTCTATATCCCTACATGGTGTGACCAAATCGCTCTATATCCCTATAAGGTGTTACCAAATCAGCTCTATATCCCTAATGTGTGACCAGCTCGGCTCTTACCTCGTGTAGGCGTCGTCATCTTCTCCTCCCCAGCCATAAAAACGGTTAGAGTAACCGTTTATCTTCAGATAATGACGCCTGGTCATCGAGGTAACGCCTCCAAAATACGTTCTGTATGGCAGCCTTTGGAGAGGTGTAAAAATAAGAGAATATATAACATGGTCAGTTTACTGATACACTTCAAAATATTCGCCAAAATATAAGCCAGAGGGACCAGAGATAGCAGAAATCGTGAATGTATGAACGTCTACAATATGTTCGATATAAAGGCCCCGCTGAGGTGATTTTACCAGTCTCGTACGTTTCTGTGTTTAGGATTCACGAAAAGGCGTTGCCTGTCACCGAATATAGTAGTGAATTACATCGACATTACTAATGTGCATCGACATGGTCGTGTGGGTTGCAAGAAGTATGTTAGCAAATTTTGAAATTATTAAATAGTATATGTGTCTGTGTGTATGCTTTGAGTTTACGTCATACTTAACAATTTTTCCGTCACATGACGACGAGAAGTCATTAGGTGTGTGTACATGTACTGTACCCCCTCCGCGTTTTATCCCAGGTGATTCGTGACGGACGCTATACAGAAGCGGTATTATTAAATAGATTGGTGTGTCTGGGAACGGGCGGGCCCACATGCACAGGAGATTGATTCTCGTCGTTATCTCGATACCGTTCAATAGGGAAACTACAGGATGGCGATGCATGGCTGACCACAAATTTACTTACGTGTAATTTGAGTTGGACCTGGCAACAGCGAGTAGCCGGGGAAATGTGGAACAGGTATAAATGTTACGGTCGTTCTCCGGTAACAAATCTACATCGTGAAAGAAAAAACAATGGTAGTCATCTATGGCAGTGGCCTCGATGAATCCTACATTGAGTAGAAACCCTCGGTTAAAGAGCATGGAATGTGTCTGCCAAAAAAAAACAAAAGAAAAACAACAGTAATTAGTGTACAAATTAAAAATGGTAGGCCTACTTGCTGCTGCCCTGCTTGGCGCTCAGGACGTCAGCCCGATGTTCGAATAAAGTGACGGGGCGGGGTGTGATGTCTGGTGTCTTCGGCATGATACTTCAGTGGCGGCAGCACTGTGGCGGCATTGACTCACCCTTCCACAAGAAAACACAGTATATATGCACACATCTAATGACTGTGACACTAAAATACGCCACAGTTTTTGAGATTAGCAATACAGTGTAATCACTTCATGACTAAGATGATGATAATTATTGACTTGCATCTGTATTTGACGGTTTGTAAACGGTACTCTAGTGCCAGGATGGACAGGGTAATAGGGCTACCATTACCTGTTCCACAACAAATATGGTATAGCTTAAATGCTGCTTCTGTAGAAAGGGGTGCATATGGCGAAGAAACGCCAGTAGGTGTAGTTCCCGATCTCTATATGGTACCACTATCGCTATGTTATATGCCGGAGTACACCTCTTTGGTTTCCATGATCCACCCAACATTAATTCCGGGTGACGCTCTTCTACAGACTGCATATCCAAACTGTCAGTCAAGACCGGTATCTTCCCTTCTGTTGAAAATATGAAAACATTTCGTTCAGGACCGACTTTTGGGTTTCGGCTACCTGAGGATAAACATTTCTTCCTTGTTTAATCAAGAAAATGATTCACAATCTATACTCATGATTTCTAGTGTCCTCAGATGTGACGTTCCCACATGTAAGGTTTGTAAGTGTTCTCAGATGTAACGTACCCACATGTAAGGTTTGTACGTGTCCTCAGATGTAACGTTCCCACATGTAAGGTTTGTAAGTATCCTCAGATGTAACGTTTCCACATGTAAGGTTTGTGAATGTCCTCATATTTAACGTTCCCATATGTAAGTTTTGTGGGTGTCCTCATATCTGACGTTCCCACATGTAAGGTTTGTAAGTGTCCTCAGATGTAACGTTTCCACATGTAAGCTTTGTGAGTGTCCTCAGATGCAAACGTTCTCACATGTAAGGTTTGTAAGTGTCCTCAGATCTAAATTTCCCACATGTTAGGTTTGTGAGTGTCCTCATATCTAAATTTCCCACATGTAAGGTTTGTGAGTGTCCTCAGATGCAACGTTCCCACATGTAAGGTTTGTGAATATCCTCTGATGCAACGTTCCCACATGTAAGGTTTGTGAGTGTCCTCAGATGTAATGTTCCCACATGTAAGGTTTGTGCTCATCTAGATTATAGTGGTGTCTGTACATTGAATATGGTTTCAGTTAGGTACTGTACACTTTTTGCTGAAACAGTTAACTTTACATATCGAGTAAGGTTAGTGTGCAGAGATTATTGGGCATACGGTAGGTCTATTTAGGATATTTTCAGCGAGAAAAGCCAAGTTATATATACCTACGTATAGTCTTATGTTTTTGTGTAATAATCACAGTGTTCCCGGAATCTTATAGCAGCTATAGACTGTGACAATTGTTCAGTCCCATATAGGACAATCTTTAATGGTATAATTGTTCAGTGTCATATAGGACCGTATTCTGCCTTGATCTTGACAGTCGTAGCCTATAATATGATTATTGTTCAATTCCGTTAACCCCCCATATCTTAGCAATAGTATAAAGTGATAAATGTTCAGCCCCCTATAGGATGCAGTCAGTTCACTGCGGTAGTCGAGTGATTACAGCGTATGCCTCTTAAACGGGACATCCGGGTTCAAGGTTGGTCAAACCCAAGACTTCAGAATAGACTGTCTGGTCTTGTCTTATACAGGGCCTGCTTGCATGAAGCCTTCTTAACGTTAGAAGCGCGTATCTACCATGGCAAACAGAATTGTAAGCATTACGCCGGCATTGCCGTTACGTGTTCGTAACGTTAAATGGGCTTGGTACAAGTGGGCTCTAGTACCCCATGACATAGGTATAAGCCAAGGGAAGACCCACTTGGAGAGACAATACGTGTCATCAGCATGGTGGTCCAGTGAGGCGGCACTATAGATATGTCATCATTGAGACAGGCCTGGTACAAGGAGACACCATCTGCCTGGGCATAACATAAATAATGTTGATATTGAACCCCACATTAAACAAACATATTTATCCACAACGTCGAACACGAGCATGGACACATATTTTTAAAATATATCGCGTTAACGAAAGTATAGACCAGGTGATGGTGTGAGTGTTTGAGCATTGTCATACTCTTATAATTACCGTGGACGGTTTGGAATATCTATTGTAGTAGAGCTGAAAATCTTACTGAGATCGAGGGGGATTTCCGGACAGAGCCTTGGGGGGCCGGTTTTGTAGATGCCAAACTCTGAATCCTTTCTGTAGTACAGAGGGACAGGTTTCTCAGTGCTTCTGTTTTGTAATGTCTTCACGCTGAGAATTGAGACCAACCCTTGCAAACAGATAATGGTGACGAATACCACGCCCAGCACCACATAAAAACGCCGCTTCCTCCACATGATCGCACGCCTAACACAACGACGATACCCTACCATTACCACATCACTCATGCTGATACTTTGTAGACGTTATGGTATAGGCTAGACATCCCAAGAGTCGGCGCTATGCTCCCCTCATCGTGATACAGTATTCGGGACGATGCGATGAGGAAAGTCTGTAATTCTGACTAAGCCATGTTAGTCAGGATGTAATCGGAACATCTCAAGCACACAAATGACTCCATGAACCTGCTGTAATGTAGCCTACAGGCAGACACCACATACAGCTGGACCCTCTTATTGCTACAATGGTATGTACATCAGATAGAGGAGTGGAATGTTATGTCGTATCACTAAGGGATATCATTTCACTGAATTGGTATAGATGAATTATATGCATAAAAAATAAGCATGTTTACAAATATACGTGTATTCAGTTTAGGTATTTTCAACCACATGAGCATTAGCACCACAGGTGTGGGCGGCATACCACAGCGACACAGCTAAAACTCCACGACAACGGAGAAGTCGTTGCAAGGTAACGAATATGCTAATTCGTAAATGAGCAAGAAATGCGAAGCTCTTGCTTTTTTCACTGTAACCTACATTTAGATAGGCTATTGACAGTGTATATGTATATATATCATTTGTATGATGATTTCAGCCATACGTTATCTCCACGATGTGAAAGTATAAACTGTATTGAATGTATTCAACAGAATAATGACATCAAATAACCACGAAGATTATAAGACGAGGGTTCAGTCCCGACCGAGGACTGTGGATTCGTATGTTCCCTTTCATTCTCAATGTGGCGTTCAGCATGAAGGGGACCCGTATCAGCATGTTGACCCGTATCAGCATAATGGCTCGGGCGGGGCAGCTTATTTGCCTGCGGTAAGTCGTCTCAGTGAAGCAGCACTAGATAAAAGAGCGGTGAAAATCCGTCCTGCAACAAGGAGGTACATTACATACACCCTAAGGATTCCTTCGTCGTCATATGACTGAAAAATTGTTGAGCACGACGTTAAACCCCAGGCACTCACTCACTCACTCACTCATTCTCACTGTTCGTGGGCCCAATCAGCGACCGCCAACCCTTACTGAGCCGTTCGCAGTTTTCCACCTTGTACTCCCCAAAAGTATGTAGTGTTTCGCGAAGTACACGATACGGTGGCAAAAATGTACATCCACACAATGCTGTATACCATCGTGTGTAAAGATGAATCTAACCATCGCTAACTGAGTGAATACTAGTATGGCGGGATCCCAAATAATTCCACCAATGGGAAGGCTGCGCGGGTATATGTCTGAGGCTGCTGATTGAAAGCAAGCTTTTTGTCACTGGCCGATATCAAGTCCGACAAAAATCCCGAGTTCGTTTTTAGTATTTGTTTGTCTAGTTTCTTCTTCTTGTATTTTTTTTTAAATAATATTCAGAAATTCTGTTTGACAATCTTGTCTACCTCACACAAAGTAAATGGTAACATCAACATTTGCTTTTTTAGGCCTATGTGATATTGAAACACTGGTGTGATGTAGGCCGACTAACACTTTCCCTTTGTTACAACCAAGTAAGAATCATCGCAATAGCTCGAAACTACATAGCGTTGGGTCTCCTTGCGGACGGAACATAGCCCCCACCCTCTCCCCCCACCCCTCCCCCCACCTCCACCCCCTTCCACACACACACATGCACCCACGAGGAGGTATATCTAGCCGGCTGGCTTCCTCTCCAGCGATACGTTTGAAGGTCTTGCATCAACCTACGGATGGTTGTGGGTTTCCCCCGGGCTCTGCCCGGTTTCCTCCCACCATAATGTTGGCCGCAGTCGAAAAAGTCAAATATTCCTGAGTTCGGCGTAAAACACTAATCAAAAAAAAAAAATTAATAAATAAATATCTAGCACAATTCTAGGGCCTGAAATTCTGCTAAGTTATATTATGCAGAGTGGAACCTCCCTAGTGAAACACCAGTATAACCCATGTTACTGCACCATAGCAGCGATCAAACAAATAACAACAAACAAACGCGCACCACCTCTTACGGTTGGTGTATCGATATTTCTGGCAAGTGTCTAAATATAGTGCGTGCACTTGACGCTTGTAATTCTGTGAAGCGTGGGTTCCGGACCTTATTTCCACCCCAGCAATGGATATGACTGATTTGGTGCCGTAACAAACTATTTAATGGGTAGTCCGCATGCTTCAATGTACACCAGACTGTCTGCTGTTTGTTTTCGTGACCAGGCTTGCATTTTCCTATCTGGAATATAGGCGAATCAGTTAATGTATGACTTACTGGAACCAATGTTAAATTACACATATTAATGAATACATGACGCATAAATTTCTTTTATGACGTATTTGAATTAGTCTCTCTCTATCAGCTGGTGAATCACGTCGTGACGAAACTGATTAGTACTGGCATATCTGACTGCTCCTCTCACACTGATATATAGTAAGAGATCAGTTAGAAGTGCAGATGACAAAACGCCCGGAAAGCAGGTTTAACTGAAGTGTGCAGGTAATGCCAGTTCATTTAAATATATTTATTTATTTGTTTCTTTGTTTCTCTATTTTTCTTTTATTTATTTAATTCCTTATTTCTTTCTTTCTTTTTCTTTGCTTATTTATCTCTTTACTTCTTTTTTATATTTCTTTCTTTATTTTTGTGTGTGTGTCTAACTGTCTGTCTGATTTTCTGTCTGTCTTTCGTTCTTTCTTTGTTTCTTATTTGCTTGCCTATTTGTTTATTTATTCCTTCTTTGTTTCTGTCTTTATTTCATTTTTTTCGTACTTCTTTCTTTGGTAATATTGCTGTCTCTTTTGAGGTCTTTTTGTATGTCTTTATTTCTGTCTGCCTGGTGTTCAGTCTGTCTGTTTGTTTGTCTTTCTGCCTTTGTTTTTTATACTTGTTTGTGTATTTGTTTATTATTTTTTTTTTATTCATTTTCTCGGTTTTTTCTTTCCTTGATAGAACCGCCGAAGGTTCTTTCATGGGTCATGCATTACTCATTTATCTGACAGAAAACGCCACTATTCCCAGGTACAATGATAGAATTCATGATTTATCTGTTTAATCTATTCTTTAACACTCTATTCGTATACCTCACGCCTGTATATAAGGCCGTACCGTAATCACATGTATGGCGACGTTTGTCATTTGTAAAATTCGTGAACCTGGTCCAGGTTGATAAGAATAGGCCAGATGGGGTAATTCGTTTTGCAATGTTTCCCCAACTCTTAAGAAAGGAGCTAATTGCCTTAGTGCGTGGTGTAGAGAAATCAATCGTTACCACATGATCGAGGGTTTGTGTGGAAGAAGGAGACCACCGCTAAGGTGTACTTATAAATGTACTTGTTCCGCCTGCCTATGCTAATGTGTATCTGCTAAACCCGGTTGATGGGCAAGTCTCTGCATACGTTTATATGCTAAATCCAGGTGTTAGGCCTATCTGTGCGAACAAATATCTGCTAAATACAGGTGTTCGGCTGTCTAGATGCTGACGTGCATTTACTAAAAGCAGGTGTTCGGCCCGTCTGTTGGACATATCTATACTGAGGAGTACCTGCTAAATCAAGGCGTTAGGCCTGTCTGTACGAACAAATATCTGTTAAATCCAGTTGTTCGCCCTGTCTACAAGACGTGTATCTGCTAAACCCAGGTGTTAGGCCTATCTGCTTTAAAATACAGGTGTTCGGCATGTTTGTGTTGACGTATATCTACTGGACCTAGGTGTGAAGTCTGTCTTCGCTGAGGTATATCTGCTAAATCCAGGAAATTTTACACTTTCTAATAATGCCTTGTTCTGGAGTTCGCTTTGATTTCAAATGTACAAAAGTTAAGTAAATTATGTGCATTGTCTTTTTTCAAATTGGCCATCTAAAAGATTCCTATTACCTTCAGACTACATAAAACCCCATGTGAACAGCATTATTTAAAACGACCTTTGTCCCATAATCATAACAAAAACATTAAATTCCCTTTTGCTTTGTTACAGGTCTTGCCATCATGTGGCTTTTCAGAAGATGGACCGGTTGGGTTTTGATAGGTGAGACGATACACTTAACGTTAGACGTACATTCTTGTCGTTCAGTGTAATGTATTGAATGGTATGTATTTCATTACAGAACACTCAGTGTCATGTTGACTGAACAAGAATAGTTTTCCTGTATCATTTAAAATGTTTGACTTGAATTAAATAATTAACATTATTAACTGGCAAAGCATTTGGTCATTAATACACACAGACACACATGTTTCTGTATGGCAATGAAAATCGTAGGTCTAATTCAAAACTTAACTGCGTTGACGATAAATACCTGATTGTGTTCTCGGCTTTACTGCAGTCCTTCTGGAAACAATAACTATTGCTGCTGATACTACAACAACTTCAGCAACGACACAGGCAACAACAACAATTGCTGGTGATACAACTTCAGGTACGACACAAGAAACAACAACTCCTGCTGCCGATGCAACAACGACCTCAACTGTGACACAGGCAACAACGACTCCCGCTGCTGATACTACAACTACTTCAGCTGCGACACAGACAACAACTCCTGCTGCTGATACTACAACAACTTCAGCTACGACACAGGCAACAACAACTTCTGCTGCTGATACTACAACTACTTCAGCTGCGACACAGGCAACAACAACTTCTGCTGCTGATACTACAACAACTTCAGCTGCGACACAAACAACAACAACTTCTGCTGCTGATACTACAACAACTTCAGCTGCGACACAGGCAACAACAACTCCTGCTGCTGATACTACAACTACTTCAGCTGCGACACAGACAACAACAACTTCTGCTGCTGATACTACAACTACTTCAGCTGCGACACAGACAACAACAACTCCTGCTGCTGATACTACAACAACTTCACCTACGACACAGGCAACAACAACTTCTGCTGCTGATACTACAACTACTTCAGCTGCGACACAGACAACAACAACTCCTGCTGCTGATACTACAACAACTTCACCTACGACACAGGCAATAACAACTTCTGCTGCTGATACTACAACTACTTCAGCTGCGACACAGACAACAACAACTTCTGCTGCTGATACTACAACTACTTCAGCTGCGACACAGACAACAACAACTCCTGCTGCTGATACTACAACTACTTCATCTGCGACACAGACAACAACAACTTCTGCTGCTGATACTACAACTACTTCAGCTGCGACACAGACAACAACAACTTCTGCTGCTGATACTACAACTACTTCAGCTGCGACACAGACAACAACAACTCCTGCTGCTGATACTACAACAACTTCAGCTACGACACAGGCAACAACAACTTCTGCTGCTGATACTACAACTACTTCAGCTGCGACACAAACAACAACAACTTCTGCTGCTGATACTACAACAACTTCAGCTGCGACACAGACAACAACAACTTCTGCTGCTGATACTACAACAACTTCAGCTGCGACACAGGCAACAGCAACTCCTGCTGCTGATACTACAACTACTTCAGCTGCGACACAGACAACAACAACTTCTGCTGCTGATACTACAACAACTTCAGCTACGACACAGGCAACAACAACTCCTGCTGCTGATACTACAACGACTTCAACCACGACACAGGCAACAAAAACTCCTGCTGCTGATACTACAACGACTTCAACTACGACACAGACAACAGCAACTCCTGCTACCGATGCAACAACGACTTCATCTGTGACACAGGCAACAACGACTACTACTGCCGATGCTATAACAACTTCAACCACGACACAAGCAACAACAACTCCTGCTGCTGATACTACAACAACTTCAGCTGCGACACAGACAACAACAACTTCTGCTGCTGATACTACAACTACTTCATCTGCGACACAGACAACAACAACTTCTGCTGCTGATACTACAACTACTTCAGCTGCGACACAGACAACAACAACTTCTGCTGCTGATACTACAACTACTTCAGCTGCGACACAGACAACAACAACTCCTGCTGCTGATACTACAACTACTTCAGCTGCGACACAGACAACAACAACTCCTGCTGCTGATACTACAACAACTTCACCTACGACACAGGCAACAGCAACTCCTGCTACCGATGCAACAACGACTTCATCTGTGACACAGGCAACAACGACTACTACTGCCGATGCTATAACAACTTCAACCACGACACAAGCAACAAAAACTCCTGCTGCTGATACTACAACTACTTCAGCTGCGACACAGGTAACAACAGCTCCTGCTGCTGATACTACAACTACTTCAGCTGCGACACAGACAACAACAACTCCTGCTGCTGATACTACAACAACTTCACCTACGACACAGGCAACAGCAACTCCTGCTACCGATGCAACAACGACTTCATCTGTGACACAGGCAACAACGACTACTACTGCCGATGCTATAACAACTTCAACCACGACACAAGCAACAAAAACTCCTGCTGCTGATACTACAACTACTTCAGCTGCGACACAGGTAACAACAGCTCCTGCTGCTGATACTACAACTACTTCAGCTGCGACACAGACAACAACAACTCCTGCTGCTGATACTACAACAACTTCAGCTGCGACACAGGCCACAACAACAATTGCTGCTGATACTACAGCACCATCAACTTGGACGCAGGCAACAACAACAACAATTGCTCATGATACTGCAACAACTTCAACTACGACACAGGCAACAACAATTCCTGCTGATGATACTACAATGATTTCAGCTGCAAAACAGACAACAACAACTGATGGTGATACTACATCAACTTCAGCTACGACTCAGACAACAACAACTATTGCTCCTGACACTGCAACAACTTCAACTACAACAGAGTCTACAACAATTTCGGAAGGTAGGACAATTGCAAGAATTTTCTAGATTTATGATATTTCCATGTCGTATTGGATGTGATTTTTAACTAATTATTTACATCTGTTATAGAGTTGGTTGAATATGGATACAATGAAGGGGACTGGGGCCTTACTGGTGACGACAGTTTAGCTTACCTGTATACAAGCATGGGATTTCCCACACATTCTACCCGAGAATACAACCTCTATGTAAGTATCATCACTCAGATGTGTGAATGGGACAATCAATAGATGAATGGACAACCACAGATTCTCTACAAGCTGTCAGACGGTCGTTTTAATACAGCCTGACTTCACATATTTATTTGAAGTACTTTGTTCAGCATTCCACATTTTCATAACTGAGTGGTTATTTATTCTAAAATAACTTCTCCACAAACTAGTAGGCACCTAACATGTTGAGAGCCCGTGAATTTAGAATTGTTTACAACTCAGTACAGAAATAGGCAGCTCTGTGTGTTCAGTTTTAATCACATGACATGTACAATGACAAAGGATATATTGGATTTTATTTTCATACAATGCTATACGTTAGACCCCAATTTACCTATCATATATATATACTGAGAATTGTTCCTTGCAGATCTCCACAAACGGCTATATTACAATGGGATCCTATTACAATAGCTTCTACGCCAGGAAATTTCCTTACCGTGACTTAAAGATCGTCGCCCCATTTTGGACAGACTCCACCACGTATTATTACAACCGTTACTATTACTATTACTATTACTATTATTACAATTACTTCAACTCTCGGGTGTACTACCAGATCTACACCAATGGCAAAACACGATACGGCAAAGACTCTTCAGTTCTGTTCGACAGAGTCAACCGGTTTATATCAAGCAAGAAGTATGTAAGGCCCTTCAAAGCCCGCTGGATTCTCAAAGTCACGTGGTACAACCTGTTGCAACCATATAGATCAGAGGTATGCCAGAATGTAACGTGAGCAATCCTATATATTAATGATCTTTTCTGAATGACAGTAATAGTTGTCTATGAGAGAATAATGAAAATCGGAATCCTCCATTTGTTTAAGACATTATACTAGCATGATGGGAAATTTTATCATTAGCACGAGAACAGGTACTATTGTAACGTCCCCATTTTACTACCGATATCAGGTATGGAAAGAAATGCTATTTTGCTACTTTGATACTTAGCTTTGAGCCATTTGAAAAGACAGCTACATGAAAACTGACCGTCGCAAGCATATTTCCTCTGTGGTCCTGACAAGGAGAATGTCAAAATGACATTTTATTGAAAAAAAAGTTCGTTAATGTTCATTAAAGATATTAACTTTTTGACTGTTGCGTTGCAGACGAACACCTTTCAGTGCATTCTAGCCACAGACTACCAGCGGTCGTTTGCTGTGATTCTCTATGGCAACGGAGGCATGCTTTGGCCAAAAACCAGTTATTCCTACACACCTGGAATAGGGTTCCAGATGAGCCGGACAAAATATTACAACTCACCGTACAGCAAACGTTTGGAAGCCATGAGGATAGACCAAATTACAGGAAATACAGGTAGTTTTGTTTATTTTTTTTTATTTGATTGGTGTTTTACGCCGTACTCAAGCATATTTCACTTATATGACGGCGGCCAGCATTCTGGTGGGTGGAAACCGGGCAGAGTCCGGGGGAAACCCACGACCATCCGCAAGAGTTGCCAGACCTTCCCACGTACGTCCGGAGAGGAAGCCAGCATGAGCTGCAGGTAATTTTGTCTTACATGTACTGTCCACCCAGCCAGTAACACCTGTACTCTGAGTCTAAGTCTGTGTGAAAAAGATATCTGAAAATGTTACTGTATAAAACCCTAACTGAGGCAAATTGACAAAACCTGCCGATTTCACCAATTACGTGTGATCATTTGTCAACTATCACACTGTTCTGGCTGTCCTTATTACACTCTTCAAGTTTCGGTCTGTTATACTGCACATAGTTAGCAAAGAGTACACTCTTCATGTTTCGGTCTGTTATACTACACATATGTTAGCAGAGAGAGGCAATGCTTACATGCTTATAATTCTTTCAGTAAGTGGCAAGACATTTCAGCAACCTGCCAATGCTCTAGGGTTTCCCGAGGCTCTTCCCGGTTTCCTCCCGCCAGTGTTGGCCACCGTCGTATAAGTGAACATTTTTGAAGTGTGCAACTCCAGTCCGGCAAATAAATAAATAAATAAATAAATATAATTCTTCCAGTAAATGTGTTTTATTCATCAGGTACGGCAGGGATGTGGGTGTTCCAGCTGGATGACAACCGCATAACTGTGCCACCCGCCCTGCAGTGTCTGAGTTGGTATGAAGATCAGACATATCAGTACTGGAACTTTTACTATATGCTAACCCTGGACCGGTTACTCTCCGACTGTCCATGTAGTATTTGGCAGGCTTTCTTCGACCCGCGCTTCACATACGCATGGTGGGAATCCGGCTGGTGGGAAGGCAACTACTGCTTCTATACAACACTGTCACCCTGGCGCTGGAGTGGAGCCAGGGTAATTATAATGTTCACATCATACTAGTACTTCAACTTTAATTATGGCTTTTATTCTGTTTTTGAATACGTTTTTTGGGTGTCTGAACATCGAAACGTATACACTGAAGACAATTTTTCATACTGAATAAAATGTTTGAATGTTTCTTTTAACATTGCAACATTTGGCTTGCCGCATTTAAACTGCGAGTGTACAGACAGTAGTCTAAGGCTTTCCAGAAAGAAAGCGCTGTAAATATGCGCTGAGACTGCACTACATTGGAAAACTGTGGTGAAATCATTGACCACCATACACAGGAGAAACCTTATGGTATAGATCTGTGTAACAATGCCGCACTTTGCTGGAATTTGATTCTCTCCGTGTGGCATATATAGAGTTTATCCAGAAAAAAATTGCTGCATTTATCCAGAAAGATACGGCTGCTTTGATTTAAACTAATGAGTCCTAAACTTACGCCTGGGCCACCTTAATATTTGTGAAATGCACGGATGATATACACGGAAGTCATGGCGGCATCCACTTGTGACGTGTTAAAGCAGATATATATACATACATTTTGACCGTTCTGTTCCTGTACAGAAATGCTGTTATAAGCTGCGAAGGATACGGTGGAGAGGATGGTGGGGATGGAGATACACCTGGTCCTTGAACACCGATGCGCTGACAGGCGGCGGCCTTGTCCGCTATAATCCCGTCTCCCCCCGCCAGTACCGTCGATACCTTGAACATGACAAGATTCCCCACCAGAACTGCTGTCTTCTATCCGGGTTCTGTTCCTACTACAGACAGTACCGCTGGCTCAGCTCATGCTCTCGCTACCGTCCTGTGCGCAGAGGTATGTGACGAGGCGTCATTATTATCACGTCTCAATTATTATCAAGTCGTTATCACACGGTCGTTATTATGCCCTAGTTGTTACGAAGCCGTACATATCGACACGTCGTCAGTATCACCACATCACTTCGTTAGAATTATCACTCCGCCATTACTATTACGCCATCGTTATTATCACACAGTCATCAGTATCTTGTCATCATTATTACCACCCCGCCATTATTATAACACAGTCATCTAATTATTCATTTTGTCATTATTACTGTCACAACAATTTTCTGTTCTCTGTATAATCGTGTCTGTGTATGGACATCATTACCATTATGACGTTTACAGGACATAATAATCGTGTGCAATGTGTCGCGTTTTTTGTCTTTTTTTATGCCGTTAGCATAAGATTCTTTTATCTACATAGCTGTTTCTATGAAACGTCATCATCATTGTCACAATCCCGACCTTCCAACGTTTTCGTGTTATCATCTAGGCGGATTGCAAGAGACGTCATTAACATCATATCATCGTATCAAACTGTCCTGCGTCCAAACGTATGTCTGATATTACTGCTCGAGCATAAGTATACGGTCCACACTCCTTACAGCGCATGCGGCGCTCTCTACCTCTCACTTTAAATCACTGCCACCAGTAGACAAGCTTGACCTTTGGAGCCTGTTAGACGCACGTAGGCTTGTTTAGGCTTACCCTCATCACTTGTCTTCTCCCGTGGAACTATGTAATCAACATTCATTAATAAATTTGTTTCAAGTTTTTGTTAGAATCGTGTTGTACATACTGTATAAAGAGAATGCATGTGTATAAAGTATTATTAGAGACAAAGGTTGAGACAGATTGTTTGTGTTTTCTGACAACACTTCCTACCTCATCACCGTGACCTCGGTGCCCTCGGCGTTGTTCAAGATTTTTGCACAAAATTTGCTATGAGTGGTAGTGATGTTAAGCGGAAGGTAGAGAGTGGCCCATACGCTGTAAGGAGTATGTATGCGGGTTGTTATATCATTATCAGCTGTGTCATTATTACAGCATGTTGCCTAGTGCATGAAGATAATGTACTAAGCTATTTAATACCATGATTCTTTTCAATCGTCGTCGTGTGAGCTAACAATGATGACGATGAAATGAGTGTGAGGTGAATGCTACAGTATTTGAAACAAAATTGTTTCCAAATTATAGAAAATCACAAAGCGACCAAACAAGCCATACCATTTTTACACTTTTTTTGGACAACATATTTCTTGCTATTCTTATACTGTATATTAACGACCTTCCTTTCAGCACTTTTCTGGGGTGATCCGCATATCACAACCTTGGATGGAAAAGGCTACACGTTTAATGGCTGGGGTGAGTACATCCTGCTGGAGGTGAGAAACGCTACATCCGGGGACCTACAACTGACGATCCAGGGTCGAACGGAACGGGCCCAGAACGAGGCTGGGGAATTTACAGACGCTACCATCTTCTCAGCCTTTGCCGCCAAGGACTTCCAAACAGACGCCTCCATGAACGCTCAGCTGAACGGAAACAAAACAAGTAAGATGCAATAATCTGTGTGAACGACAGAAAAACTGGTGTTATTCAAGTCGACTAAAACAAGTGAGGCGACAAGCAATAAAATCATTATATTTCCAATTGAATTATTGTTAGCTTACAAGTGCCTTATTTTAGTTTTGTTCTTGTAGATCTTAACGTGTACTGCAACAGAGTGGACTACACAACACGTTTCCAGAATAGCTCAGCAAACTTCAACGTTCAAGAAGACAACCTTGGCTGCAACCGTCCTGCGAATAAAACACTGAGGGTAACTTTTCTTTCTGGTGAGTGAAAGCTTTACGAAGTTGACTGGTGAACTTTTCAGGCTGTTCTTTCAGTCCCGATGGAAACCACCTTCTGTGGCTGATTCAGTAAAGCCTGTTTTGAATGAAGTCAAAATGTGAATGTATTTATTTATTTTAGATATTTTGAGTTAAGCGTGAACACTCGTGATATCAATGCAAGTATATCATGAAGTCTTAAAATTCGACATGTGTCCAATACCCCTTTCAAATTGTGGTACGGGCCGATGAAAAATACTCAACAATGTCGTATTCTGAGATACAGTAGACAGTGAAGAGCAAAACCGGAGCAGTGACGACAGTGCGATAGTTGGCAAAAGGTCACACGTAACCGTGGTCTAAGGTACGTCAAATGTAAACGACATTAGGTTTTGTTTATAACCCATCCCTGCCTATAAAAATGATGATCCCTTTTCTCAGGCATTAGTCTAAACGTGTCCGTTGGCGTAGAGTTACTGGAAATCTCAGTTACGGTCCCTGAAGATATAGCAGCAACCGTTTCCACTAGGGGGCTGCTGGGCGTCTTTAACAACAACCAGTCAGATGATTTCACTACGCCTGATGGTACAATCGTCTCCATCAACTCCACAGAAGAGGAATTATTTCATGACTTTGGACAAACATGTAAGCACACGTTTATAGTTGTAAAGCTTCCTTAGGCTATTCTTATTCACCGAGAAACAACTTTGTAATAATTTAAAAATAACATTACTAGGACTGAAAACGCAAATATCTTAAAAACGACCATAATGCGATTTTTAAAACTTACAGTCCGGAAAGACTTAACATTTTTGGAAATCTGCATATCCCTGAGTTTAGGAGATGCCCTTCGATCAACAAAACCGAACATTTCATTTACTCTTAAACAGCCTTAATTTTTCTTTCCCGACAGGGCTTGTCAAAGACGCGGACTCCGTTTTCAACTACCGGCCCGGGGATAATGCCAGCAATCATCGCCATAAGGATTTTACTCCAAAATTTCTTTCACAATACACGAAAGACCAAGTAAACGAAGCGAAAGAGGTTTG
The DNA here is from genome assembly GCF_032854445.1 of Liolophura sinensis. Classification (NCBI taxonomy): domain Eukaryota; kingdom Metazoa; phylum Mollusca; class Polyplacophora; order Chitonida; family Chitonidae; genus Liolophura; species Liolophura sinensis. The sequence goes on along the minus strand of NC_088295.1, from coordinate 86,724,419 downwards.
CCAGGATAATAATGATGTATATTTGACTATCTCTCTACCAACAGATCTGACGTGGCCATGAGCACACTCAATACCGTCAACTCAACAGCCGCAGAGAAGTGCTGTTCTTAGTGAGTATAATGTCATATGCTTAGCCTTTCTGTGAGAAAATACCCGCTCTCTCGAATTTCTCAAACGTAATTGTATAACTGTATAAACATATATATATATATATATACATAGAGAGAGAGAGAGAGAGAGAGAGAGAGAGAGAGAGAGAGAGAGAGAGAGAGAGAGAGAGAGAGAGAGAGAGAGAGAGAGAGAACTGTTTATAAGTGCGTATGACCGATATCTACAATCCGCAGCCTCTTGGGATGTGGTTAGCATTACAAGCCGATATTGGCAGTTGAACCATACATTATTCCGGTGATCTTAAAGCCCATAGGTTTGCATTTAACAAGCTCTTTTTTACTTCTGTCTCCAGGCAACAATATCCCACGAATAACAGTGGACAAAACAGTAAAGGCCACGGTTGGTGAAGAAATCCAACTGATGATAAACGCGTCTGATGCTGATGATGAACAGGTTACCAATTTATATGATAAAAAACATCACAGGCCAAAGTAACTTAAACCAAACCGGAAACCACGCCATTTTGACCTGGACTCCAGGATCTCTAGACCCCGTCGTCATCAGGTAAAGAGTATAAACCTTGGTCGTACAAAAATATTTTGATCAATAACTTCAATAGTCACCGTTGTAGCCCGCTTCACTGCTCATGTTAAGCCATCGAGATTCAAAATTATGTGGAGTCTTTAACAAATTTAGCTCATCCTCAGATCACAATATAGAACATTTGTCAGCCGGTTTATCTGTGCTCACAGCTTGTCGGGCACTGACGACAGTGGCGGGGAGGCTCCAACCCAGTCCACCCAGGTGTTGTTGTGCAGCGGTTGCTCTGGACATGGCCAGTGTGACTTCAACCAAACTGATACCAGTCTAGAGGAATCCTCCAGCAACACTACGAGCTTCATCATCGTGCCGTGTACTTGCGACACAGCTGGATAGGTACGTGACATAGGCTGGAGATGTTCTTGACATATGCTGAATTTATTACTTGACACAGGCTGGGTACGTGCGTGCCATAGACTGGAAATGTCATGCTGAATACCTGTGTGACACATACTGAATATGTACGTGACACATACTGAATTCCTACGTGACAAATACTGAATACGTACCTTACAGATTGGACATGCTGAATAGATATGTGACACAGGTCTGACAGAGGTACGTGGCACAGTTTGGATATAAGTACGTGACACATGCTGAATACCTTACGTGTCACATACTGAAAACGTATGTGACATACTGAATACGTAAGTGACAGACTGGACGCGCTGAATAGGTACATGATATAGACTGAAAAGAAACATTGCATCACATGCTGGTTCAATTTGTGATAGTCTGAATATGTAAGTGACATAGACGGAGTAACTGTATGACATAAACTGGATAGGTACGTAATATAGACTGAATAAGTATGGGAAACAGTAGAGATAGTGCACGTGACACATACTGAAGAGATACGTGACACAGGGTGAATAACTACGTGACATAAATCGACTTTTAGGTGACAGAGGGTAGAAAACATTTGTTCGTTTGTAGTTCCGCTATAAGAGTAGCTGATACAGATTAGAAAGACCTAGGATCTCATTATAAGAGGATATAAGAGCTGCTCTGTGGTTTGATAGTACTTTACTCGACACTGAATCCGGGACTTCGACATGTGGGTATATTGGTAGTATGGATAGTTGATACAGGGTTAGAAAGACACTTTTCCCTTTCTGATTTTGTTAAAGAGGTTACAAGTGTCTCTAGATGTTACCCTGTTCAAACAGCCAAAATCTGCGGGTTTAAATGGAAGCCAATTAGAAAAAAACTCGCGTTCTCACGACCAGGTGGTTGATACAGCTTTAAGCCATACAAGCTCAGGCATTTGTGTTCATTCACTACGATTCGATTTAAGCCAGTTCGGTAATAGAAACGTCATCATAAAATACGTATCTGGGGCTTTGCTATTTCTGAACTGGCTAAAAATCGACTTCACCACATGGTCCGTGTGAACGCACGTGTTTCCTCAACTGGCTTCCATTAAACCGGTTCAGATTTGATCCGGTTTAAATTTTCGCCGGCTGAACGGGTACAAATTTGATAGCTGAAGGCCATTGAGCCGACACCATCTCCACCATGTCAATGTTTTGTATACCAGATCCTTTCCTGCCTTTATATTCTTAAGATGGACTGGTCTGCGTATCAACTGACATATGTTTTCTTGCATTGCTTGATATCGCGAACGTTTTCACCTTCGTTTCGTCAGGGAAGCCTGTGAGCAGGATTACGACGCTGGTGGAGACGAGCCATGCCCGGCGGGGACAAACTGCGCAGACCTGAGCCAGCGGAAGAGCAGGCGATGAACGGCACCGCCTTTAACTGCAGTGACTGTCCGGCAGGACTAAAGAAGGACCAAAGCAAATGTATAGTGTGGTGAGACTTTCTAGCACTTCCAGAGCTTGACGGTTAACCCCGTAGCTAGCAACATTTTTGGAGTAAAATTTTATCATTTATCATTTCTTTGCACAGTCAAGGTAACACAACTTACTTGGAACATAAATTCATGTTAATATGTAAGAGACGGCAAAATTAACATATATTTTATCACAAGAAACGAAGAGATGTTGTTTAAAAACCAAAAGGTACGCATGTTGTGATCATACTGCTCAGCGAACTTTTCATCGCGAAATTACCAGCCTAACAGTGAAGCGATTCGTTTTTATTGTGATGATTGAAGACTATTGCTACCTGTAAGTCAAATTTCTTCTGTATGATAACTCCAATTGTGTGACTTGTCTCTACCCAGACATAGACGAGTGTAACGCCACGGAGCCGGTGTGTCACCAGTTGTGTTTTAACACAGAAGGCAGTTTTACCTGTGCTTGTATGAACGGCTATTCTCAGGATGGGAAGACGTGCTTGGGTAAGATCGGACACAGAGCTTCTGTATATGTCTCGGATGCTCGTGTGCAGCGTGTAATATAAACTGTACTTCTATTCCATAGACTGTTTTGGACACAGTGTGGCCTTAACAAACATGCAGTGGTCGATTCCACAAGACTAGTTTCAACACGTAAAAATTTTAAATTTCCTTGGGGTTCAAATTTCGAGCACATAATAAATATTGTCCCAAGACAAATATGTCAAAATTTTAAATTTGTAGGCCCTAAAGTATGCATTGTATTGGAGTTTTATCCGTTGAATTCTTCCCAGCTCTTGACTGGATCTAAATTGCTGTATAGGCATTACATGTATTCGGCGTTTAAGCTAGCTTTTTGTGGATTGCCAAGTCAAATACAATTCTGTACACCGCCGTGGTGTCTGTGGGCTTCTAACTTGTGTACTCAGGACCATCGGATGTTTCCATGTCCATTGAGTTGCTTGGATTTCTCACTAAATAACAGATAGCACAGTTGGTGGAGCGTCCGCTTCGGGACCGGTAGATCCAGGATCAATCCTTGATCGAGTCACACCTAAGACTTTAAAAGAGGAAGTTGTAACTTCCTCGCTTGGCGTTCAGCATGAAGGGGATAGTGCAACGACTGGTTGACCCGTATCAGTATAATGGCTCGGGCGGGGCGTCTTACTTGCCTTTGGTAAGTCGTCTCAGTGAAGCAGCACTAGATAAAAGAGCGGTGGAAATCCGTCCTGCTACAAGGAGGCACATTACATGTACATGCACCCTAAGGATTCCTTCGTCGTCATATGACTGAAAAATTGTTGAGTACGACGTTAAACCCCCAAGCACACACACACTAAATAACATCTATGTGAAATTCGGGGAACCATATGTCAAGAGCATGTAGTATTCCGATGAGTACAAATTGTGCCCCCCTTTTGGCTGACCTATACCTGTTCTCATATGAATATGACTAAATGCAGAAACATGCATATTCTTCTTATCGACAACAGATATTCTAGCACTGTACACGATTTGAATACTGATTTCCCTTAGTCGCGTAGAACATACCTTGCATCTTTCCAACATCAATGAAAACTGCTGACTGCTTCTCTTTGCATGATTCTGTCCTATTTTCGTACTTTATATACTTTCTTAGTTCATCGGGAGTTTGTGTAATACGTCGTGTTGGTAATTGGCCTTGGGGGTACTGACCTTGAACGTCCTTATTGGTTTACGAATGTCTGTTTCAACGCAGCTATTTTAGATCTCTGTTCCATGTTATTGGATGTGTGATGAAACAGTAACAAACCTGTCCAATACATTGTCTATTTTGTACGCTGAAGTGTTTGGTGCCAGATTTATTAGCCAGCCTGGGTTACTACGCTTTTATCTGGAGCTGTAACGTGGCGTATGATTAGGCTGAAATATGTGACAGTCAAAAACTGTTGGTCCCAAAGCGCTCTTGTTCCTGACCTCCATATTCCCTCGAGAGTACATAGGAGACAAGCAAATTTGTATACATCATATATCCTCTTGTGATCGAATTTAACAGACAACAATGAATGTGAGCTGGGAACGCATGATTGCGATCACATCTGTACCAACACTGATGGCGGCTACAATTGCTCGTGTGAGGATGGCTTTCTCGCCGAGGATGAGGGCAGGAATTGTACAAGAGATCCAAGTAGGTACTTGTAACTAGACTTATACGTACTAATTTGGAATCACTGATTTTGGTATTACCGTGGCCTATCAGGAGATATTTCCATTCGCTTGGACACGCGAAGTGCAGATTCAGATCGTGCCTCGGATCTGGGACTAAGATAGATAGTCTCTTAATCCCAGCTCGGATACCAAATATGTAGGTTTCCTCGTTCACATTGTTCCTGTGACCTTGGTGATAATAAGAGGTCGACAGTACTCGTGTGGCTGCGATATTTGCATGTCACCAGAGAGCGTTGGTCAATAACTTGACCGAATCTCCGGTATCATCCACCCATAAAACTGACCAACATGCTGCAAGTGATGAGGTCGTCCTGAAACACGTCTTGTAATCGAAACATTGTTCTATACAGCCTTGCAGACCAGAAAGAGCAATATACAATATTTTTGTAGATTTGACCACGATAAGTTAAATTTAAGAAGTTTAACGGCGGGAAATACTACACAGTGTGCTCCCAGATGGAACACCTTTATTCTTGTTACCTGTAACATTTGACAGATAATGATCCCTGTCTAGGATCGGACCTGGATTGTGAACACGGATGTAAACAGGGTGCTGGTGGCCCGGAGTGCTTCTGTCAGAGTGGTTACGCCCTGAGTGACAAGACACGCTGCACCGGTAAGACCTTAGATGGGATAAGCACGTGTCGTCGTTCCACGTTCTGACGTCACTGTTATTTGTGTAGCACGAATGAGAGTTGTTTACACTCTCTTCAATTATTATGATTCGTGAGGTTTACACTGACCACAGACCACAGATTCTTCAGCATAACTTTGGGGTCTGTCTTTAAATAAGCTATGCTGCTTGTTTCACGAAATCATGCGAGCCAACGCGTAAATGATGCTTTATTGATTGATTTTAACTTGCCTCCACCAATTATATCTATCTTACTATCCGAACCACCGTTGAGCGATTTCCATCCTTGTGTTAGATCTCCTAAGAGGACTATTTATTTATGAGAGAAAAATTAGAAAATTAGGCTACACCGTTATTCAACATTCCATTTTGTAATCGTGTCTGTTTGTGTATACAGATATAGATGAATGTTCCGGCGATCTCTGTGAGCAACAGTGTACGAATACTGAAGGAGGATTTATGTGTCACTGTTATTCCGGATTTCTGCTCCATTCTGATAAACTGTCCTGTCGCGGTAAGTCACCTAACCACACAAAGAGGATTTACGTGTGACTTTTATAGCGGGTGCTGTTCCATGCTGATAAACTGTCCTGTCACAGTAAGTCACCTGACCACACAAAGAGGGCTCACGTGTAACTGTTGTACCGGATGGCAGCTCCATTCTTATAAACTGTCCTGTCACGGTAAGTCGCCTGTCCGTACAAAAAAGATTCACGTGTGACTGTTATACCGGATTTCAGCTCCATTCTGATAAACTGTCCTGTCACGGTAAGTCATTTGTCCACACAAAGAAGATTCACTCGTTTCTGTTACACCGGAAGGCAGCTCCATTCTGACAAACTGTCCTGTCACGGTAAGTGATCTGTCCACGGAAAGAAGATTCACGTGTGACTGTTGTACCGGAAGACAGCTCCATTCTGATAAATTGTCCTGTCACGATAAGTCATTTGTCCACACAAAGAATATTCAAGCTTGATTTTGCTATAAACTCAAGATGGCGTTCGAGTAAATAAATAAATCATAAAATTAGTAACCAGTTTCTAAATGGGTGATGTTTTTTTTTTTTGGATTACGATCTGTCCATAAAGTTGATCTTGAGAATTAGTCTTGACTACTGAGTAATCCAGCACTCACTGTCGGCTCCGGTTCCGGCATTATGAAGCTGTCTTTGACTTAAGTTAGACTTAGCCCAAACTTTTCTGTGCTAAAATGGTGACATACATTAAGGAATTTTGTTTCAGTCCCGAACCTTGCCTTAGGTCATCATTACAGAAATTAGCAATGAAGTTCAAATTGTAGTTCATGAACAATACTAAGTATTAAGTCGGACTTAAGTCTAAGACAGCTTTGCGGCTCTGGGGCCAGATCTGTTCTTATGATGACCTTAGCTGTTTTACTGCCGCCTTTATTTTATGTTGCACACATTTAAAACAAAATTTTCTTTTACATTATATGGTTCAAACATAGCTATTCCTTTCGTAACGTTTCTGCTGAAGAATGTGACGGTCTCTACTGGGGTGAGGATTGTGGAACGCTTTGCAATTGCTCTGAAAACTCCTTGGAGTGCCACAACACCAGGGGCTGTGTTTGCAGACCCGGCTGGCAAGGCGACAGTTGTGACACAGATATTGACGAGTGTGCAGAAACTGTGGAATGCGATGTGCTACAAACCTGTGTCAACTCTCCTGGAAGCTACAAGTGTGTCTGCAGCGACGGATACGACGACGTGGAGGGACAGTGTACAGGTATGGGGAGGCGTACAGGTATGAGCAATATACAGCTAAGAGCAGTGTTTTGGTATGGGCAACTTGCAGGTATAGGGCAGTGCGCAGGTATGGACAATTTACAGATATGAAAAGTTTACAGGACAGTGTTCACGTATTGGTAAATGTACAGGTGTTGGCAAATGTACAGTTATGGGGAGTGTACACCTATTGACAAATGTATATGGCCAGTGTACACGTATTGCAAATACTATACTACATGTATATTGAGGATACTATAGTGCTTGGATGGAGTGTACTATAGCGTTCACATGCTGAATGCTGTAATGTTCGCATGGAGGATCCTATAGCATTCACATGCGGGGTGCTGTAATGTTCGCATGGAGGATTCTGTAGTGTTCACATGCGGAATGCTATAATGTTCACATGGATGATTCTATAGCCTTCACATGCATGATGCTGTAATGTTCGCATGGAGGATTCTGTAGTGTTCACACGCGGAATGCCGTAATGTTCGCATGGAGGATTCTATAGCGTTCACCTGCAGAATGCTGTAATGTTCGCATGGAGGATTCTGTAGCGTCCACATGCAGGATGCTGTAATGTTCGCATGGAGGATTCTATAGCGTTCACATGCAGAATGCTGTAATGTTCGCATGGAGGACACTGTAGTTTTTATATGGAGGATACTGCACTTTCACACGCAAGCAGTATGGAGGATACTTTAGTGTTCACACGAAGGATAGTATAGTTTTCTCCCGGAGGACACCATTGTATTCACGTCGAAAATAGTGTGGTGTTTACATGGAGGGTATTAGGGTGTTTATTTTGAACATTCTACATTGTTTGCTAGAAGTATAATTAGTCTTCGCATGGAAGATAATATAATGTTTAAATAATTGTAATTGGAAGGCGTATGCTATGGCGTTCACACGAAGGATACTACATCGTTCACACTGAAGTGTTTGCCTGAATTTATTTATTTATACCATTGGTGTTTTACGCCTTACTCAAAAATATTTAACACATACGACGGCGGCCAGTATTGTGGTGGGAGGAAATGTGGTGTGAGAAAACCGGACAGAGCCCTCAATCCCATCTGAATTTTTTCTTTTATCCCACTCTTCCATTTAGACATTGACGAATGCAGCGATGAGTTACGACACACCTGTGACTACGAGTGTGTGAATGGTCAGGGCGGATATGAGTGCAATTGTGCCGCTGGGTATATCGGACAAGGCAACAACTGTACTGGTAAGGCTAATCCATATTTTATATTCGCTCACTATTCCAACTGTACTGGTAAAGCTAATCGATATGGTAGAGCCGCTCACTATTCCAACATCTGTACTGGTAAAGCTAATCGATATGGTAGAGCCGCTCACTATTCCAACATCTGTACTGGTAAGGCTAATCGATATGGTAGAGCCGCTCACTATTCCAACATCTGTACTGGTAAGGCTAATCGATACGGTAGATTCGATCTCTATTCCAACATCTGTACTGGTAAGGCTAATCGATATGGTATATTCGCTCACTATTCCAACATCTGTACTGGTAAAGCTAATCGATATGGTAGAGCGGCTCACTATTCCAACATCTGTACTGGTAAGGCTAATCGATACGGTAGATTCGATCTCTATTCCAACATCTGTACTGGTAAGGCTAATCGATATGGTAGAGCCGCTCACTATTCCAGCATCTGTACTGGTAAGGCTAATCAGTATGGTAGAGCCGCTCACTATTCCAACATCTGTACCGGTAAGGCGTGCTGAAGTCATCAACCATTCTAATTACACCTACTGGTAAAGCTAATGAATATGCCTAGAGCTAGACTGGTAAGGCTAATTAACATAGGCTTACGAGTGGCCCTTTACTCCAACAACTGTACCGTCAAGGTTAATTCATGTGTCTTCATCGGCAACAACTCTACCATTAAGGGTAATCAATACATTGTAGACGGTCACATCTGTAGGGAGGGTACCACTAATAGGATCATCTGTAAACCGAAGAACTGGCAGTGTAAGTAAGGCCAGTGACTATACCCGAGACGACAACCGCTGCAGGAGTAGGTTATCTCTTAGCCGTAAACTTTATTCCTAGCTGTGGCAACCTTGTAATATTAAGTCAAATTAACTCATCTGATTGGATACCACGCTCTCTTATTTTATCTTAATCCTGTACAAGGGCATTTGTTTGATAACTTCCGGATTAGGTGAAGATTAACTGTTATTATTAAGATGCTTTATTTTACACATCCAGTGTTCATTAGTCGGACAAACATAGATGGGAATCCTGACGAAACTCTTAACCACATAGTATGTTTTTTACAGATTTAGACGAGTGCACAGAAATCGTCCCGGACTGCGAACACAAATGTGTAAACACAGAGGGCAGTTACTTTTGTGACTGCTTCCGGGGTTACGAGTTGGCGGATGACCGGAAATCGTGTAAAGACAGTAAGTCATATTGGGCAAACGCTGAAAAACTTGGTGCAAACAAGCCATAGCAGTGCAGAAGACAGTCTAGGGCAATAGTGCTTTTAATATTTCTGTCTCGACAAAATTAACGAGGAGAAAAATGGCAGATAATTTTTACACAGTTCTCAACTCAAAATCAATTTCTCAAAAATAATATAAATAAAATTTATATAATTCCGGTCAAGAGAAAACAAGGATTATTTAAGCGACAAGTAAGATCTGTATATCTGTCCAAAGAATGAATTTATTTATTTATTTCATTGGTGTTTTACGCGGTACTCACTAATATTTCACTTATACGACGGCGGCCAGCATTATGGTGGGAGGAAACCGGGCAGAGCGCGGTGGAAACCCACAAGCATCCGCAGGTTTCTGGCAGACCTTGCCACGTACGGATGGATGATAATAAATATATTGTTACCGCAGTTAACCTTTAAGGACAAGACGAACTCAACGGTATCATATGTATAGTCCTGCGTCACTAAAACCCTATGCCGTGACACCACACATGGTGCCCCGGCCCCGACACCGGGCCGATCAGTAACAAGAAAACCGATTTTAGTCTTCAGAATGACTATACTTGGACTTTACACGTGTCTTCCGAAAATTGTATAGTGGATTTTCGCAACATTTCTGTGAACAAAAGTTAAACTCAAAAAGATCCATTGTCAAAATTGTCCCTCAAAAATAAGCCAACTTGTTTCATCAATCATTGTCTCATCGGGGATTTTCCTGTCATGATTTTGTCATATCGGTAACTGTACGGAACGAAATTTTTTTCCAGTTGACAAGTTATGCGACAATAGCGCCATAATTTGCGACCAAATCTGCACAATCAACGACACGAGTCTTGAAGTAATCTGCCTTTGTAGACCTGGATACCGACCAATCAATGAAACCCACTGTGAGGGTAAGTTGAGCTAGTTAATAAAGTAATCAATGAAACCCACAGTGAGGGTCAGTCAAGCTAGTTAATTGAGCACAAATGTTAATAGACTGGGGTACAAAGCTATCACATCACTCATTCTGTTATGCATCATTAACATGTCCTCTACTGTAGTCACAAAGGCTACTGAAATTACATACTAAGCGCTTAGCCTTCCATTTCAGCGAATAACGGAAAACGTTCCATTTGATTACCAATGACTGGCCTATGGTTCCACAGTTCGCACACACACAATGTGCACAAAGACGCAATGCCACATTACGTGACTTCAGTTTTCATTCTGTTTCGCTTTACGCCTGGTGTTTGATCATATTGTGTAGATAAACGACTTTATCACTTGAACAGTGACAGCAAAGGTGACAGTTGTGTAGTGACAAACTACGACGCATGCACGTTTCAAAAATGAGATCCAGGGTCATTAATAAAAATACGAAAAATACGAAAAAAACGTTTCCATGTGCATGCTTTTGTTAGAATTCGTAAATTCCCTGCATGTATAGCGAGCCATACAGTGGAGAAAATTCATCGATCTTTATTAAAAGCGAGATGTAGAATATCTAGTGGTCCCTCGAGTCCTTTTCAAACACGTTTTGATATCTGGCGCAATAGCAGGTTTGTATAATTAACCTTCTTCTTTTGCAGACATCGATGAGTGTAGACCTATGCTTGGTGTGTGTTCACACAAATGTGAAAATACAGACGGAGGATATAGATGCTTGTGTGACCTTGGCTATCAACTCACCAACGATGGCAAGACTTGCGAAGGTGCAGCACAATGGCACGGGCTTGTCAAGTCCACCAAAATTGTCCTAACTTCCTAACTATTTGGAAAAAAAGACAAACATAGACATTATTTAGAAATAATCAAGACAATTTCTTAAAAGAATTCATAAAAGTGGATACATAGATGTCGTATTTAACCTTAATACGTGTTACTTCGATGAACGTTACCTCCAGTGGAAGGCTATAGGCGAGATATTCTGGAGAAGAGATAACAACATAGCACATCAATATAGGTACTGGTATGTGTGTAAATACGTAATATGAGAAAAATCGCCAAGGTGGCTGTAACAATGCAGCTAATCGCCTTGTTGACTTCTTTACTAGTTTGTGATAGGTTCCACTGGGGAGAGGACTGTGGCAAGGCGTGTGACTGTGGCCCTGGAGGAGTGTGTAACCACACCCAGGGTTGTGTGTGTCGCCAGGGGTGGACTGGTCAACGCTGTATGACGGACGTTCTCGAGTGTCAGAACAGCGACGCATGTGAAGAGGGTATGCGGTGCGTGGAAAGACTGGGGTCTTACCGATGTGACTGCCAAAGCGGCTACACGTTGAATAATGGGACATGTCAAGGTAAGGATTTTACTGTTATACTAGTATATAAAGATTAGGAATTCTCCAGTAATAACAGCAACTGACTTTTTATACGCATGAACCGTGAACTAGTATGACTGCTGTTAATTATGTAACATTGTCCAACACTCTCTATTAAAAATGTTATTTCCGAACTTCTTGTCCTTTAATAAAGTAAATTTCGTGTTCCGCAGATATTGACGAATGTCACGAGAAGATGCATAACTGTGCCCAGATATGCAGAAACACGATTGGTTCGTACAGTTGCCTCTGTCAGCCAGGCTACAGGAGCACACAAGGGGAAGGCACTGTGTGTCAGGGTAAGTGGTAGGCATGCTTACACTTGTGGGTTTGTGAGGCCATAAATTCGTAATGCACGGTTAAATGTAATTTAACTGTCATGAAATAAGATCTGCCTGTGTGGGTAATGACGTGCTGCTATGCTGCAGAGACACGTTAATTGGAAGTTTTAAACTGTATGCTGGTTTCCAATGCATTATAACATCTTGACGATCATTACATGTTTGATATTCAATATTTCGTATCTATGTGGTATTTCGGTGTGTAAAGTTTCTGACATGCAAGTTCAAACAAATTCCACAAAATTTCAATTCTGAAAACGTTTTTTCACCTGCTGAATGTTTGTCATTTGACAGTGTGTCTACATTGTTCCATACTGAAAAGGGTTCTTTGCATTTCAAAACAAATATGGAATAAATATTTTATGTACCATTGTCGTATACAACAGAAGTTGAAGGCAATCATTAGAGGTTTGCGGAATTATATCTTGTTTTCACCAGACATTGACGAATGTTCAGTCGGCCACCTGTGCGAGGCGAACTGTAAGAATACGGGGGGCAGTTACGTCTGCTCATGTCATCAGGACTTTACTCTCTCTGACGACAAACTCACCTGTAACAGAGGTAAGGCATCTGGGATAACGTTTAAACTGACGGAATAGCACACATGTATGACATGACATTTGAACAGACACAATAAAATCTCGATAACATATTTCAAATGACTCTTCGTTTTCTTCACAACTATCACAGGAGATAATGATCAAAACGTCTGAATCTTGCAGTGTTTACGTATGTTCATTGACTGCTTAACATTGTTTTTGATGCAAAAATTTACGCATTTCACATCTTTCCTCGACGTCAGTGAAAACTATATATATCATACTTTCTCTTTCAGACAGCGATCTTCAGTAAGTTCAGTTTTGGGGGATTTTGTGAGGCTAAACTATTAAAAAAACTGGTCTGCGTGAAATTGACTTTGTTTGCATGAACAACGTTCTTGTCTATTTAAGAACGGATTTGACGTAAACATTTACATATTTCATGTACTCTCACATCAGCAAGCTCAATATTTTATGATTTTGCAATGATAAATCTTTTAATGAAATTGATCTGTGTGAGTTTGATTTTTGTCGTTAGTTTGGCGTTAATAAACAATTTATCAGTCAATCCATCAATGATGATGTCAAAGGTGCATTTGTGCCATTCCTGTCGTTACACTGGTATACAGCCGATTCATGTGTACACAAGTTTTAAAAAGTCTTCACACTATTAAAAATTTATGTTTATGCACAATTTGTGATTCATTTATGTGGTGTACTGTTTGTTTCAGCACTACAATATCCATTATGTGGAACCCGTCAGCTCAGTTGCGTTTACGGATGCGACTTCAGTAGTGACAGTTGTTTTTGTCCACGTGATCATGTACTTGAGGACGACGGCGTTTCATGTAAAGGTAAGTTCAAATGTGCATGTGCTATTTTCCCATCAGTAAGTTACGCTGGCTTTCTCATCTGTGAACTATAGCTCCACAGTTAAAATGCTCAGTGTTTACAGCCAAGATTATGCGCTGGTTGTGTAAAGTCAATGTGTATACTTACCGACGACGACCTCTAAATAACACATTACTTAATCACAGGTAAAAACGATTGAGTGAGTGATCTTTTAATCACATAATATATGGAATCAGAGTAACCTGATATTGTGTTTTATTTCCATAGAGCTTAGATATCGAGTGAAAGCCAAAATAACGCTGCAGTTAACATACAGCAGTTCGCTAAATCTGAGGTACTCGGAGGAGTACAAGACCACAGCGCACGAGATTCAGGAAGCTGTAAGTAAACGCGTCTGACTGAAATAGTGTAAGCGGTGAGTTTCTGTGGGGTACCCGCAAGGTTTCTTCACCGTGTAACACTCGCAATACCTCAAGCCATTTATGTAGGATAAGACTGAGGGGGAGTGAGGAGATAAGTTTGTTAGAAATCTCTCAAACCAATGTTTGCCATTTGTGAATTATTGGATACTTGCCAGTACGGTGCAGATATTACTTTTGGATTCATGGTTGTTCGAAGGCTAATTATGATAACAGGTTTTGTTCTTTGGCTTTGCAGTTGTGGGCCTTTTATAAGGACATTCCAGACGTCTCGACAGTACTTGTCCGAGAACTACGGTAGGTTAATATATAACACTGGTGCACCACACTTGGTGCAATTGTTAGGCTTCTCATTACAGTTAAAAGTACCTGTGATGGAAGAAAACTTCTTGGTTACCCACAATGTTTCGGAAAGTTACCTGCTGAATATGGAGTGCTAAATATTAAATATCATTTTGTATTTACCATTGACATAGATAAACGATAGAGATCAAAGAGTTTAATCTATGGATAACAGTCAATCTGCTAAGAGAAATCTATGGTTTCCCTCACGGAAATCCTCCATCTTGATTCCAGGAATGGATCAGTATCAGCTGTCCATGAAGTTGTGTTCTCAGTGACTGTAAGTCTGTCGCAGACCCAGAGTGTGATGGTCTCTCTAAAAGGTGCCTACACCTCTGGGTACCTGACCGTCGTAGGTGTCCCAGTCCTGATTACCAGCACACCTGTACTCATCACCAGAACCAACAGAGAATGTAGGTGAAATTAGAATATCAACGCTAAACCAACTGGGCTTAAAGACGCCTGTGGAATAAATATTGAACTGCTTTCTTTACATATATCCTCGCATCGTGTCATAAATATAACATTTATATTATAATCATGATGCCAATGATACTCCAATTGTCTGTTCAAATCTAATATCCAAGGGTAAATCTAAGGATTTTTTCGTACTTCTTGATTTTTCTTATTAATTTTTATCCTTTTCGTATATGGATATTTCCGATATGTTGTACTTTTACACTACCATGCTTATCTAACAACGCAGTTGGCTGCAAATTACAGTCAGAAGAGAGTTGTATATCTACAAAAATGCAGAGTATAGCTCAAGCTACCTGCAAATTTTTCAGCACTGAAAATACATGTACACCGTTTCGTATTTCGAGTCGGATTCACGATTTTTGACAATGTTGATCAGAGTGCCTTGAGCTAATAGGTCACATAAATCTATGCCATCAACTTGCTGTCATTCTTCGCGGAAGTCATGTATATTTTGGTTTTTAGTTGAGGTGACTCAACCCTTGACATGTGAAGCCGAACCTTGTGGCTACGACGAAGTTTGTTTTAATCGTAACGGAGAGGCCGAGTGCTTCCGGTAAGTCAGTATAAAACTTTATACTATGGGTATAATGATTCTATACTGTTAAATTTATAGTGAATGACTGAAGAATTCTGTAAAATTGTTTTCACTGGGATCGAAAGACTGTCATTATACATGCAGACAATGAACTTGAATGAAGAACTGGACAGTATGTTGTTTTCAAGTGTCAGTGATAGTAGGGGACAGTGTAAGGCTATTATAGCATGCCTCTCAGGGGTTGCAATCCGGAATACACAATATTCCGTATGCATGTACTATTTAGACACCTTCTTGACGTCATTGGCGAATTGATTACTTCCTCTCTTTTGCATATTAAATATCCTCCTGAATGACTTCTGAATGGATAAATGAATGAACTATGAAGATATGGTATTAATGGGTTGAATTTTTGATTTTGATGACAAGGATTATGGTAAGTGTTTGAAAATGATCAAACTTGGCCAACTTCTGTAAGTTTGTTTATTTGGATGGAAGAAACCTATTTTCTAAAGACCACTGTGTTTTAGCTGCAAAGTCTGCCCTGTAATGTATTGAATGATTGATGTTCTGTGTACATATAGCCAGTAAGGTATTGTCATAGTACATACCAATCCTGCTTGTCGTTTACAGGGAAGGAACAGTCTTTGCTGGAACTCCCTCAGATGAAAAGCCAAGTAAGACCTAACATTATACCCAAGATTACGTGATGTTCAACATTATCAGATTGTCAGCGAAATCTCTTTCTTGAAAAGTTCATCTAGGTTGATTTAAGGCAAATTTCTATTAAATATATTAATATTTCAATTAATATTTGAATGGCTTGATTGTTCTTTCAACTTAATACTCAAGAATATATTCACGTGCAGTTTATTTATTTATTTATTTGACTGGTGCTTTACCCCTTAGTCAAGGATATTTCACTTTTACGACAGCGGCCAGCATTATGGTGGGAGGAAATCGGGCAGAGCCCAGGGGGGAAACCCACGACCATCCGCAGGTTTTCACGTGCATGTATACGTTTGCGATCGTGGGTAAGGAGATGGGGGTGTCATAGTGCCTGTAACCTACCCGTCGGTCTGTTACTGACACTGCAATTTCTATATCCAAGACCGGTACTGAACTCGGACCTCGTGGTTCGAGCTTCTTATCACCCCCTCATTTCGTTTCGCTCCCCATTATCTCGCATAATCACTGCTACTTCACATATACCTTTCATAATGTTTAAAGCGTCATACGGATGAACTGTCAACCTATATTCTACAGAATTGGAAATAATTCCAGGTTTTTGTTAGAACATTTCCCAATTTAAGTAAACCAGATATGTGTATAGTGTAATCACACATTGACCACATACACATGTTTGCTCGCCATGTCATGTGGTGACATTTGCGTAATACAACCGCCACGCATTCTAATCACTGACCACAACGTTAGCAGAAACGGGTGGCTTTGAATATCACTTGGTTGATAGTCCATATTGAAGGTTGTAATCGATAGGCACGTATATTTGTGTGCTTGCACGGGTCTACATAGGTGTGTTCGATAGCTTCTTTGAAGTATTTTGTCTACGATTTGTACAAATATGTTGATGATATTTCAGTTTCAGATGCCTTGGGCCTCGGACTAGGCCTGGGTATCCCCTTGGGGATTATCGTGGTGATCTTGGTTATTGTGCTAGTGAAAAGGCCCTGGGTTAACAAAAAATCCCGTTCCGGAAGGGTCACCCCTATTTCCATCAGCCAGGCCAGCGAACGGTGAGTGGGAAAGCGGACATGTGGGTTGACAGATAGTTATGTATTAAAATGTATTTTATTTTTCTTTCTTTGCTTCCAAAAAAAAAAAAAAAAGAATTGGGAATTCCGAGTTTATTTTCCAATGATTATCTTATTAACATTGATGTGTCTCCTGACTACCTCACTGCAGTTTAATCTGAATAAGACAGTTATTAATTCGATACTTCCAGTGAAATAACTTAACACTACACAGTGAGAATGCGATGCGAGATTTGCAAAAACATAACTCGGTTATTTCCCTTTACACAGCCTTGACAACGTCGGAGGCCCTTCGACAAACGCGAGGTGGGTTGGAGGTCAAAGACCACAGGTACAGCAAGGCCTGGACTTCTGAGCCCTGGGTGTTTCTTTTTATTTTAGATGGATTTATTCAGTAATTCTACAGTTGTGTGTCAAAAAGAGTTTATTTTTTATGAAACAAAAACATATTAGTTTGCCAAAGTCATCCTAACCAAACCGATATAATTATAGTAACGCCTTTTTGTTTTCCATTGGCACATTATACACTTTACAGCAAATTGCACAGTTGCTTATTTTATTGTATTGCTTGTATATAGCACGGGTTTTACACCCTTCAGACGTCCATCATGACGTCTCTAAATTCTGCAATTAGTATTTAAGGTGCATTTCAATGCTTTAACCATCCTGCCAATTTCAAATTGTTATTTATTACTCCATTGCAATGATTGCAACTACTGTCTATTAATCAGCTATATTTTAAGGAGACTGCTTTTAAATTACGGCACATTCTGGTGCTAGCCTAAATATTGTGCATTAAATCCATTAAGGTAACTTGTCATCTATGTGTATCTTGCCATGTGTGATAAAAAAAACAATACACCATATAATATATATAACGCCTTTTTGTTTTCAATTAGAACATTAAAAAATATACCAGTGTGCACAGCTGTTGATTTTGTTGTATTGCCTGTACACAGCACGAGTCTTCCGTCCTTCAGGCGTCCAGCCTGACGTCTCTAAATTCTATAGTTAGTGCATGTAACTAAGGTGCAGTGTATAACCCCATGCAGGTACACCGGTGTTACACCCATTCTTGTGTAATACTCGGGTTTTCTTTATATATATATGTGAAAGATAATGTAATATTTTTCCCTTGGCATATTTGTCGACGTAATTCTTGCTTCCTTTATACATCTGTCCTTTCCTCCAGCCCTACCCATACCAAGGACTCAGAAAAGAGGAGACAGCTGTATTTTAATTTAATTCTACTTGTATTTATCTATAGGGGCCTACTATTTATTTTATTGGCGTTTTACATCTTGATCACGAGTGCAGTATTTAACTTGCATGACAGCCGTTAGATTTTTAGATAGAAACAACCGCCTTTTACTGATACTACTCCTGACGTAAAGCCGTGAGTCGCGAGAACCTTAGACGGCTGAACCAGCGAATACACGACTATATCCTCCTTGCCACAAAGAAATATATGAGTCAATTATTGTTGTCAAAAACACACTTTCTAATTGTTCAATACGCTTATTATCCTTTCGAATACTAATACAGTTTTTATATTTGATCAAACAATCTCTGAACCTAATTGAGTTTTGGCTCATTTTGGGATAATCCAGGCTAATAGATGTGGCGTTCGTCGAGTAGGACTACGGGAGGGCTTACCCATGCAAACGCTAAATCAAGGATTATGTGCATGAGATTGTCCTTCACGTACACAAACGGTTTTGCACAAAATTTATGATGAAATTTCATGACAAACAATCCGACCGCATGCACACCTGACCAATGAGCTAGGTCGCCTGCAAGTGAATCTAAGTTCCAATTAAAATAAATGTTACGACCCAAACTGTCTGTATTATAAAGAGATGGCTTGTTCGAAATACACGACAGTTTAGCCGCACAAAAAAGTAACCAAAACCAGCAGATTTTATTTTACAACAATTTATTAGCTTTAACAAGAACAGATAATAAGTCTTATACAAATACTAAAGTACTTAAGTTTAACAAGAAGGGATAGCAGTATCTATACAAATACTAAAGTACTTACGGTGTCAAGTCCAAACGGACGCATATATTCCACAATATATTCCACACAGGCATAAATGCTCAGAGGCAAATTCACAAGAGGGAAAATCCACAGTATAACTGAGTGTATATATTCCACAATATATTCCACACAGGCATAAATGCTCAGAGGCAAATTCACAAGAGGGAAAATCCACAGTATAACTGAGTGTATGACGAAATATACACAAAATTCCACAGACAGGGTCCGTGTACTAATAAGCACTGTGTATACAAGAGCACAAATTAAACATACAAGTTCAGACTGATCAAGTGCTCGGTGGAGATAGGATATAACAAAGCCAGAGGCTATAAAGACACCAAAATTTAGCACAAAAGGCCTACTAAAGTAATACACAGCGAAAGCATCCAAAACGCTCAATAATTCTCCGTTCTTTCGTTCTCTCCTTTTGACCTGCTTTCATAGGTCTTATATAGCCTGGTGGAATTGTCTAGAATAAGAAAATTCCTGAACACTTGATGTAAACAAACAGGCACTGAACTGAGCGCATTCTGGAATATTCTAAGGTAGAGGCCGACAGCAGGCGCTGAACTCAGCGTATGTAAACAGTGGCAAGCTAAATTTAGAAACTGACGGCAGTCGTGCACATTATATAAAAAAACCTCTTCAGATCGAAGTAGGCATAACTTAATAGACCACTTAAAACTACGCATAAATATATTTTCATGTGCTTTTTTAGATTTCGGTGAAGATATAGTTAAAGGCGCTCACACGTTTGAGTTCTAAGGTGGGCTTTAAGGATCATAGCCTACTACTATAGTGTAGGAACTCTGACGTCACAGGAAGTTTTTCCAACCCTAATCACGACAATGAATGTTGGAATAACTCTCTTTACCATGGATGAGTAAAAGATTACTGAAACAATGTTCTCAAAAATCCCTTCCTTCAGGTGAACATTAGGAAAAAAAAGAGTCAGAGTTCCTAGATTCTGTCAGTATGGCTCATAAAGCCCACAATAGAATTCAAATATCTGAATGCTTTTTAAAACCCTTCAAAAAAATCTAAAAATAAAAATGAGACTATTTTTACGCAGAATTTTCAGCTGTCTATCTGATGATCCTTACTTCATATTTGAGCTTTCTTTCACTTCTTTAATGAACTGCCTCAGATTTATGTTGGCCTATAGATGTGGGCAAATGACCTTGGTGGCCAGACGATATAAGGCAGGGAATCGGTCCCAGTGACAGGCAGAAGCGAACTGATCTCTTGTTATACAGGCTGGCTGATTGATGTTTAACGTACCGGTACGTCGTGTTCAAGAATGGTGTGTTATATTAAACGCGCATAAGTGACAATATTTCAAATCTGGAAAAATAAACGACGAAAGTGGGCACGAATACGTAAGCCAACAGCTAGCTCTGGGTGACTACGCTCGCAGACTCACATGATAAAGGATTTCTCCCATTCATCTCTAAACAAACCATCGTCAAATTTCTGAAAACAGTCGATGACTATCCTTCCCGGCATGTCCTGTTACTCCTTTACAATGCTTAGCGTCCCAGGGCACCTGACTGTTCCCGAGCTGTCGATCATCCCAAAGGTAAGTATCCATCCTATCCATATTTCAGCATGTTCAACTTCTCCACTCGCTTGAACTTCACAAAGACGGCCATCACATACTCCATCCGGGTTCCTGGTACACACCGTTTGGAATCGCGAGGCCCGGGAAACAGCTACCGGTACCAATCGAAGGTGGACTGAATTGCGGAAAAATAGATGGATGCTTTGGGGTTATTGACAGCTCAGAATTTTAACAGTCAGGAGTCCTGGAACGCTGAACATTGTAAATGAGTAACTGGACAAGCTGGGAAGGTTAGTAATCGACTGTTTTTTAGAGATGAATTGCTGGCGTAGTAAAGGTACTCTATCCAGGGATAGCCAACAGCGCCATCTATGTTACCATGAAGTGAGCACACAGAAGCACGTCAGGCCGAAGCGAAGTTGTTTCAAGCCGATGTTTGAATAAGCCGAAGCCACATTGGTTCTGAAGTCTGCAGCTTCTCATAAAGCAGTGATGGATTTTAACCATTACCTAGTTCAAAGTGAAAACGATTGTTGTTGGTGATTTCAAATAGACCCCAGTAAAATATGCACTACCAGGTAACCACAAAATCGAAAAGTAGGCCTACTGCAGTCTACAAGTACAACTGCAGTCGGCTAGTAGTTAGGCCTATGATTTATAACTGTGGAGATGAAGGATGGGTGTTTCAGTTTGCTTCCCGAAATCTTTTATTTATTAATTTATTTATTTTTTAATTAGTATGTTTGCTGTTTTGTTGGGGAATAGCCATGCTGTACTTGGACGTTTACATTTGATTATTCTGGTTGTTTGAGGATGAGTATACAAATGAAGCATTATGTGTATAAATTTGTGAAATTAAAAACCATCATTAACAGTGGCATGTCTATCACAGCAGAGCTGTCTCTGTTCTGATTTTTGTCTGCCAAAGCCATGTATACTTAATTACCATCTGGAGAGTATACTTACATTGGTTTACATAAAACTGACTGTCAAGCTTAGGAACCTGGTGCCCACTGGTGAGGGTGGGTGTTTGTGGGCCATTGCCTCACCATGATGAAGGGGGGCTGAAGTCAACGACATTGGCCTCCCCTAATAATTATAAATAATTATAAAACTTAAGGGGGCCAGTTGGATAAAACAGTGTTACATGCTGTGTAGTTTTTGCTTGAAATATCTTGATATATATACACATGTATGTATTTTTGACCCACAGGTTTGATATGCATTGTTAATACTCCTGATTTTACTCCCCCGGAAATCACTTAGAATGCCTTTCTGGCCATTTGTTGTTCAGGAACTGCTGGGTCCACTATGGCCCTTGGCTCTGGCCTCTGACCCAACTCCACAACACAACATTATGACTTGAAAACATTCTGCCTCACCAGATTCTGGTCTTTACAAATCATTGCTAACAGTGATGCCTACATGATCAAAGTGTTATGTGACAATCCATCGCTGACTATTATTATTTCAACAGATAAAAATAACCGGCAATAATTCGCAATGGATAACAAATTGTGAGATAAGTAAAATACAGCAGTCATTTGCAGCGAAATCATATCTGGAGACATCTGAAAAGCTTCTCTGTGTCTCCATATTTCATTTTAATCCTGCCACCTTTCGCACCAGTAGAATTTAATATAACCCACATTTCCCCCATCTTTGTGATTATACATGCATCATCATGCTCGTACAAGGGCAATAACTTCATGGCTTCTTTTTATCTACATTCTGTCATGATCGTGACAAAGTTATTCCCCCTTGTAGCAGGAGGACTCATCAGATGTAAATTCATGATGTGTTCATGCTGTATATATAGGACAAAGAACTAGAAATTGCTTTGTATTGAAAACATTTATAGCTGTGTCACTGCAGTGAACATTCTGCCATACATATATCCTAAACAGCTTAATAATTAATGATGGCAAGAAATTAGTCAAGAGTTAGTGATTTGAAGTCAGTGAGTGTTTCGCAAGGATGATATCTTTCCAGCATAGATTATTGAGGAGAAAGTCAGCTTGGACTTTCAAGTTCTGGTGGAAGCAGGAAGACAGGCACATGTCGAAGTGACTTCCGAGACTTGCTGGACTGGCTGTCATTCAGGATGCTCTAATTGGCACATCCTTATCACTTGGAGATCTACATCCTCCCCATTTGTGCTTTTTACCCCACACATAATCAATTTTAAGGGCAATAACTTATACATGTTGTACAAGCGGATCTGCTAATGGTGACCAGTGTTCTATTTTAGGCAAATCAGAGCCTCATTCATCCTGTTAAGACCAACATTGCTGACCAAATGGTTTACAGTGGCTCGCTTGATGAGGACCTCTAACCTTCACCAAAAATTAATGTGGTTGTGTATTCCAATCCCCTTTCTCTGAGGTCTGCTTTGGTTTAATATGGGTTAATTTATATCAGAAAAAATTCAATTGTGAAATGCATGGTTGTGAAGGTACAAAGGCCTGGTGAGGCTAGTTCATGACAACCATATTAAAACCAGTCTGTATAAATCTTGATTACATAGAGTACAAAACTTCAGTAATGTACCTTTTCTTCAGGATGGTCTGGGTGCTATACAACATTTTGTAAGTGGAAAGATGATATAATGTTTATCTATAAACCTGTTTAAAACATCCTTTTCTGAATCTTTGATAATAAATCTACAAAGAAATTATGTCTTGCTCTGCAGGTACATGGTGTTGAAAGTTGCTTTGTTGAATTAGTTGCCTACCAATAATGGACCCTGGCCAGAAAATCAAGTAGTGTTTGATCAGGGGGGTTGCAGGCTTGACTCCACTGATTTGTGAATACACAGAAGTTTGCAAGCCAGACCCCCATCACATAAGTGAAATATTGGTGAGTATGTCATAAAACACCAATCAAATTAAATTGAAGATTTATTAAATTAGCACCAAATTAACAAGCAGAATCAGTGTGTGTTTAATTTTCATGTGTGGTTACTGTTGTAGTGATGCTGGCCTCAACATCATGGACAGAAATCTTGTGGAGTCTGTTGCTGTGCGAGGGGTAGCTCCAGGGTCAATCCTGGATCAACTCACATCTAAGACTTCAAAAGAGGATCTTGTAACTTCCTCACTTGACATTGAGCATGAAGGGGATAGTGCAACGACTGGTTGACTCGTATCAGTATAATGGCTCGGACAGGGCAGCTTACTTGCCTGCAGTAAGTTGTCTCAGTGAAACAGCACTAGATAAAAGAGTGGTCCTGCAACAAGGAGGCACATTACATGCACTCTAAGGATTCCTTCGTCGTCATATGACTGGAAAATTGTTAAGTACGACGTTAACCCCGAAGCACTCACTCATTCACTCTGTACCCAGCATGAATGTATATCTAAGGTAGTTTGCAATAGCCACTAGTAGATTTATTGATGCTTTGTTAGTGCTCTTCTATCAGCATTTCCGTACATAGTCTTAGCCCAATCCCATATAGCAGATTTAAAGGACTAAAATAGATATGGCACCATTCACC
This sequence comes from Liolophura sinensis, assembly GCF_032854445.1. Taxonomy (NCBI): domain Eukaryota; kingdom Metazoa; phylum Mollusca; class Polyplacophora; order Chitonida; family Chitonidae; genus Liolophura; species Liolophura sinensis. The sequence goes on along the minus strand of NC_088295.1, from coordinate 86,700,160 downwards.
TTCTGCACACCCTGATATTGTGGTAGAAAATCATGTCATAAATCACAACAGGTTTGGTCACTACCAGCGACTCTCGTCAGTGTGAATCAGACAGAAATTGCACTCACTTGCCGTTAAACCGGTTGCTGTTTTCATTCCATTTTTGCAGTCGTTACGTCATTGTCCGTATGTCTGTGTGAATTGGATTACGTGACATTCCAGTGAGAACATGCCACAGCTCTGTTCCCTTGTACTTACCTTGCTCTTCCCCTAGCTAACAATTGGTTGTCACTTGTTTGTCTGACGGCTTAGTCAACTGGCAGCTACTACATATAGGTGCCTGCATGTATCTGACAAGCTTCATGATCATAAGCAGGCGTGTCAGATTTAATCAAAATGGTTTATAACAATCACAGGAAAAGCTATGTTTATATGTAAAGTTCATCCCAGAGCAGGCAAAATGTCAGGCATTGCAGAATGACTAATGCTACAGTTAAATGCTGGTACATCCAAGTGAAAGGTTAGACAGATATAAAGCAAAGCAATACACCATTGTGTGCGGTTAGGTGATATATGCAAGACTAAGCACACTTACATATACTGTAAATACGTTGTGTATGTATCTAAAAATGCAAGCACCTTTATTAACATTACTGAAAGTACCTGAAAACCTTCATAGCACAACTATACGCTCTTCTACTAGCTTCTATCAAGATTACAACCTCATTAGTGGTCAAATTAAAAGAGTTTCATTGGTTGCAGTTTGCTGGGAATGAATTAATGCAACGGGTTTGTTACTCTTGTTACAGACCTGACTATCAGGCCTCAATGCAGGACAAAAGTTCTGACACTCACACAAGAGTGACATTCTGATATTTTACTTGGTTTGAATAAGGTGTTTCCCATCCATATGAAAGGAAAAATAAAGTCAGCCACTGAACGTGAATTAATTGATAAAGTAGTATTCCTGTTCTAAAAATATGTTTAAAATTTTACCCAACAAAACCTAGGAACTCTCCCGTACCATTGGTATTGAACAATGTGACGATGAGAAAATACAAACAAAAACGCCTGATACCCAACCAAAGAGTATCAGCTCTGTGTGGTGCTCCAAGGGTTGATGTTTCTATTATTTGGATGCTCTGTCAGGGCGATGTTCATGGACACAAGTGTTGTGTTTTAGCGGTCTTGCTCACCCTCGTCCTGTGCGGCTTTAAGCATTTGGCCTAACTGGCTGTACCAGCTTCATGGGAACATGGAGGTAGAATCTATTCTAACTCCATGAGGGAATTTACTGAAAATAGCAGGACATTCTGATTGATAACAGACCCATTCATTCAGATTTTGGGATGATATTTTCATAATAAATCTGACTTTGCTAAGGAAAATGCAAAGTCACAATATTTTTCTTGCCAGCTCACTCTGACAAGTTACCGCTGCCTCCTGCCCAACATGGACGCATTGTGACACAGGCAGGCTTTCACAGCATTACATCTGTGTTTCTCTATCTCTAACTGTGTTAAGTCTGACATGTTACCCTATCTCTCACCTGTGTTACAATGTACATCTGTGTTACCCCTGTCTATGACCTGTGTTACATCCGTGTTACCCTATCTCTCACCTGTGTTACATGTATCTCTCACCTGTGTTACATCTATTTCTCACCTGTATTACATCTGTTACCAACCTCTTACCTGTGTTACATCTATCTCTTGCGTTACATCTGTGTTCCCCTATCTCTCACCAACGTTAATCTATATTTCACCTGTGTTACCTCTCACCTGTGTTACCCCTGTCTCTTATGTATGTTACATATGTGTTACCCCTATCTCTCACCTGTGTTACTCCTATCTCTCACCTGTTACCCCATCTCTTACCCGTGTTACCCCTGTCTCTCAGCTGTGTTGCCCCTCTCACTCGTTATCCCTATCTCTCAGCTGTTACATAGAACATTGAAAGGTTCACATTTGGACTGTAATAGCCATTTTTCTATTGTTAATTGCATCCAGTTTTTCATGTGAGTGTTTCATTCCAAAGTCCGGTTTGGGCAAAATTATGGCTGCCTTGCACTTTACCACTTATAAAATGCATTTTGATATATGTTTTCTCAGCCCTGGTTAGAATGGAGGCTGTGATTATTGGGAACAGCTGGACATTGAGGAGGTCAGATATAACCTGTATATGGTTGAATGGATTATCCATAAACGCCCTTCATCAACCTGAGCTGGAGCTTAGTTGTACTTCACACTTATCAGCAAGTGAGAGGAAATGCAAGATGTGAATGATTTCTCTGTTCAGGTAAGTGTGAATTTCAGATTTTTAGTATTAAATTATGTAATGTTACTGCTGGGTTTAGTTAAGAAAACCAAGCAATGCATGGAATAATTTATACTGTTTATGGCTGTTGGATATGTTTTCAGATTTAACAGTATAAAAAATGGATTTTCATGCTGGTCTGCATTATCGTCAATTCAAACTTTGGTTTGACATTTGCGTTACTGCCACGATTGTAAATCTCTACATGTATAATTGTATCATCCTCAGTTTGCTCATTGCATATGTTTATTCAAAATACATTTATTTGTAGTTCAATGGGCATTAGAATTGGAAGCATTGCAAATTCATACTAAACTAAATTTGTTTTTCAAATTAAAGTGTTTATGCTGTGCTCAAGATTATTTCACTGTTTTACCTAGTCATGAACCAGGTCAGGTGTAAACCTGCCATAGCTGGATTTGAACATGCAACTTCATCAGGTCATTGGTCGTTTGTATCTGAAGTGACACCTGAAAGAACTTAGCCAAGCTGGGCCTGTAGACCTCAGTCTAGTATGCTGTGACTTGTCCAGAGCCTTTGCACACAGAAGACTGTTCATGTTGCAGTGAGGATAATGTGGTGCATGAACACAGCAAATCTTCCTGACTGATAGCAGCAATTGTATATACAGTCCCGCTATTTGCAGTAAACAGACTCTACCATGAGCATCATAATATAGTAAACAATTGATAGAACATGGAATTGTCATTAGGTAGCAGGTTCTATTTGTTAGTGGATGTCCTGCTTTTTACTGCTGTCATTATAGATTGGGCCTGGGAGACAAGAGTCCATGGTATTGATGTTTAGGTGGATGCTACACCCACTTATTGCAGGAACTCGCTTCGCCTCAGCTGGTTAGACATCATCAGTAACATGTACAACTGAAGAGATGGCCAACCAGGCACTGTTTCTCCTCACCAAAAAAAAAAAAAACATAATGAGGCGAGGTAATGCTTTTCTTGTACTGACATGAAAAATTGCTTCTTGTAATTGTGGTGACTTTTTAGAAGCATTTATCCTTAGCTGAGAAGCGACTGCAGCTGTGAAAGTGTGGATGCAGCAGAATGTGCAATGGAAAGTGCATGTGCAACTGCTGTGCAGGCAGTACAGCTTCAGCTGCCGACAGTGAAGTTGAGATGAGCAGGTTGAGCTCAAACCTTTTCTCACAATGCAACTGTTGCTTCAGGCTATTTTTGGAATCTTAGCATTTTATTCTTTCTGTCTGATTTCTGTAGGTTGTTCTCTCTATATTGTGCTACAAGGAATGTGACAGTTATTAAGCAAGAGATAAAATAATGTCTTCTGATTCTGTTACTTAATTAGTTATCTGTGGCATGATTTTTTATTACTTTAAGGATGATGCCTTTTGGTAATGATTGCGCAGTAATATTTAGTTGTTTGTCATCAGTCTGTATGATGTATCATTAAAAGGACATGCTACAAATGTTCTGAGATAAACAAGTAAGCTGTAGAGCTGTAGATGAGGGGTTCATACTCATAAATACAAATGTACTGAGACAAACATGTAAGCTGTAGATGAGGGGTTCATACTCATAAATACAAATGTACTGAGACAAACATGTAAGCTGTGGATGAGGGGTTCATACTCATAAATACAAATGTACTGAGACAAACATGTAAGCTGTAGATGAGGGGTTCATACTCATAAATACAAATGTACTGAGACAAACATGTAAGCCGTAGATGAGGAGTTCATACTCATAAATACAAATGTACTGAGACAAAACATGTAAGCTGTAGATGAGGGGTTCAGACTCATAAATACAAATGTACTGAGACAAACATGTAAGCTGTAGATGAGGGGTTCATACTCATAAATACAAATGTACTGAGACAAACATGTAAGCTGTAGATGAGGGGTTCGTACCCATAAATACAAATGTACTGAGACAAACATGTAAGCTGTAGATGAGGGGTTCATACTCATAAATACAGTTTCAAATATGTACCTGCAATAGCACCGAATCAAAGGAGACGAATTACATCTATGTTATTTTTGATAATCTCAAACCAAGCAATTTGGACTACATATTTATTCACTGACATGAATTTGTAGGACATGAAGGCCATGACATAATAAATCCAGCTGTGTCGGTATTTGTCTTGTTACATTTAGACATCCCCAGTGGTGTTCATCGGCACACAGAGATAAACTGCGGAGGTTGAGTAGACTTGAGGTGCACAAAAAAAAATTCCACCAGAAACAGTTACAACATAAGACATGAGGAATTGTCATAGGCTGCCAGAATACTGAGTATAAAACATTGAGGTTGTCTGACATAGTGCGTAAGTGTTCAGGTCAGGAAACTCTACTCGGGAACGCGTCCAGGGCTAAAGCGTGGAGTTAACCCCCTGCTATGAGGCTTCAGCCTTGGTATGAGGATATGTTGTGAGCAGTGGCATTGATCTCTGGCCAGATCTAGAGACGTCCCCTGAATCTGCCTCTCTGCCTCTCGTCCCCTAGCCCTAGCTGACAGCCCTGCCCGCAAGGCTCCTCTTACCATTCTCTGACAGATAATTTCTGGCTTTTCTGAAGGCAGTTGTTGCCTAACCACATGGGGTCTGTGTTTCACCTGGGTGTTGGCTGTTAACCAGCCCAGTTCATCAGGTGCAGGTAAGTCTGTGAATACACCAACACGCTTGGTCCTAAACACACCATCTTCATAATCCCACTCTCCATGCATTGCTTACCTGGGTATGTATATGATGCTTTTAAAAGTTCAGAATGAGATATCATCCCAGTTAAGTCTTAGTGGGTATTGGTTATTAAAAATAGTTGGATAGATCTTTGATGCTTGTCATGATACCATGTCAGTGCTGACTGTTTTCTGATTGACAGAGATTTATATTTCTTTCTTGTATTTCACAGATGTGTCTTGTATACATAACACTTCTGCTTGTATCTATCATGCAGCAGGTACACTCAAAAAAAAGATACATTGTATAACTTCAGATCAAATGTATATATACATCTATAAAGTATGCCACATGAAGTTTAAAGAGCTACTTTGGTGTCAAATCATCTGTGTCTTAAAAGCACAGGTGAATGGATAAAGACTGGGATAGTCTGAATTGCTTTTCTAAATTGTGAAAATATTGCAGTGAATTAAAACCAGTATTGTGTGTTTCGTCAGAGTATAGGGAAACAAATTATTTCTGTCCCTTCCACTTTGCCTGGTGTGATGTCACCCATGAACACATGACGTCATCAATCGCTGACGTATATCCACCAATGACGCTGCCCTTACGAAGGTTCTTGACATCATCCCAGCATAAATGCCTTACTCACCATCACATCTGCCTGATTTAACGTCATACAGGGAATATTATCACGTCACATCAAGAAAATTTTATGGACACAGCCGAAGATTTTGTTTTTCAAGGAATCTTCAGTTATATGGGTTAAATAGTGTTATTCATCAAAATCCTATTGAAACATAGTGTTGGGCTTACTCCGGAGGATGTCTTTCATATCATTGTAATATTTGTACGCAGTTTGTATTCTGACCAGAGTGGCACTTTACAAAGCATATCTTTGTATTGTTGCACAACCGAGTTAAAAAAATCGCAAACATTGAGAAAAATGAAAGTGTCACCATGTTATTCACTGATCGTTTTTTCTCTAACTTGAGAATGCGGCTGTTTCTGCTGACATCATGCACCTAAAAAAACACCGTTCTGTGTTTTTGCCATATGAACATTGGGTACCAATGATGTGACATTATATTTCCAGAATCTCTAAAATGATGTACCCCTTGGCCTCGATGGCACCCAGGGGCCTGGATGGAATTAATAGTTGATTTTCAGAGTTACCAAGCATGTCAGAACCAAATTGCTGTGGCTGTTTACTTCCATCCTCTTTTGAAATAACCATAAAGGTAAAATGAAATTATTTGTTGTCAGTGAATAGATTCACTGTATTCATGGGAGTATTATACATTTAAAACACATTTAATACAACTGCGATTGCTGATAAAAAATGTAAATTAAAAGTAGATTTTCCTGATTGCCTGTATCATATTTGTCTGGAATTATAGATTCACATGTATTTCATTGCAGATGAAAATTGCATCTATATGTATTTGTATGCATGATTCACATGTATATCTCACAGGCAAACCTGGCAATACAGCTGGCAATATACAAGGATTGGCTAAGAAAACATTTTCCCAACATATCCTGGTGTTGATACTTCATAAAATATAGAGAAACCACTATCCTTTAACAAATGTAGACACATACATTGTACAAGTGTTGTAATATAGCAGTACAGTTTTGTCTGTCAGTTTGTGTTGGTACTGAAAAGAAAGAGTTCACCTTGTGAAATAAAAAATAATTTATGTCACCACAGGCTGGTTAGTGTCAGCTAATTTTGTACCATGAGTCAAATTTTAATAATGTGCCTATAATGTCACCTGGTTTAGCAAAATTGTTTGTTTAATAATAGTATACCTGTACTGTCAGCTGCTTTAGTATTACTGTACTTGTACTGTCAGCTGATTTAGTATTGCTGTACCTGTACTGTCAGCTGGTTTAGTATTACTGTATGTGTACTGCCAGCTGATTTAGTGTTTCTGTCCCTATACTCTCAGCTGGTTTAGTATTGCTGTACCTTTACTGCCAGCTGGTGTTAGTGTTTCTGTCCCTATACTGTCAGCTGGTTTAGTATTACTGTACCTGTACTGCCAGCTGATTTAGTGTTTCTGTCCCTATACTGTCAGCTGGTTTAGTATTACTGTACCTGTACTGCCAGCAGATTTAGTGTTTCTGTCCCTATACTGTCAGCTGGTTTAGTATTACTGTACCTGTACTGCCAGCTGATTTAGTGTTTCTGTCCTTATACTCTCAGCTGGATTAGTATTGCTGTACCTGTACTGCCAGCTGATTTAGTGTTTCTGTCCCTATACTGTCAGCTGGTTTAGTATTACTGTACCTGTACTGCCAGCTGATTTAGTGTTTCTGTCCTTATACTCTCAGCTGGTTTAGTATTACTGTATCTGTACTGCCAGCAGATTTAGTGTTTCTGTCCCTATACTGTCAGCTGGATTAGTATTACTGTATCTGTACTGCCAGCTGATTTAGTGTTTCTGTCCCTATACTGTCAGCTGCTTTAGTATTACTGTACCTGTACTGCCAGCTGATTTAGTGTTTCTGTCCCTATACTCTCAGCTGGATTAGTATTGCTGTACCTGTACTGCCAGCTGATTTAGTGTTTCTGTCCTTATACTGTCAGCTGCTTTAGTATTACTGTACCTGTACTGCCAGCTGATTTAGTGTTTCTGTCCCTATACTGTCAGCTGGATTAGTATTACTGTATCTGTACTGCCAGCTGATTTAGTGTTTCTGTCCCTATACTGTCAGCTGGTTTAGTATTACTGTATCTGTACTGCTAGCAGATTTAGTGTTTCTGTCCCTATACTGTCAGCTGCTTTAGTATTACTGTACCTGTACTGCCAGCTGATTTAATGTTTCTGTCCCTATACTGTCAGCTGCTTTAGTATTACTGTACCTGTACTGCCAGCTGATTTAGTGTTTCTGTCCCTATACTCTCAGCTGGTTTAGTATTGCTGTACCTGTACTGCCAGCTGATTTAGTGTTTCTGTCCTTATACTGTCAGCTGCTTCAGTATTACTGTACCTGTACTGCCAGCTGATTTAGTGTTTCTGTCCCTATACTGTCAGCTGGTTTAGTATTACTGTATCTGTACTGCCAGCAGATTTAGTGTTTCTGTCCCTATACTGTCAGCTGCTTTAGTATTGCTGTACCTGTACTGCCAGCAGATTTAGTGTTTCTGTCCCTATACTGTCAGCTGGTTTAGTATTACTGTACCTGTACTGCCAGCTGATTTAGTGTTTCTGTCCTTATACTCTCAGCTGGATTAGTATTGCTGTACCTGTACTGCCAGCTGATTTAGTGTTTCTGTCCTTATACTCTCAGCTGCTTTAGTATTACTGTACCTGTACTGCCAGCTGATTTAGTGTCTCTGTCCTTATACTCTCAGCTGGTTTAGTATTACTGTATCTGTACTGCCAGCAGATTTAGTGTTTCTGTCCCTATACTGTCAGCTGGATTAGCATTACTGTATCTGTACTGCCAGCTGATTTAGTGTTTCTGTCCCTATACTCTCAGCTGGTTTAGTATTACTGTACTAACTGCCAGCTGATTTAGTGTTTCTGTCCCTATACTCTCAGCTGGATTAGTATTGCTGTACCTGTACTGCCAGCTGATTTAGTGTTTCTGTCCCTATACTGTCAGCTGCTTTAGTATTACTGTACCTGTACTGCCAGCTGATTTAGTGTTTCTGTCCTTATACTGTCAGCTGGATTAGTATTACTGTATCTGTACTGCCAGCTGATTTAGTGTTTCTGTCCCTATACTGTCAGCTGCTTTAGTATTGCTGCACCTGTACTGTCAGCTGTTTTAGTGTTTCTGTCCCTATACTGTCAGCTGGATTAGTATTACTGTATCTGTACTGTCAGCTGATTTAGTATTGCTGTACCTGTACTGCCAGCTGATTTAGTGTTTCTGTCCCTATACTGTCAGCTGCTTTAGTATTGCTGTACCTGTACTGCCAGCTGATTTAGTGTTTCTGTCCCTATACTGTCAGCTGGATTAGTATTACTGTAACTGTACTGTCAGCTGGTTTAGTGTTACTGTACCTGTACTGTCATCTGATTTAGTTTTACTTCAACTGTACTGTTGAATGATGGACTATGCTTTCAGCTTTTTCTTCCTTAGTTTCCAGCCTTTACAACAATTACAGTCAGATGAAATACAGGATTTGATTAGGGCATCTTGTATTAGGGTGGATTAGCTGACCATTTTGTAGCTAATAAGTCATAATCCTATATTAGCTGTTGATGGCACCTAATTCCCAAGAGGCCAGTCAGTATTTATACCCTGGGTAAATTGGCCCCTTTAATGTTAACTGCCTGTCCTAGTTAAGCAGAAGTGTGTCAGTGTACTGTGTGCAGAGTATGACATGTCTGCTAACTGACTCCATACGGTCCTGTACCAGGGGGATTGAGAGACCCTCCGCTATAGGTAATCGTAGAACTTTCCCTGATGATGTAGATAAGATATCACATCTATCCATGTCACCATGAAAGGAATTTATCTCTCTCCTGTTGTCCACCTGTAAGAACTGATGATTTCTTCCTATTGCCAATGACAAAGGACAAATTCACAAATTTTAAAACTGTAGACAATCTTTAAATGTTTTAGCATTTTAAGTGGACTTTTTTCTTCACCGTTATTTCAATTAGATATTGAATGTCTGTGCCAAAACATTTAAAAGATATTACTTGATTGTGTTTTTCCACAAATACAGTATATAGTTACCTTCAAGGCTTTTAAAATCAGCGTCCATTTTCATCTTAAGAAATGTAGACCTGTAGAAGTTTATTTCAGTGAGAAACTCAAAGCACATTTAAGTCTAGAAATACAGTTTAATTCATATAAATTGAACAAGAATGAAATGCCCAAATCAATAAAGATACCAGAAAATAATCTCTAAAATTCTTTGGTATTACTTCATAACAGAACTTAGGGGTTTAATTATCTAATTACTAAGACAGTGTGGAAAGAATGACATGTATTTGTCACAACAGATTTCAAACAGTTCTTGAACTCTAGTAAACATTGTTGTCTACAGGTTTCAGTTTTTTTTATCATTTCTAAAGAAACTTCAAATTGCACATCAACCATGGTCCAAGTGCATTTATTTCTTGACTGGACATCATACATGTATGTTCTCTACATGTGTGGAAGGTGCCTGTCATGTTAAAAATTTAAGTACATCCACATAAATAATAACTGATTTTAAAGGTTTTTAATCGCCAGGTAAAAGCACAGGTGAGGTGGGTTAACCCAGATTGTGGGACAGACAGTGGGTAAGACAGCAGTTAGCTGCTGGGTTGTCCCCAACTCCACAGACAGCTCAGCTGGTCACAATTTCGTCTTGAGTCAATAACAGGAGTTGGTAAAATTTTTGTCTGGAGGAAGTGCCTTAACGTGGCAGCACTGTGACATCTGTGTTGACAAGAATTTGTGGACTCAGGAGTTGAGACACACGCCAGGGATCTAAGTGTGAATCCCAGTGACCGCTGCGCTGTTGCAAGACCAAATACACTCTCAAACAGCCATGCTGTATTTATTGTCTTAAAACTGCTCTCTTGTGTTGGAGGTATTTAGGCTCCCAGGCACAACCTCAACTTTTACAAGGATTTTTTTCTCCTGGTTTTCTCCTAGTCGCACAGCCTTCAACAAATTTAGACTTTGCATCATTTCAAGGATTTCATTTACTCTGTGTAATTTTAGTTTAAGGGTAAGTATTTTGAAGATCTTTTTAACTGACTGGTCTGAAGCTGAGTGGCATATGTATTAGGATGCCCATGATTTAAGGGAAAAGGAATATCTTACCATATTACTTGTACATGGAATTGTAAATGTACCCTTAAAAATATTGGAATTAATATTATTGTGTTAAGGGTATAAAATACAACTGATGTATTTTTAATATCGAAAAGTTCATTATAACTGATATTTACTGTATCAGTAATGAATATGATCATGAAAATCTGCATCAGCTGACATCATTAATTCAGCAAATTCAAAGTGCTTGACCTGTATACATATATTTTCTGATCAAGATACACTGTTACCAAGGTGAAATAAGTTTTTCGCTGTTCCTTTGGTTCTCAATTGGACAAATCTTTGGAACAGTTTCAGGTTGTTAAATTTTACTAAATGGCATTAATTATGTAGAAATGTGACTGTTTTTTTTTCTTTTTTATATAGAAGTTTAATATAAAACAAAAAACAAGGTTTGATGGAATGAAGGTATGCATTAAGAGTATAGAATGCAATATTCCAGGATGGAATTTATTACGCTTTTCAACTTGTGTTTTAGAGCAGGCAGTTTCCTAAAGGAAACAGTAAATGTAATGGACATGTAGTGAGATACAGAGGCTTTAGTGAGGTCAGGAGCTGAATGATGTGAGAAAAAGCTGAGAAAAATGGGGGTTTGAAGAAGGAAGGTTACTAATGTCTCATCACCGTGACTTGATTGCAGGGGTTGCCATGACTACCACAGCAGAATCTTGCTGTAATGCAGTTTAAATTGGCCATTTAGATCAAAAAATCTTTCTGCGTGTCTCTGGCTGGTTGATGCTGCTTTGTATTTTCCGACCATTTCCTGTCCATCACAAAAAGTGACCTTCGTTAGGCGATGGCAAATTGTTAGCTGTGGCTGCCAGGATGAGGGTTATCCAGGCTGACCATTGAGTCCCAAAAAAATTGCTTGGTCACCCGATGTTCTAAAGTTGAAAGGCTTGGTCATACAATAACCTACTACCCTTATGGCCCGTGTGCGAGACTAGAATTGACTAGAACATGTGGCAGATTTAGAAGTAGAAAGGGAAATTCTATTGGAAGGAAATGGGACTGCATGGCAATTCAGAGTGTCCTAGCTAGTAGGTTACTAGTTTTTCAACCATACTGACCCATGTCCAGGGATGTTGGGTGAATATTTTCTATAGCAACCCATTGTAGGTCTGGCAAATTTAAACTTGGGTAACCCTTGGCATCATATGGTACATGTAACTACCTTCTAAGTGTCTTCACACCTACTTCTGTCTAAACACTCCTGTTCTCCTTAAAAAGATTAGGCTTAATCTGACTCTCCCTTCACTCACATGCCAACCTGAGTTTGACATTCAAAATGAATGAATGATTTTGGTTTAACGCTGCAGTGGCAATTTTTCAACAATATCATGTTGACATTTAATTTATGTTGTAAAATACATTTTGTATGAGCTTTCAGGATGGTAGATTTACAGCTCACGCCATCAGGTGTAAAAGACAGAAGACAGTTTAAACAGCACAAAAATGTAAAATGCACTGTTTAGTCTTTATACATACTTTTTAGTGCTGGTCCCAAGAACATATGTCAAGAAACTGTACTGAAGGACATGTAGTGAGGATAAGTCATTTGCCAAGCCCATTGAGTGTATCAGTTATCAGACCCATCAGCTTTTGATCTGTAATCAGATAAAGCAAATCTGCCTTTTGATTGGACCTTAGCTGCATTTGCGTACAAACCTTAATCGGATGTTAATCCCAGAATGTGAAGAGTCTAAAAATGAGTCAATAGGTTTAGAAACGTGTAAGATATCACATGTTTTCTGATGAAATATCCTGCGTCTTTCATGACACTTGTACATGTACTATCATGTAACATCCACCTCCGTGTATCCTACGGTACTGTTGACAGAGGGAAACAAATCATGGAAAGAACTGCAGCTAAAGTACTGCACAGTGAGTCAGCAAAACCAGATTGTTTGTCCTTGATCACCTTATTTGTCCTCAAAGGCTTTGTATGTCCTCATTGACTTTACATATTTGCTCTTTCCAATTGAGAATTAGGGATTCCTGTACCACTAAGGACATATTCTAAAGGACATAACCGGGCATCCAGTATGTAGGTGGAGTCATGACTACCATCCCTACATGTACCTGCCATGCAGATTAGTGCTTGCTGATAGCAATAGGTTATGTCTCAGATGTTACATTTACTTCAAGCACAGATTATACATTTGTTTGCACAATGGTTATTCCATGTTCATAAATTTCTTTGAATCTTGAACAGAACAATGATCTTTTCATGGCTGAGAGTAAATTAGTTGATGGCAGGGCAAATTTCTAATTGCTACTCTGGACATGACTTAAATATCTCAATAGAATAAATTTTGCCAAACCCTTATGTTGGAGCTAAGCCAGGAACACAAAGAAAACATTTCCAGTCAGCATGGTTAATGTGGGGGAGGAAGGGACTTTCAGGAAACATTGGGGGTTGTTTGAGCTTGTCAGGATGACGTCGGAAGTATAAAGGATGAAGAGGTCATTACCCTAGTGGTTTTTTTGGTGCGTCAAGGGCTACATCCTGAGAGACTACGGAAATGATGGTCTTCCACGCAAATAATATAGATATTAACTATGGATTCCAGTAAACAATATACACTTTCCCTGAAGTAATCAGCTTGTGAAGGAAGCTTTAGCTTGTTAGAGCTCTTGAATTTTTTGGTGTAACTGTCCAGTACAAAGTTTACTGCTTTACTTTACTGAAGATCTGACTCCAAGCCTTAAACAGTGAAGAAGCTCTTGTACCTTGTGGTTATCATCATAAATTCTATTCCCAGCAATTTCATTTGTGCTTTGCCTGAGCATTGGTCAATTCTTACGATTGGATTAAGCAACTTAACCACTGTAAGTACGTGTTTCATTTTTGATGTAGAATGACCAGTTTTCTAAAATGTCATTGAGAAAGTACCTGCATGATTTGCCACAAAAGATTGATTTGTACTCCAAGATTACAAGATCAGGCTAAAGTTAACTACTTTAGCACTGACAATGTAAATTATCAGACCCTTGAGAAAGGAAAATGAGCATTTACATAGCTTGGCACCATTGTTTTAATGTATAGCCTTGTAGAACAGTGGATTTCAATTCTAATCCTTGTGCAAAGGCTATACATCAACCCTCTACAGTTGTAACAGCTTAGAGTTTGTCAGTCAGCGTAAGCGAGAAGAAAAGAAATACCTTAGCATAGACTAGACATAGACTTCAGCCATTATACTGTTAAGATATGTGACCTCAGGCAGTCTTCCCTAAGTTATTTAATTCTTTGGTCAGATCTTATTTGAACTACCTTGTATTTGTTATTTTTTTAGCTATAACTCATCTGGGTAAACAGAGGTTACCTGACCTGAAGTATGGGCAGGGCTGGGATAGTGGATTCATTCTCATGCACCCCCCTGTTTGTAGAACTCTGTAGCACACAGCTGTCTCACACGCTCAATGTTTGTCTTACAGACTTGCCATATCATGAAAATGTAAAAAAAACAAAAAATCAGAAAATATAGAGATTGCAAAAAAATTTTCCTTTACTATATGTGGTTAAATTGAAAGAGCATAAGAAATGTAAACTTTGATGTTAAAAAAAGATTGAAATTTAAGCACATTTGTAGTGCAACATGATTTTTCCGGTTAAAAGATTTTAGTGAGTGAGTGCTTGGGGTTTAACATCGTACTCAACAATTTTTCAGTCATATGACGACAATAAAAGATTTTAAGAAGAAGGTTACAGTTAAAGGGAAGACATTTCATAATGAGTTAAAATTTCAGTAAACGCTTACGTAGCTACATACTCATAAGTTCATATGCATGAAGAAATCTTGTCAAAGAATATAATGGATACTGGCATTCTGAAATATAAAGTGTTTTCCATTCAGTCTACTATTATATGTATATCAACAGAAGTATGTGTATTAAGGCTTATAAACAAATTACACAAAAGCTAAACAACAACAGCTTATTATTTTGATTAGCATTAAAGCCTGGAATGTCAGGACTGAGTTGCTTTCTGATAAATAGATATTACATCACATATTACCAGCACCGTGTGAATTTAATAGTAATAATGCATCTCCAGTTCCCAGACAGTCACCTTTAGATCAGTAAAAAATAAAGTAGTAATAACCTGTGTAGTGAGCCTGAGAAATCCTGCCCCAGACATATGTATCTTTTTCATACAGGCAAAGCATGTTTAGCGTCTCACACCTGACATTCTCAGTCGTCAGGTAATACATTACCTGTACAAGGTGTCAACCTCTTTCATGTATGATGTGGGGAAAACATGTTCATTAACTACAAGATTGCCACAGGCCACGCCATGTGTCACTTGAGGTAGGAGAGTCAGACAGAATTAGCACTGGTGGCCTAATAATACACTTAATGATATAATTTCTTGTGCATGTAAAATCTGTTCTCATGCCCTATTGCATGAGATCAGCGGAAATCCAACGAGAAGAACATTTTTGCACTTTACCTCATACATGTGTAGAATCAATTTTCGTCAGAAATGAACCTTGAGAATTAAGTTTCACAATGACATGTATGGTATAGACAGGTACATACACAATTTGTGGAAATCTTGGAATAGGGCTTTACACCATATTTAAGTTAGTCTCTGAAGATTATTGTGCCGAGGACAATTCCTTGCTGTACAATGATGTACTCAATGCAGAAAATTCATAAGAATGAGTTGTTGTTTTTTTTGTCTTATAGTCTTTTTGGAGTATTCTGGGGAAACTCTTAGTACCTTGAGAAGTTTCACACTGACATGTATAATGCAGACACTTCATGAAAACCTTAATGCTTTGTTTCTGTGTCTAATCAAATCTCTTAAGATAATTCTTGAGTATTCTAGTGCCTTGAGAAGTTTCACACTGACATGTACAGTACAGAGACTTCATGAGAATCTTTGTCTGTGGCTTCACATCTGATGAAGGTTTAATACTCACAAAGAAGAGTATTCTGGGGAAAATGACTGGCCCGAATAGCACAGTTGGTAGAGCGTCTGCTTCAGGAGCAGTAGATCCAGGGTCAATCCTGGGTCGAGTCACACCTAAGACTTTAAAAGAGGAAGTTGTAACTTCCCCGCTTAGCGTTCAGCATGATGGTGATAGTGGAACGACTGGTTGACCCGTATCAGTATAATTTGTTGTCATATGACTGAAAAATTGTTGAGTACGACATTAAACCCCAAGCACTCACTCACTCACTCTGAGGAAAATGAGGAGAAAACTTGATCTCCTTGTGATCAGTACATGTGTATCACTTGGCCGTGAAAGGCATGTTAGTTTGGGCTTGATTTGCCTGTAGGCTTATCTTACATGTCAGAGGTGAGTCGGATGCTCTGTTTGTTAAGTGATTATGGAGTTTCAGTTCAACAAGGTATTACCATTACTGTGTTGTCTGGCAATACTGACTGCCAGAAAGATGTTCCAGGATGGTGCAGTACATTGGGTCAGTTTGATGTTAGATTGTAGTTACAAGGTCCTAGGTGAAAATATTACATCATTTGTTTTTGTTATTAATTCTTCATCACTCATATCAATAGCACAATTTTTTTTCAGGGAAATGTACTGAATTCTCGTCCCTTTGTGTCAAGTACGTTTGGCTGGGATCAAATATAAATGATTATTTTAACAGTTAGATACAGTATATGCTCAAACTCTCCAAAATTGATCGAATGTTCCATATATTTAACTTATGAGTTTTAATACGATTGTATATAAATTCTCTAAAATGTTCATGAGCACGTAATTTTATCTTATGCTGTTTTTTCTGCAATTACAAATATTAACATAATTGGTTTGAGTTTCATGTTTTAAAACTTACTTTGCTCCATGCAGCAAACCTGCCTAACTTTAGTCTGCCACCTTATGCCACCTACCCCAAGTTTCTGGCTGTCTAGACCTCTAATGGGTGCATCCTATTGTCATTTCACTCTCCCCTGCCCTACACTGTCATCCCCACAGGTCAGACCAAAGGCCCCCCCTGTCAGATAAGGTGGATTACAATTTAATCCCATTGGACAGGATACTAATACCAAATGTCAAGATAAATAAATTCTCTTATCAGTGTTTCAGCAATTTATCACAAAGCAACAGTTTTGTTTCAGATTAATGCATATGATTTATCAAACATATGTGCACGTAGCATTCATAACATTTTGTGTATGGAAGAGGAAAATATGTAAAAAGTATCACTCAGGCCACACCTAATGACATTTCTGTTTTACAAGCAAAATGAATCGCTGAAAAAGATTAAAATAAAACTGGATTTAATTTGTAAGAAATGTGGAATTTCCCAACAATTGTTCATGAAGATAGAGAAATATTGAAGTGATTGGAAACCATTGGAAAACCGGGAAAGATCAAACAAACTGAAAAGATTGATTTTAGATTCAAGTTTTATTTCAGTATAAGGTCCCCTATAAAACACAAAATAAAACTTAGATAAAAAAAGGGGTATATATAATTCATTGCTTAATTTTGTCAGGATCCTTGTTAACCAGTAACTGTGTGGCAGACACAACTATCATGGGAAATTATATCACTTCAGTGTGTGTTTATCATGACAGTTGCACTTGTGCAAATTTATGTGCGCAGAAATTGACGAGATACATGTGTTTAAGTCTAGCTTCCTCTTCTCAGAAACCTGATACTTTCTTGAGCACGGTGTAAAACACCAACGACCTACACAAATTAATTAGCAAATATTCTTAGACTTTGCATCTTATGCAGAGATAGCTTTCTGCCCCATGATGCAGGCAAGATCTATGGCTCAAAGGCTCAAAGTTATTTTCTCATAACTAAACTGCACCTTATTACTCCAAATATCTGTCAGTGGAGCCTTGAAAATATGTAATTGGTTACTTCATATACATAAAGATTTGACCCACGCGGGTCATGCTGTCTTTCACATGTTTTAGTTTTGTATGTGGTATGTTTTTGAACGTCTGCTGACCTGAGGTATACTGTGCATCTACAGGCATGGTTTATGCCTGAGAAAGTTATGTAATGAGCATATTAGACTCAGAATCAGTGGTAATTTATTACAATTTGATGTCAAGTTTGTGAAAGGTGATGTCATTTTTCTGATAACATCACACCCATCCATGTCACTGGGGAAGGCGGAGAGTGATGTTATTATATAATCTCCGGGACTTTATTATCATAGTTCAACTTGAAAAAGGTTACCTGGTGTGAGCTATTCAGGTGCACATACTTCAGTCACATGAATTCGCATTTTAATATAAATAGCTCTCTAGATATGAGGGATCTAAACCCGCGTAATGCAGGCAGGTAAAATGCTAAGACTACAAGAAAACTTCTCATAAGTAACATTTAATTTGGTAAACAGGCATCTGTTACCTGCAAGTTTAAAGGTTTGCAATTATATGAGCATATATATATATATATATATATATATATATATATTTATATATATATATATATATATATATATACAAATCCATGTAGTCTTTATTTATTTATCAATATGATTGTTGCTTTATGACATATACTCAAAAATTTATTCACTTAAAAATGGCAGCGATGGCAGTCACAGTTGTAGGTAAAGAAAACAAGTGGTCTCAAGGAAAACCACTGACCTTTGGCAAGGTACTAATGAACTTTCCCATATAGTACACCATATTGGCGGAAGACAACTGGTCTTCAATGATAGTCAGACTGTACTATGGGCCCTGTGAGCATCGCTGACTGCTTATTGTCACAGTATTGTAAGTTTGGAGGTGTGTGTTTGTATATAGGCATACATGTATGTAAAACTCCATGTAATGTTAGTAAGACACAACGAGTTGATGAGGAACTCCATCAGTTATAGAGAAGATCACCAGTCTATCCCCAGCCATTGTCAGGGTGCCAAGGTTAGGGGCGGTAAATCAGGTTGTTACCTCACAGGCATTATGTGAGGGTGGAGTGCAATCCTAGGGATCTGTTGACAGTCAGATTGTGGGGGCCTCTCCCATTCCCTGTGTCTATAGGCAGAGGGTGACTGCAGTGGTGGCTGGAGAGCACTACCTGCCCTATCACACACCAATCTACAGGTAAGCTTTGTGCTCACTGATTTACCTGTGTGCCCCAGCAAGAGTTGTCAGATGAACTAGCAGATTGACATCAGACTATCTCGTGTGATTGTTAATAGGTGTACAGTGCTCGTTTTTCAGTTCATGTGGCACTTGTCCCGGCTCACAGCCTTCTGCGTATTTGCATTTTCACATCTGATGCGCCTTTGTGGAATAATTTGAGAATGTACCATTTTGTTTTATGTACAGTGGGCATGATTGCAGCACAGTTAACATTTTACAGGCACACAAATTGGTTCCAAGATGTGTAAAAGGTTATCATCCTCCACACCTATGCTACATTGCTTGTAAACTACACATGTATCACTTTGCTTTACGGTGACAGTTGTACAGAAACAGTGAGGATCACATGACAGAAAACAACAAACAAGAACACAGCTTGGGTCAACTTGTTTATGTGACACTGACTATAGCTCCATAAATGACATCTATATAAGCATGTAGTCTATCAGCCTGTTTGTTTGCCTGATTCAGGTGGTGTAATTTGTTCTCCAGAATTCTGTTATTATCATAGTTTTAATGATGACTAATTACACATTGTTACATACCTGTATTTTCCTAATGTAGAATTTCATATTGTAGATCTTATGGATGTACATGTATGATTAGTGACACATATCATTTTACTAACATGACATTCTGACAGGTTGTTGTGGATCTCTGCTGTACTGGAACTCTGTAGGTTTACCTGCATGTATGTTACACAGTCAGAAAGGACACCTCAACACCTGGACTCATTCACAAAAAAAAATTTGTGAGTTTTGAATGAGGTAGAAGTCTATTGACTGGATGACCCCTAAAGCAGGGTTACCTTTTAATTAGACACTAACAATGGTCATGGTAATAAAATAGACTTAATTTGTTTGTAATGGTTTAGGTCTGGAGTAAAAGGGCTTTGTTAAGGTACATACGTAGTAGTAGAGCAATAGTGCTCTCCCCCACCTTTAAAAGATTGTTCAGTAGAGTCGGTGTTTGGATAGCACATACTTATCACAGGCTTTATCAAGGCAGCCCGATAATCTTTTCTTCACCAGCTTCAAAGGTGTGCATAGAATTTTGTATTACATATCCTACTGGTGGTGTGACTAGATCAATGCGGGGAATAGCGCTTTATGATCTAAATCTTTCCAGACGCACATGTTCTGCTACTTGAGGATGTGCCAGTCCAGTTTCTCCCATGGATAGTATATTGATACTGAGTATTGACATACATCGTTTACCATTGAGATAAGAACATATTTCAAATGCATCATGCACAAAACTATAAATAATTAATTGTACATTTGGTTAGAATTCCAATAGGTCCTCAGATTTGGTTTCAGTGCTAAAAGTTTGCAACAGCTGGGCTTGTGATGTGCACTAAGATATTGTCATGCAACTTTTTTGTGATGAATGATCCTGTGATGATCAGTGATTGTGTGGTGATGAATGATCATGTTTCTCTAAAGTGTTGAATGTTCCCCTTGTGTTGCATGTTCCCCTTGTGTTGAATGTTCCCCTTGTGTTGAATGTTCCCCTTGTGTTGAATGTTCCCCTTGTGTTGCATGTTCCCCTTGTGTTGAATGTTCCCCTTGTGTTGAATGTTCCCCTTGTGTTACATGTTCCCCTTGTGTTGCATGTTTCCCTTGTGTTGCATGTTCCCCTTGTGTTGAATGTTCCCCTTGTGTTGCATGTTCCCCTTGTGTTGAATGTTCCCCTTGTGTTGAATGTTCCCCTTGTGTTGCATGTTCCCCTTGTGTTAAATGTTCTCCTTGTGTTGAATGTTCCCATTGTGTTGAATGTTCCCCTTGTGTTGAATGTTCCTCTTGTGTTGAATGTTTCTCCTAAGTGTTGAATATTAGTAACATTATATGTTCCTCTTGTCGCTGGTTCAAGTTTGATTACTCTGTAGTACTATATAGTTTTGTTGACATTTTATAACATTTATGGATTTATGGAGATTCTTTAAATTCTTTTGCCCGTCCATTTACTTGTCACTGGCAGATCATGATTATTATATGCATGCAGTGTGTTACATGATGAATGTGTCTCTAATTTGGGTGGGCTCCATGTGACTACAGAGTCGACTGACATACTTTAGATATTGTGTGAGAAGTGTGAAGAATAGCTGTATATACATAACAAAACAACCAGCTTAGGCTCCTGTGTCTGGGGCAGGCATTGCTATTCCCTTGAAACCTTCATGACAAGTGTTGAACATAAAGCACTTTCATATCTCCCATATGGGCTGGACTTTCCTGGTGTGTTTTCTCTCAACAGACATTCACTGCTATTTTATACTCCAAAACACACATTACCTTAAAACCACTCATATGGTTAATGTCACTAACAAGGTTGACAGGCGAAAGGTACGTGAAGGCATTACACAACTTTACATTTTACGATTTCTCCACATTATATATTCCCCCCTTTCAGCTGTCATGCTTTTCATTCAGTGTTTACTGCTTTACTTATGGCTAAAGTTGATGGTGGTCTAACAGAATTGGGGTATATATTACAGTTTATCAAGATATATTTGTGTTGGTAATTATATGAAATGTAAGCTCTGTATTTTACCCAGCTACCTCTCCTTATTAATTGTCCAGTGAGGAATCGGTTATCAATGGAGAGTTCTACCAGTTAACTGTATGATCTAACTGTTGATATATTACACCCAGATGTTTTGAGTTCAGTCATACACTTTATTTACATTCATCAATAAAGTGTATGTAAATCAATACACCGTCCTTATACATTCAGTGTTAACATACACAATGTTAACACTTCAGCTACATGCAAAGGGCATTCAACTTTAAAGTGCATGGATTGTAGTGTATCTCAGAGCATGTGATATGTATGGTTGTATGGTACTGGGAGTGACATGTTCATCATGGTGATCTGTGAGTAACAGGTATGTTTTGTGGGTGAATGAATACAGGGGGAGGTACCTATAGAACAGTTGGTAGACGTTGATGAGTGGGAGTGGAGGAAGGCTTAGGGATAGGGACAGGTAGTGGATTAGGCCAGTCGTGCTTGACTTGTGTCCAGGTGAGCCATTTCCTCATGCTTCAGTGAGTAAGCAAAAGAAAACACCATTGGATGCATCCTATGTTTACCTCAGTTACATGTTCACAAAACTTGCTCACCTGAGAGGCACTGATCTTCAACACAACTCGCTCATCCAAATTCGCAGGTGACACGAGGCAAAGATAAACAGAAGCGGGAAACAAACTCATTAATAATTAAATGTATTTGATCTTTAAGTACTTGACAAAAAGAATAGGTGCCTGATGGTGTGCAATTGTGAACTTAATTTTGATGGCTCTGTTCCAGTAAATTATATTTGTACTCATAACTCTTCAGCATAATCTAGCTTGCTGTGGTAAAACATTGACATTCCTGTTAAATCTATTTAATCTGTAAACTATATTATCTGCTTTGATGCTTTCTTACCAAAAGAATTTCTTCTCAGAATTCAGTCAAGGGATTAACACATCAAACTCGCTTTATCACACATAAAAATATCCACCTCTATATCTTTAAATCGTCTACAAAGCCTTTTTCATGGCTTTCAATGAATTCTGTACCTTTTAGTTTTAACTGAAGTCTAACAAGTGATGCTTTGATGGTGAATTTTGAGTTTAGTGGGACATTGACGTTAAGCCAGTAATTACCATGGACATAATGTGAGTAGACAATACTCTAGCAACCAGGTACAGAGAGCTTCATCGTAACTGTGATTTCAATTGAAACCCCACTAAAGGAAGCCACTAAAAAATACTACTTGGTTTTCTGAGGTTTAATCTGAACTCTGATCCTTTTCATTGCCAAAACCAAATTGTTGAAGTGGTAGTCAGTAAATATTGAATTCCCAAACACTGTGTTTGGTTCTGTGTACACAAAGTCAACTTTACATCAGCAGGAACAAATATGGCTTGTGTAGATTGGGTCCATGCAGAGCTACACAGTTTTGCTTTGAGTCTTATGTGAGTATATCGGGAGTATGCCCACATAGGTTATGTCAAAACACATTCCAGTCATGGCAGAGAAGGCGTGGCTGTTTCATGGTTTCAGCATATTTTTTTTTCCACCCATGTTCACAATTCGACTACAATCTTATGTAAAGATGACACCATCCTGTGGACTACTCTCTTTATCTGTGACCTGTATGTAATCCATCAAGAATATTGATTTCTTCTTGAAAAACATGTGAATAGGGCATGTGAAGCATACTCTGTAATTGCACATATCAGATTGATTAGTTTTACCCGGGGGGTGGGGGGGGGGAGTTAGTAGATTGTCCTGAGAAGGGTTATAAGTATCTGACATGTTGCAGTATTAATACTAGACAGAGGCTCATTCAGCTCACCACAGGAATTCCATTCATTGGTTAGTAAGCGCCATTTGTTGGCCAATTAGGTCAAGAGTTTCCTTTGTACATTGTGAGTAACCCTTGGTTAAAACCTACCTGACCAAGGTGCATCTATAAATAAGCACCTTGGCTAACTGATTCAATTCTCTGAAAAGCTCAGTGCTCATTTAAGACCACCATAAAACCATAATTGAAGGTTTACACAGATTATTACCTTCAAAGTGCCTAAGGCTGT
Organism: Liolophura sinensis; assembly: GCF_032854445.1. Taxonomy (NCBI): domain Eukaryota; kingdom Metazoa; phylum Mollusca; class Polyplacophora; order Chitonida; family Chitonidae; genus Liolophura; species Liolophura sinensis. Next base: position 86,676,745 of record NC_088295.1, on the reverse strand, counting down.
GTCATTGGCTGAAAATCGATTGTGCCTGCAAGTGTCCTTACTTCCCCTTACTGACCACACTTCAAAGTGGCAGGCATGAAGTGGTTGCCACCTGTAGTGTGCCTGCTGATCTTAGCGACACTTCTGATCAATCAACCAACAGAATACTTTTGATCCCTCCTTTGAACCTCTTGTGTGCATCACTTAGGAGGTCTACATTATTGCCACCCAAGTGTGACAATCATTTAGATAAATGTACTGCCTTGTGCAGAAGAATAAATGTGATTAACCCAATCAGGGCCTTCTGTTATGTAAGTCTGTAATATTGGCCCTGCTCCTGCCTTAATGGGGACTGCCCAATGAGGAAATAGTCTGCCCTTGCCATGGCAGGAGGAATATTAAGGGGCTTAGTGGGAGACATTATTCATCCTCAAGCAAATGTTGAAGAGATCTTAATTCACTGAAAAGAGAATGTATCAGACTTAATGATTTGGAGAGAGCAGGCTTAAAAGATATTCTGCTGAAGCCTGTGGATTGGTTCACACAGAACAGTCCGAAGAAAACATACTATTTTATAAATAAAAGTGGTAGTTTTTTTTTTGTTTTTTTTTTTTTTGTTTTGTTCATATCTTTTCAAGTTGGGCTGGCTACATGAGCTTAACTGAAGCATCGTCTTTTGTATAAATTGAAAATGTTTTTAAACATTGTCTCTTAATTGGATGGCAATACCAGAATAAATGGTACTTCACTGGCCCCTCCTCTGTCCGGTAGGATTTGCCTAGGGTGTTGGCATGTCTGAAAACACAGCCACTTTTGTCCTGGACAGGCTTCTGGGCAACTTTTATAACACCTGCATGTTTGTTGTTCCTGTGGTCAGCTATTGTGGCCACCATTGGGATGTACCTGTCTGATGTGGAGGCCCAGTGTCTGACCGCTGGTTTGCCCCTCCCATCGTCCCTGTTTGTTATCAGTGATGAGTGCTCTTTTACAGACGGGCTCCCAGTGTAAACCCTGAAGAGGTGTGCCCAACTAAGGAATCAAATTACAACAATGAACTTTGACCTATTGTGTACCTGTCTGTTCTTTTGTAACTTCATTGGTGTGTGGTGGTCAGACAGAACCAATGTGTGGGCCAGATCAAAGGACATTTTAGGTATTATTACCTTGTTTAAATGAGAATTCTAATACTGACTCAACCTGAGCTGAAGAGGGGAACATAGAGCTCTACAGGTAAAGCAGAAATTTCTTTGTGATCATATGACAGTATAGTGTAAAATTAGACTGCTGTAAAGGTTTTATACTTTATAATATGTAATTTGGTGACCTGTACTAGTTTGGGTGTAATTCTTGGCCTTGAAATTGTATCCAAACAATTGCGAGCTTGATACAGAATTAGTTTCCTTTGCTCAGGGCCACTGCCTCTTCACTTTGTCTCTGTGATCAGGCTGCTGAAAACTAAATTTTGTATGCAATGTTCCAGAGATGCAAATTTTACAACCACTAGGTATAAAATATTTATATTTTGATGTTATGATAAGAAAGTTTTAAGAAGAGTCCGACAAAAAGCATGTCACCAACTAGTATACCATTATAATGTCATATTAAAAGTCATAAATGTACACAACAATAAAACCTTTAATTCATGGCTAATAAATGTATTTGTGTCCAGTTCAATAATGCTAAATACTATGAACAACACTTTATACGCCAATTCTGTAACTGTTCTGCAGAAATCAGGGGGCAAGTCCTTTGAACAGAAATCCTGAAAATTGTTTGTCTGCTTTGAAGAATTAGTAAATAAATAGTTTGAAATTGTTGTATTGATTGATCATATCTGTAGATGATCATTTTGGACACCTGAATGGATATCTTAATGGGCTTGATGTTGGAAATATAAAACCATGTATTGATCTACCATGAACTTGCTAATGTTAAGTAAATGATTTCAAATTTCAAGAAAAAAAATTTATACGCATGTACATGCTGGTTTTAAATTTAAATATTGAAAAAAACTCTGTAGTTTACAACTGCACAATATGTACTGTAATTCTTCACTTTTAAATAATGTTTTGTTATCATACCTCTACCTTTTTGTGGGGAATAAGTAATAAGGTTATTATTGTGAAAAAGATGGTTCTTTGTGGTGTTAAATATGTTGCATGTACTGCATGCACTCTGTCAATGGTATCATGGCTGATCAATACTAAAGCATGCAGTTTGATTCTACTCTGCTGTAGCCTGATCATTGATGAGTCAATGAACAGGTCATAAATCAGTTCAGTTACCAGCCATGCTCCTTTGATGGTCCTAGTGATCAGTCGGACAATAATTCAGAGTAGGTGAAAAAAGCGGAATCTGACAATCCATGAGCCACAGAGTCGTGTTCATCACTGGATGACTTTGCATTGATCTGTCCATTTGAGGGAGTCTATTTATAGTTACCTCATATGTTTAAGTGCTCATGATTTTTATTTATTTTCATTATCACCTGTCAGATGAGACATGTTAAGTTCAGGTGAAAAGTGAAGCTGAAGTTCATGAACATATATTTTTTTTTCTTTTACTTAATTGTTTTTAGGAAATCTCATGCAGCTTTTCATTCATGGAAATTTAGAAAGCGTTACAAGAATTACAATACATCTGTGGTATTGAATGGTTGATGCAGATTCTCATTGACAGAATGGTGTCTTTGGTACAGTCAAGCAGCGGTACAAGCACAGGTGGCAAAAGCCACCGGTGCCTGTCAAGTCCAGATACATGGTTCACCATTGTGGAGTGACCAGTTCAAGTAAATGTTTAGACTGGACTAGACAAAAGTCAGACCAGTCACCGTCCTAGCCCAAACCCAGTCTCTTGTACAGGTGTTTGCTCGTGGGCTAAGATGATGTGAAGCAAAATATTTGCCCTCTGTGCTAAGAGGCTCAGCGAGTTTGCGAGGAAAGGCTTGGTGGTCAGACTTGCTGAAAAGCTACTGCCTTCCAGTTGTCTGACCCTTATTCAAAACCCTCCAAAATGATCATGGAGAGATCCCATACTTTGCTTTAATGAGCTAAGAAATCTGTTTGATGTTTTGTACCACAGTGAATGGAAGCTATGTAATGATTCTCTTGTCCAGGCTTTTGTAGGTAATTACATGTGCATGTTATATGTTACTGCATATTATATACTGTACCAGTATTATTTGTTATAGTTAGTGTTAAAAATGGCCTGTATTGTCTGAAACACCAAAGTTAAAGTCAAGAATATAGCGCTTTACGTGAGATTTTTAGGATCATTGTATCAAAAGTATCCAAGGTTACTCGGTTTGACAACTGACCAGTATCCAAGGTTACTCGGTTTGACAACTGACCTCAGTCACACTCCTCCACCATTGTCCACCAATGAAATTCCAGGCACCTTTATGATCTTGACTGACAGATTCCTATTAACCTTGTAATACGCCCGACTGAGGTTTACATCTTTTCATGCTTGGTACAGGAGATGAGCGGTCAGGTATGATAGGTAAGTAATGCACACTGGACAAGGAGGAGTTAAACGCACACACACACACACAGAGGAGGCTGAGGGGAAGGTCAGGCTTCATAAAGCCCATCAACAAGTCAGCCAAGTTTTATAAGTACCAACCCCACTCTTCATTCTACAGCTCCCTCAAGTGCCGGCTCACTGCATGATCATTTACTCCATTGACTTGCATTATACATTCATTATATTTCATTGAGGATAAGTGGTAAACATCATGCCAGTTTTGTAAGTCACATGTCAAGTCCACTGAATGAACTGGTATGTGTGTGCAGCACAGCCACCAAAACAGAGGTGCATGTTAATTGGCCTATTTTGTCAGTTGAAGTCTGTGTGAATTAAAATCAGTTGTCACAAATGTTACTTACATGTTACAGCATGTTACAAATGTGACCTATCAGCACAAATTGAGTTTTGTGCTGAGATAATGGTATGAAAAGCATTATTTCACGTATATTATCAGTATACACGTTGTGCTTTCAGCTAAGATGGTTGTGGTGATACATGCTGAATCCATTGGTTTTCAGAACTTAACGATGTGCATGTATAAAGATGTGGCAATCCAGAGAAGCATGACTTAATATGGAGTTACGTCAAAAGTGGATCTCGTTATTACATGTACCGTCACCTTGGTGACTAGACTCTACAACTGCATAAAGTGTGTTGAGTGTACATACATATGTTTACATAGCAGTTAGAAATGGTACCAGTAGCATACAAAGCATTCAGATGTGAAGGAATTCATTTCAAGCTGATTGTTAAAGTCTGTATGTTGATGTAGGGAGACTGCTCTGAAAGGCAAACAGGGACAGTTTTCTGTGTAGTAAAAAACCAGGTGGAAGAGATTTGCTGGTTTGACCAGGAGTCTGTTCTCAAATATCCCCAAGCAGAATTTGCTTTGGTCACATTTTCATTGAACTCTGGCGCAATCCATAGACTTGATGGAGCAATCAATGACAGAAACTGTTTACCGAAAGGATTGTTGTGTAAGAGGCTTGCCTGCCGCAAAAGACTTCAGGAGGCCTTAATAGCTATATCTAATTACCTCAAACATCAGGAGTATGTTGACAGTTTAGTTTGAGCACACACGGGGTATGTGATGGTTCAGTACAGGATCTTAAGGTTCTGCCGAGATTTCCCTCGATGGTGGTTATATCAGTTCAACGGTCAGGAAACCTGCAGGCTTCCACGATTAACCAACACAAGATTGAAGTGAGTGCTTCGCTTTGGAATTACCATATCCTTAATGGACAGACCTCCATTTTCTCCTCCACAACTTTGCATTCAAATAAAAGCGTAATGTATGAGCTAAGCTTCTTTCCAAAACCCAGTATAGACTGGTAAGATCAATGCTTAAAGAAAACAAACAAGTAAAGATTTTTGCTATGCATTAGATGGTTTGTCCTTTTCAAAGAGAGACCGATGTTTTCACAAAGATTTGTATTCTGTGTATTTTCACCCATGTATTGCATGATAAAGAGCATAGTTGATGAGGTATATATATGTATATGTGTTACCGTCTAAACATGAACATTGGTTTATGGCAAACTGAAGAGTGATTGCTAGTACTGCCTGACTGAAGCATCTACAAGGCATGATCATAATGCTGAGCAGATCATTAGTGATATGTAACATAACCTAAATATATATAGATATATATATATGTGATGTGGATTTCTGCTACTTTGTGGCTGTTGAATGATCAGATGATCAATGATCAGATGCTTTTACCTGTTACACTAGATGTAAGTGTATTGTGCTTGTTACATTTCAAATACTGTTCAAGTCCATACCTCACCACAAAAAAGCTTGTGAGAAATAATACCACAAAAAAAAAAACACAAAAAAAACATCATGTACAGCTTGATTCTATATTACAAGCTTTTGGAGAGTACTTTGCCCATCATCAGGTAAAGTGGCAAATGGGTGGACTACAATCAGAGTATATATACATACTGGGTGAGTACAACTCACAGACCCAAGCTGAAGGAACATAAAACAAAATTGGTGTGGATTGATTACTTCTCCATATTTCATGCTAGCATAAGATGTAGATGTGTGTAAGGCTCATTCACATTTCAGACAGCTGCTGTTGTTTTTTTATTGAAATGTCACAAGGACACAGGAGCTGGGTGATAAATTTTACTGGATGGCCTAGGAGTGTGCACAGTTTGGCAAGTGTACTAAATTAAATATCAGTTTTATAGAAATTCTGTGATCATGCGATGTCAGAAGTTCATACTACGTGTGGATCTGATATTCAGAATTTAATACTACATGTGGATCTGATATTCAGAACTTCATACTACATGTGGATCTGATATTCAGAACTTCATACTACATGTACATGTGTATCTGGATCTGGATGTGCATCTGATATTCAGAACTTCTTACTACATGTGGATCTGATATTCAGAACTTCATACTACATGTGGATCTGATATTCAAAACTTCTTACTACATGTGCATCTGATATTCAGAACTTCTTACTACATGTGCATCTGATATTCAGAACTTAATACTACATGTGCATCTGATATTCAGAACTTCTTACTACATGTGCATCTGATATTCAGAACTTAATACTACATGTGCATGTGGATCTGGATCTGGATGTGATATCCAGAACTTCATACTACATGTGGATCTGATATTCAGAACTTAATACTACATGTGGATCTGATATTCAGAACTTCTTACTACATGTGGATCTGATATCCAGAACTTCATACTACATGTGGATCTGATATTCAGAACTTAATACTACATGTACATGTGAATCTGGATCTGGATGTGATATCCAGAACTTCATACTACATGTGGATGTGATATTCAGAACTTCATACTGCATGTGGATCTGATATTCAGAACTTCACACTACATGTGGATCTGATATTCAGAACTTCATACTACATGTGGATCTGATATTCAAAACTTCACACTACATGTGGATTTGAGTGTGGGTCTGATACTCAGAACATCATACTACATGTGGGTCTGATACTCAGAACTCCATACCACATGTGGATCTGGATGTGGGTCTTATATTTACCAGTTCATACTGAATGTATATGTCTCTGAGGTTGATCTGTTGACCCCAAACTACTCATCTCAATGCACCTCATGCTCTCTGTCTAAGAGCAGAGAGGCCAGTGCTAAGACAGCAGTCCAGGTGTATGCTTAGATATGCAGGCAGTCAGGTGAGAGCATGACCGCTCACAATCAATCACCTGGCCAATTACTGGATGGCTCGTTTGTGACAGGTACTCAGACGACACTACCCCAAACCATACACAGAGATTGGTGAAGGACAGGCCAAGGTGTATACAGAACAGTGTATGGCTCTGATATGCAGTGGGTTTTGGGGATTTGAGGACAAGCATGACTTGCCTGAACAAGAGAACCACAGCAAAATAGAAAAAAAAGGCATTGATGCAGACATATGCTCATGATGCATTTTGAGTAAAGGAGTTAATGAAGTAGTTTAAAGAGGAAAAGCAGTCTGTATGAATCGTTCATGGAGCCATGGTATCCTATTAACCTAGATTTGTTCATAGATAGAATTAAAGCAGAAAGCCGAAAATGGTAATATTCAAATTACAAAGTTGACTTAATCAGCAGATTGCAGGATGGAAGTTTTAGGTCATTTCCGTGCTGTAATTCTTCTACCTCATTGCATGTTAATGAGGAGTGTATTTGTAGGCCTATATTCAGGTCCTTATTCTAAACTGATCAGGACAAGATTTTTAGTGAAAAGTCAACCAATATAACCAGTGTTATTGTGCCTCTGTAATCATACAAAATGAAATGACCATAAATATACAGAGATTGTCAAGAAATAACACTGAGCAGTTTCACCACTTTCAGTTGGAGCTTGTATCATTACTCGTTGTTTGCTCAAGCTGTATGTGAGCATGATAAATAATGTGTTTATCTCTACCCCTATAAGATTTGTCTCCATGTAGTCATGATAAATAATTTGCTAACCTGGATTTTGAAATTGTTTTTGAAAGAGATGTTTACATAAAACCTGTAAGGTATTTTTTATTATCACTCCTAAGCTACTTGAACATTGTTATCTTTGTTGAAATGTACAGGTGTTGTCCGTTATCTCTCTGCACTGTCCACTTAGGGTATTCAGGTAAAACACTCATCATCAATGAAGAGGTGTGAGAGACATGTTAACAGGTAACTGTTAATTGGGTGAATGTGATTATTAGAATATCCCTGAGGGGCACCAGTTTGGATTTTATCACTATTAAAACACAGGTTTGGCATAATTGGCTTGATAAGAAGAGGCTACAGTTCACTGGTCATTCAGACACGATTAGAACTGTGGACTGGCTAGTTGTGTTCATGAAGCGTTAAAAAATGCTTTAAAGTCCCAGGGGTAACACTAAATCCTGTTTCATTCATAAAGAATGAGTATTAAGTTAAAATGTAATGAAACTCGCTGACCTAAAGAACAGACAAAGTTTATCTCAGATCATGTGTACCTGTATGTTTTGAATAGTTGTTAAAGATCTTTGATGCACTCAGAATATTGAATTCTTTTCCACCAGGTGAAATAGCTTCACAAAGTATACCTCTACTATCAGCATGTACATCTCACCTGTTACACATACATGTAAGTGTACACCTAAGTGATGTTTCATCTCCACCCCTATAGGGTTCATCTCCCTCTTGTCATGAACTCAAAGGAAGTAAAAGTTATTGTGAAATACACTTGCTTGTTTGAAATGCACTTGTACATCAGCAAACCCTTACATGACTGTTACGGCCATTCATGCTGTCTTGTCTTTGTGGTATGCTGTACACATCACAGTAGTGATGATTAAGACATGATATGACTTTCATGTACATTTTAGTATTATGGTTGTCTGAAAGCTGTTAAAAGCATAGTGTGTAAAAATGTTGGCAATGCCCTTGCCAAACTGTGTTAATGAACATGTACATATATTGAGCCCCTCCACTAGCTTCATTCATGTTTGTCCCTGCTGAGTCAGGTTGCCAGTTTCCTGCCTTGTTAAGCCCTGCTTCCTGAAGGGCCTAGCTGCCAGGAGTGGAGTGTAATAGCTGTCTGTCCCTAAGCCTATCACTGGGATGTCACTGTTACTGGGGCCTGTCAAGGTACAGGCCTACACATCAAAACTAATGCGCTTTCATAAGGTGGGGGAGGAAGGTGTACCATAACCATTCTACAGGTGCAGGTGGGGGAGTAAGATGTAGCATAACCATTCTACAGGTGCAGGTGGGGGAGGGAGGTGTAGCATAACCATTCTACAGGTGCAGGTGGGGGAGGAAGGTGTAACATAACCATTCTACAGGTGCAGGTGGGGGAGGAAGGTGTAACTATTCTACAGGTGCAGGTGGGGGAGGAAAGTGTAGCATAACCATTCTACAGGTGCAGGTGGTAGAGGAAGGTGTAGCATAGCCATTCTACAGGTGCAGGTTGGGGGAGAGTGCATCTGAAAATGGGGGGAAAGTGGCTAGATTTTACACTAACATTAATCACTTATCAGCCTCTACTCTTAATTGATACATCTTTGTAACATTTGACAGCTATATTGTCATTTGTTTTGTAAAAACTGTTTTTGTCTGCCCATTGTCATTTGTCCTGTTTTCATTTCTCCAGTGTTTATTTGTTATGTCCAACTTTCACCAACTTCACCTTTTGGACACACTCCTCTACTTGTTTTAGGCCGTACAATTGTTATCCATGTAGGTAGGGTACTGGTGCTGTTGGTTTTGTTTGAATTATGAGCCATTCTGAAAATATATAAATATATGGATATCATCAGTGATTTAGTCACTATGGAAACCCCCGTTTGGGTACCAATGTGAGAATGCAGGGAAAATGTTAACCTGCGTACACTGTCAGAAAAATTGTGCATAGGTATCTCCGAGTATTTCAGGTAGTTTCATTCTCTTAATTAAGAGATTTTGGATAAATATGGGTAGCTCTGTGCAAAGAGAAGGAAGCAGAATTTTCTCCAAGCCATCCCCTCTGTTATACTATGACATCAGAGCAACAATATCATTAAAAACGTGTTTCTCAATCTATCTTAACAGAAATTGATAACTGGAATTGTTTCACATTATTTTACCAATTTGCTCAGCTGCCTCATGAAAATTTATTTGTTAATCTCAACATTGTATGAAATAACACATTTTTTACCCATGTACATATAACACCACCAGTTGTGGAACATATTTCAAGTTGTAATCCATGTGGAGATTTGGCAGAATCCTGCCTCCTAACCTGAAAACGTGTACACAAGATTTACAGGTGTATCCGGGCAGCAGAGGTTCTCTCCAAATCACCCGTGTGTCTAATGTACACATGGCAAGGTGATCTAGCTGTATCCAGGTACACTTAAGGCTCAATATCCCCAGCCCTGGCCCAGCTTATACCTTTAAAGCCTGCCAAAATCTACTCCTAGCTCGTTTGGGGACTAAAAGGCTTTGAGCACTCATTAATAATACATATACTAGTGTGCTTCATTCTTGATACTATTCATTCACAGCTGGCTTACATTTACCAAAACTTTAACTTTTTTTCCACGATTATAGGATAGGTGCATCATTTATAACTTGTATACCTGAAGCTCTTTAGAAACTACAAGAGATAAATAGATTCCAATAGGCTGTGGTTGAATGATGCCTTTGGTTGAGACTTCATTCCAGTTACCAGCAGAATAAACAGGTCTGGCTTCATAGCACACACAGCCTGGTCACTGAGCCGAGGAGATATGACTTGCTTAACTCTTTAAAACTCTTCACACCTATACTAATCTATTAAGGCTATGAACGAAGTGAGCCACAATGAGATGCATATATATGTCAAGCAGATTGCATAAGCTTATGATATGCTGTAGTAGTGATTGTATGTAAACAGTGGCTAGATGAAGTGAGCTGACAATAATGCCTACAGGCCTGCGGAGACCTAATTCTTAAAGGGCCCTCTGTGTCCACCACTATAGCTATCCACAAAAGCCCGTAGTCAACCATACAGTTCAGAACAGCCACTTGAAACCTCATGCAAGGCAGAGGTTTGTATTTTTCAGTTACATATGAATGCTGTACAGTGTGCAACTTAATGTTTTATGAAGTTTTTGTCACATACATGTGCTATCACAGGTCAAGCACATCCTGTTTATTTTGTTGCTTTCATTCAGACTTTTGCAAGGCATATCAACCGCTAACAGAGGAAGTAGAGAGCTCCCATCCTTGTAGTAAAAACAGCATGTGGGAGAGTTTTTGTATTGTATTTGTTCATCATGATAGCACATTAAAAGCTTCACCTGAACTTTTTGTTTTCTGGCTGATTAGGTGTCTATTGTCAAATTTAATCTGAGATTGATGGGAGAATAATCAGTTATGCACGAGGGCAGCTTGTGGAAATAAAACTTTTTCCCTCCTTTTGGCCTGAGTGACAGCCATTGCACATGGGCTGAAACTGTTGATAAACAACAGCTATACCTGCTGTGGTGCTGTGAATCAGAGAACCTGTAGAAAATATTGGGAGGAATTATCAGGAACAGGATGGGTAGAATTTGATGACTTATCATGGAGCCTGTTGAGGGTTAAAGGTGTATAGTTTGGCCATCTCTAGATCTGTGTAGATGGCAGGCTGCGCTGGGTAGGCTCCTGATGAGTGGACAACCATGGCTCTATTGTCATTATCTCCACCTCTGACAGCAGGCCTTTCTGCTCAGTAAAGTTACAGGCTGAACACTGATCATCAATCCCCCAGTCCTGCCCCCCTCTGATAGCTCCTGCACTGGTTGGCTGGCCTCTTAACTCACAGCACCTGGTTCTGGCCTGCTGGAGTGTTGAGCTGAAGTCAGCTTTCAAGCAGTCAGTATTTTAGAGTCTGTTCTAGTGTATGACAGGACTATTGGCTTCCACTGCTGGGGCAAGTGAAGTCTTCACCCAAGTCCGCTGGAGATACATACCCCAGTACTATACTCTTCTTCACTGATTAGAGGGAGGGGGCTGTCTTAGCCTGACTGTACCTTCTGCAATATTGTGTGAATATGACAGGCTTGTTTGTAGAGGTGTTACTGTGAGTGTCTGTGATGGCACAGCCTCATCCCTGCCCATGGCTTCACCTGTGTTAGCCAGGTTCAGGTGGGGAAGTCCTGGGGTTAAGATTCCACAGATTGATTAACCCTCCTCCTGCAATGAACTGTCAGTATAACTACATTGTCTCAGACAGCTTCTGTAGCTACTTATTTACAACTAAGTGGCAGAATGAGTACCATCCCTTGGCAATTGCCTGTATCATACCTGACTCACTAACCCTTCCTGTTCAGGACTGTCTTTTATGAGCTACTTTATTAACAGTCAGCTTTTGGATCACAGTGAAGGAATTTGTATTGTGGACAAACAATTTTTTTTAACTCTTCTAAACTTTGTGTGATTTCACTGTTATCTTCTTGCCATTGAAATACTTTGCATGGAATACTTGTGGTTACACTGGAGGGGTTGCAGGAATTTACAGCACCAGTAATTTCAGGTGAGCAGTAATTTAAGGAAATAATCCCAGTGCTTCAACCTATTACAAATCATACCTGTAGTATATGCTAGTATTGTGAGACAATGCATGAATAGTACATACACGTTAGCTTGCTTTACATTTAAACAGATTATTTATGGATCAAAGAAGTTAGATATGTTTGTTAATATATTTTAGTAACATTATTGTTTGTAATATTAAAGATATTGTAAGGATTATTATAGTAACCCAGAATAATATGGCATGGAAATGAAAATTAAATGAACTGTTGAACATGATGAATTTTATGATTTTACATATGATGTACATATATCAGGAAATGAGGTGATCTGAATAAGCAGTGACTTCCATTGTTATGGAATAGACTAAAATAAATTGAATTTTGGATAAACTTATGTAAGATGATTTCAGGAAAAGTCAGTTTTGCCCCCAAATTAATTTGCTCTGTTTTTAATTTTTTTTTTTTTTTGTGCCAAAAGTATTTATTTGTTATAGTCATAAATAACATAGCCATTTAATATGGAAAATAAAATTAATGGAATAGAGTCATTATAATGCTGACTGCATGAGAACATTCTGTCATTCTGTCACGGCTTTAGCATAATGATACAGGCAGCATGTAGTTTATTATGAAATGAAACAGAGTGTATGCAGTTTTAATAATTACTAATAAATGAGTTCTGTTAAGGGAAGATTTATTTTGAGATGGAATAGATAGATTGTAATTGTAGTTATGAAACAGGATGTGTTATGTTATTTAGATTTTTGACAAGCGCCATGTAATGTCAAAGACTTATTATGGAATAACCTAAGCTGTTTGGAGATTAATTTTAAGTTAACATGTACAGAATACAATATCGTTTTTAGATGGGATTTATTTAATGAGTTGAAATTAATTATGAGATTGAACACGCTGTGGAATGCAGTAAGATTTCTCGTTAGAAGGAGGTCATGAAGGTATAACCTTGTGGGATGAAGCAGTATATTATGCTGCAAGGGAATATGTCTTCATTTCTCATCTGTCCTCCTTTGTGACTTGTGGAAGAAAAGTCTTAAGATCTTTGACCTGGTGCTGGTACCCATGGCAAGTTGGCTTTATTAATCATGTTTGTGAACATCACGTTCCAGTCTCAGTCAAACTGTCCGAGTAGTGCTAATGACCAGAACTCAACACTGGGTGGAACTCACGATATTTTGACAGTTTCTCCCCGTGTTTCTCTTGTGTCATGAGTCAGGAAATTGATAATCTTGTTAAAACAGGACAAAACTAGGTAAATATGTCTGGACCAAAAGCAGCTGTTTTGTTCAGAGAGTTCAACCATTAATAAAGGAAAAAAACAGAAACCAAATGCTAAATGAGTAGAAAGGGCTTGCCTCAGACAGTCATGCCTTAAGAAGAAGTTAGACATTTTTGTGTAAAGTTCAATGATATTGGGTTTTGTTGATCATTTAGAGTCAGCTTGCCAACTGGTTTTCTGACTATGTAATTGATGTGTTCCCCTATCTGTTTCCATGTAAACTTGAAACCCTGTGAAGACAGCATGTACTACTGTTGTTACTTCACACTGCCCTGTTTTCTTTGGCAACCAAGCCCGTGCCCCCAGGGTGTGTAGTATAACATAGTACAGGTGAGAGAGTTAGCCTGGGACACAGTCCTCACCTATGATTTGCCTATACCTTGCCGATATTGACCTGTTGAGAGATGGGCCATGTTTGTCTGACTGCTGAACCTCTAATAGCCCCCAGTGGCACACTCCAGGTGTCCTGAGGTTCTGTATCGCTTACATCCCACTAGCAAACATTACACCTGGTTTTGGAAATAACACAGGTTCACCCTGATAACCAAATATGAGGATATATGGTGTAATATTGTTCTGCAACTTGTCGTTATATTAAAATTCATATTTTGTTCTTACCTTCTCAGTTATAATCCTTTGAAGAAATAATGACGTGATCAGTACACAAGCTACAATTACAGTGCAAACTCTTGTATTATTGTAACCATACTAGGAATGAACCTATAATATCACAAACAAAGCCTGGTTATATTTTTCTTTCTAAAATAAATATTTTTTCATTTATTTATGTGTATTTAAAATTTATCTATTAAAGTAAACAGAGCTAATGGTGTGTGTGATTATCAAACCAGCTGCGGGTAAAAGCCTGTTGGGTAAATCATTGTATCTGTGGTTCATGTTAGTGGAGATCTGGTGATAATCCACCACTCCACCAGTGCCAGGAGTGAGGGGTGGGGGCTGTTCTTACAACAATAAGGAAGAGTCAATTAGAGAAGCACACAACAGGAGGAAATCCTGTGATATTCAGGAACAGGGAGCAGCCCTCAGTCCAAGTCAGCAGTGGCTGATTGCCAGGAGCAATGCCTCTGAAGGATTGGACAAAATACTATAAGATCACATAAACAGACCATTCTACTCAAGCTAGACAGAGATTTGCAGCTCTCCCTTGAGATCGGAGTGTCCCTTTTGGAGAAGACTGTATTCTGAAGGCAGTATCTCCTGAAGGTGCAGGTAATCAGGCTTTGATAAAGCACTTGAGGATGATGGTTAGCATGAAGAGACAGACACTGATGGTCAGTTTGAAGCTCTGCACTTGTTTGTCCAATCGTGTGATTGATACTGTCTTTGGTCCCGCTCAAACCCCTGCCCCAATTGCAGGTATCCAGAAGACAGATGTATAAATAAAGCTATTTATGGGTGGCAGCAGACGAGTTGTCTGGCCGATTGCTTCAGAAAAACTCCTGTGTATACATCTGCAGACCCTCATCCCCCAGTGGCATCTCTGGTCGTGGCTGGTGCAGGGGTGAGGCGAGTCAAACCATATGTAAGCCTGGGGCTTCCTGACTGTCGAGGCCCTAGTTAATCCGTGCCCTGAGCTTCCGAGTAATCTGGCATTACTTGCGAGTATAATCATAACAGATTTAAAAATATTCATATTGAAACCATCGTTTTTTTGTTTTTTTTTTTGTAGGTGATAAGGATCTTGGATTCTTCAGCAATGGGCAGCTTAATACATATATATATGCACACATAAATGATCATCATCATGCAATTTTCAGTACTGTGGCCAAATATTGTTATGACTTTACATTGATTATATTAGTTTCTGTTGATAACACGCAGTGTGTGATGTCTGAATGTCTGTGCATCCAAGTTTATAATCTGACCAGCGAACAGGTGCTTAGAATGTATGATGTTGGTATACCGTTATGTTTGATGTGATGTTAGAAATGGCAGTCTGGCATTGGCACCCAAACCCTGTATTAAATAGATGTAGGTACACTTGTGTGAATGGGTTATGCCACAAGCAGTGTGGTCCATTATGATCTCCCATTAGTCAGAACCTTGCTGAAGAGCCGATCATCAGCAGCTTTTTAACATATGCCATATCCCTCCATCTATCAACAGGCTTATAATGCAGTGCTTATGCTTAAATACCAATTACCATCAGATGGTGCAGAACACCTGAGGTCACAGAACCATGCTGGCCCTGGCCAATGGTGGAATAAGGGTAGATTAACCAGGAACCTTTACAATAAATTGCCTCATACAATGACACCTGTCTGTTTGGTAGTCCAATGGATTGCAAGGATAGCAATATGCAGCTCTATAGGTCTCTAGGCTTCCTGAATGTTTTTTGGAAAGTAAGCTGAAGCTGTTCTATTTCTGCAGCAAAGTGCACAGTTTTGACATGCATACCTCCACATTACTGGCATAGCATAATGCTGTGTATTTCTGTTCAGGTATCCTTGGGTAGCAATTGGCCTTGCGATGCGCTATCTAGATACGCTGCTTGGCTGATGAGGATGTAAGCTAACACACAGCTGTTGTACAGGTTCTTGAGCAATGGCCTGGAGTTGAGCTGTCAACATGTGGCTACTTATGATGTTGAATTATTGTTAGCAAAACTACGGGGCCTACCTCAGACCTTTGCTCATCATCCTTAAATGACCAATGGTTATGGCATCTTGATTCTCCTCTTTTGAAAAATATTGTTACCCTTGATCTGCATGTGGGTAGGAGATATTTATGCTACATCTGTGGGAAAAATCAAAGAATTCTACAAAGAGATGTTAGCAAACTTTTTGGGCTTTGATCAGTTTTTGTACTGGCGTGCCTTTTGATGGATCGTGCAACCTTGAAGATTGTTGTTCCAAAGTTAGCTAACTGTAATTCTGTCCAACTGACTTTGCACGCACATGTGGAAGTCTTTACTCTTGTCAGTAATTGTGTAAGAGCAAACAGAACCAAGTAATGCTCACGGCTACATTAGAACAAATTGAATTTTATCTTGCTCTAGTGCAAGACAATTTCCACACTTTTTAATAAAAGAAACCTTACAACAGATTTAGCTCAAATATTTAATAACTGATAAACAGTAAAATGTACCTTTTCTATGTCAGTTATTTAATATGTTTGTTTTGATTGAGTGTAGTACATTCAGAACTCTGAAATTTATGTGGGTATAAAAGTTCAGAGACTTTGTGGATTGCTGCTAATGAATCGTTGATGAAATCCTGTGCATGTCCTAGTGGTGTTATACACCCTGTACATGATAAAGAAAAAGAGAGATAGAAAAATATATTTAGCATTATCGACTGTTTAATAGTAAAAGCTTGTTTTGGTTTATATATCAAGAAAAGTGTAGTAGTAGGTGGTCCCAGTTGAAAGAAGGTCAGTCAAAGCAAGCCTGTTTTCAGCTTGGTTATTGCTTGACAAGCAGAACAGCCACTGTTTTCATAACACGCATGCAGACTGTTAGCCTTGTCCAGTGGCCACTGACTGAATGTAAACCACACATATAAGTGGGGCATGATTGGACATGGGTTCATCATGTAGTTTTTGTTAATTGAAAAAACATTTTGTAGATATAACAGCCATCTCAGAGCTTCCACTGATTGCACATGTTTTATTTGGTTTTGTTTTTTCTGCTAGTGAAGTATGGAAAATGACAAACATGGCCTACACTGATCAGAGCTGGCCATGTATAAAACATTACTTTAGCACCTGGTGGCTGAAATAATCCAGGTAGTTTAGTAATCAGTGTTTACTTCTCAGATAACATATAACTGAATTCATCTTCAGTTTAAATTACTGACTGTTAGGACAGCCATTTCATTTTGCACATTTACACCGGTCTCTCCCAGAAGCTAGGCGGTCTCTCGCAGAAGCCAGGCCAGTTACACTGCTTCCAGGAGTAATAAATGTCCCTGTGTGGTTCTGCTAGACTACTTTGGATATTTGATGACATTTAATGATGATTTTCTTGACCCTGGCTTGTAGTTCATCTTTATTTAGACAATCTTAGTGTTTACTTCCTGTTGCAATAAACACACCACCCTCCTTCATGGTGCTGCTTTATGGTATCATAACACTCATCAGACTGGTAATGAATGGTACAGTTAAACCACTACATCTGGTAGTATACTAGTACATGTATAAGGTATAGATTTCCTCTTACTCTGTGGCTACGGGTCTCTGTCAGTAGACGATAAGCCAAGGATTCACTATACATACGTGAACATGTAACTGAATCATATAACTGTATCGTTGGACGTCTCAGAGTATCCATCATTAACGGAAAGAACCTTGTTTTCTGAGAACACAAACACTGATATATAATGGTTTAGATGTACATTTTTATCCAAATTATACAGTTGTCTTCATGATAATTAAATAATGACTCTTATGTCATGAGAATTACTTTGTGTTACGTGTTAAGTTAGATATGCTTTCTAAAGGTCTGAAGGTTGCATTCCAAAGCATTGTAGAAATGTAGAGATTATAGGAGACCTAATGGATACTGGCATCTTGTATGAATTGTAAAGCAAGTACATGTGGAAGTATTATTTATGTATAAGCAGATAAGATAAGAAGTAGATTTATAGACATTTGTAAAGTAGATAACATGACTATGTAAATTTATAGGCATTTGTAAAGTAGACATAAAGAATATGTAGATTTTTTAGATACAGTAATCATTAGTATCTGATAGGAACTGTGTCTTTGGAGTCTAATACAAAAATTTTACTAGAGAGTTGTTTGCTTTGATGTGTCAGTTTCTTCTGAAACGACTGGAAAAGATAT
Source organism: Liolophura sinensis (assembly GCF_032854445.1). Taxonomy (NCBI): domain Eukaryota; kingdom Metazoa; phylum Mollusca; class Polyplacophora; order Chitonida; family Chitonidae; genus Liolophura; species Liolophura sinensis. Next base: position 86,658,622 of record NC_088295.1, on the reverse strand, counting down.
GTCTGAACTCTTCCCATGAATAATCACTTGCTGGTTTCATTGCATGAGGATTTGAAGTCAAACATACTTTCATTCCAAATAATTTCCAAAAAGTAAAGAAAAGAATTTTAATTAAATACCAAGTAAGTTTAATGTTTTAAAAACCATGTCCTTATTCATGTAAATTTTAGCTAAAAACTAGACAACTGTGCTTTGTTTAAGGGGAGGTGTAATCTTTGTAGTTTTCCCTTTGGATCAAGAGGTTAAATCGTTAATGAGTTTTAGTCCGTTTTTATGATGAGTTTATTGAGTACATAAAGGGTAATTTGGTGATTACCAGAGTTTAGTGCCTCAATAATTGGATCATTAGTAGCGAGTGGTTGCCTCAGGGCACCGTGTAAGCATACCTTGGGCCGTCTGTGGCTAAGGTTCAAGTCAAGCCCTGATCTACAAACTATATTCTTGCCTCTGTAAACAATACATTCTGCCAAGAGTTACCTCATCTCTGCCAATGTTATGTCATTGCTACGTGAAAGCACTTAAACGGGGTTACCTAATGCCCCAGTTTCCATCTCAAATCTGGTCTGGTATTTATCACCACCTCCATTGATATCTTCCTGTCTTATTGCCAGCCAGAAAATGAAAGGCCACTTAACATACTCTGTTCTACACAATCTACAATTCTCAGTGACTGCTGATTGTCATTCATGAAAGCTCTTACATGGCACAAATAGTAATATTTTACTATTTTACGATAAAACTGTGACAAAAACATGTATGCACTGTTAATAAACTGAGAAGGCCTGTTTTTGATATTTCAGTGTTTTTTACAAGTTTTAATTCTAATCTTAAGTGTCAAAATATTGGAAGTTGAAATATCCAGCTTTTTAGTATATCCTATGCAGCTTCTCAGTGTGTGTGTGCTTCTGCACTGTGATAAAAACTTATTTGTGGATCAGCAAGATTGAAGGTCCATCATCTTGCTGGTATCTGATAGTTCATATGGAAATTAGTGCAGAAAAAATTGTTTCATCCTGTTTTTGGTCAGTGTATAGAGGTTTCAGAGGGCAGGGGTATTCTTACATTTTGCTTTGATATTCTCTTAGCAACCTAAGGTTATAGTGTGAAAACACTTGATGATTTTGTCTGAGGTGTAAGTGGTCATTTGTCAGAGGCCCATTCCTTTCATGTTTTAGCCTGATGCCCTGCCACATTGTAATGTCCAGATAACTGATCAGTAGATTGTGGATGCCCTGGGGGCTTGGTAAGTGTCCATTATAGTACTTACCTGTTAATTAAAGGTGTGATGTCCAGCTCTGTTCATTGAAGTGGTCACTGGTCATAATGGTGTCAGGGGGACCACATGTACATCTACCCTCCCACTGTATATGCAGGCTATGTCATTACGAAATTGTACAATTGGATGGACATGATATTGATAAGTGGTTTTTGATGTGTGGCATTAAAGTAAGATGCCAGTGGAATAAAGATTAGGTTTTCGTTTTTTAACTTCATAGGTATCACAGCATCGTGGCTGTAACATGTTCTTGCCATGATATGGTTGAGTATCATTCATAATCATTCATTTATTTATTCAAATATTATTTAGGTTTTTTTAATATAGTTACATTAATACTGGATCAGATGAAAGCATTTTTTTTTAAATTGAAGTTCTCTTGTATCAGTAAATAAAGTTCAGTGGCTGTTAGAAACAATAGATGTCTAGATGTGGTTTATATGAAGCCTTGGTGTATTACAAGATGAAGTCATACTGTATTGTTCTGTTCTGTTCTGGGTGCAATGACCAGCAGGTGGTTAAAGTGAAGGCACTTAAGGAGGAATGTTGTGGTTAACCACATTGTTACATTAACAGACATGTTCAGTAGAGCAGGGTCAGCCTGAAACTTGATCAGGGTGTGAAATAAACAACCCTGTTTCTCCATGCTTAACACAATAGGTCATACTGTCACAGCTGAAGTCTATAATTGTATCAGCGAATTAAAAACAAGGAAACACCTTATTTTTGTTTCTGCGTGTTAACCTGGAAAGGCTGCAGTCAGATTACAACAAAAACAACTTTGTCTTTCTATGTTGTTCATTTTCCTAATTTTTTTTTCAAAAAATGCAGTCTTTAATTTGTACATTTCTCAAGGCTATAAACTGTTTTTGAAACACAGTGTTATAGAAGCATTCCTGCTGACTCAGACAGTTTCACTTATCAGTTTGAGGTTGTAGAAAGAATAGTTGTAGAAGATAGTGTTGACTCATTAATTGGGCCAAATTATTTAAGTTAAAATGATGAGTAATTTGAACAGTAATTATTTTTTTCTTTATTTTTGTGAGACACCATTCCAAAACACTAGAAGAAACCAGAGTCATTGTCACATTTTCAACAAACTCTTTCTTTTTTTTTTAATGTGTGTTTTACATTTGGCATCATGTGATTATGATTGGTCTTATATAAGAAAGTAATTATATGATAGTGTATAAACGGTCATTCACTTTTTGGCATATTTTGATATGTCTGACTTGATATAGACCACCTTAACGTTTAAACGGTTAATATTTGGTGATGGTGTTTTTATTCAGATTGAGGAAGGATTTCTTACTTGATAAATGGTTCTATCAGAATTTAGAAGCTGAGTAACCATGGGTTAGGATCTACGATCTAGACAGGGGGAGTGTTGTGTGTACTCAAGCAAAGATTGTAATCTGAGGGCCTCCCAAAGGCCACCACCCCTCATCCCCACCCCTCCTTAACCAGAGACAGTTAAACAGTCAGACATGAGCTTCATCCTTAGCTCGCTGTCCGCCACTGTTAACCACTGGTTAATCAGAACAGACATTCTGCTGACAGATCACAATCTCAGCTTAACTTTCTCTGAGATTTCTACTCTGCAAACTTCTTGAGTAATAGGGAAAGGCCCCATGGGCATTGCCACAGAAAATGGTTTATTTTCTTTCTAAGATTTGCCTTCAATGTCAATGGAGTGACTGCATAGACACCTCCATTGATGTGAGTGAGGTGGGAAGGGATGATACAGATATCATCACATTAGGTTGGGTGTGATGAGGCTCATCGTTGAGCAAAAACTGAGCTGCTCTGTAAAGGCATGAACCACATTGTTAAGATGCCAAAGCAAAATAACGTCTGGTCAGTTCATATGAAAGCATTTCAGTTTGGTTTTGGCTTTCAGAGTTAAGTTGTGCTGATGGATGATGGGAAGAATCTGGACAAACAAAATGCAAATAATGCTCACTGATGCTTTGTGGTATTCTCATTGTCTGATGATTAACAACTGTTTTGCTTCTCTCCACAGCACTTGATTGAGTACTAACTTTGTGAGAGGAGATCTCCATGAGTTAGCTGCTGTGGGAAGAATGATTGGGTGTGAAGTAAAGACACGGCTCCTGACAGTGGTTATCCTGGGCGTGGTCTGGGGGACCAGCTACCTGGGCAAGGCAGATATACTAGACAATCGCTCAGGCCCTGAGGATTACAGAAAGTTCACATATGATGGTAAGTCAACTAGCAGAATCAATACCCACCCCAAGCAATAGTTATATCCCTAAAGGCACCTCACCTCAGTACATAGTCATAGTAGATTGGTCATACTGATATACTGATTGAAGCTTAATTCTGTTCTTGGTTAGTTGGTTAGCTTGCTAGTGCAGCGTAATGACCCAGAAGCCTCTCACCAATGTTGTCGCTGTGAGTTCAAGTCCAGCTCATGTTGGTTTCCTCTCTGGCTGTCAGTGGGAAGGTCTGCAAGCAACCTGCAGATGGTCGTGGTTTCCCCCGGACATTACCTGAATTCGTCTCACCATAATTCTGGCCGCCGTCGTATGAGTGAAATATTCTTGAGTACAGCGTAAAACATCAATCAATCAAGTAAATAATTCTGTTCTTAAAGACATACAGATTCGTTGCAGATTGGCAGGTGTGAGAAATGGGTAGGCATGTGGAGGATGTATGTAGCTTAAGCTGAATTTTGGGCATGGTACATTTATTTAAGCCTGGCTGAGGCTGTAGGATTTAACCCTGGAAATCTTATTACCACTGTTAGCCAATCAGCATCAATTCTGTCATTGTGGGCTACATTTAGTTATTTGTGTACACAAACTGAGTTTGCAAAGTGTTATGGACAAGTAAGGAACAGTGTGGTTTGTTTCTGAAGTCTTTGTTTTTCACTAGACTAGACTGATTGTTGAATTATGCGTCTGTAATTGTTCATTTTCCCAACAGCTAAACACGTACTGCTTGCAAATATGTTTAAAAGTGCATTTAGCTCCCCGATAAAAGTTTTTCAGGACAGGCTGTGGGAATCTTGTGCATTCTAAGCAGGTCATTTGTTTTCTGGAACAATGGGAAGTTATGTGTGCAGGTGTTGGCCATGACAATGGGTCATAGTGTGGACTCTTGTCAGTTGAGGCTAATTTTACATGGCCAGTCTGGATAGCAGGGGCACACATGTGTACAGCTTATTCTCTTCAGACTCCTGTCCTGCTCCTAGAAAACATTGTGGGTGTCAGATCAGGCACTGGTGTGATTCAAGCAGCTAGTTTTACCACATAATGTAATATGACAGTTTGATTGTTGTAAAGTCCCATTATCCCAGGGCTAAGATTGCCCATGTTTCAACAGGAGCTGATATCTACCTTACTCCCTACATTTGATTGTGTTGACAAGGTGGCAGGAAACACCCTAAACAACTCTGACATCTGTCTCCCAATGTACATCAACACCTCCAAAAACTCTTGTCCGATTTCAATTAGAGGTGGGGCTAAGTAAATACAGAGCAACCTCACCATGTAACTAGTTACAGGAATGTGGAATGGAGCCATTATGACCAGTGACCTTTGTATGATTTTGTGTATTAGGCAACAAGCTTCCATGTTTGTCTGAGTTTAATTTGTAATTGTGTACCAGTCAGCAATTTTTTAGAGGGTGGAGTTATATGATGTTTTGTTTGTGAAGATCGTGTAAATTGGTGTGGTTTGTGTGCTAGTTTACTGACTCTTATTATACATCAGTACTATCTTCAAAAACGTTGATTGTGCAAGCAACTTTCATCGGCTGTCATTAATCATCTTTTTCCATTAAAACTCTGATACGTGTTACAATCTATTTGTGCTTTCTGCAATCTAATCCGTGAAAATTTCCCTCTCCCTGTTTTCCCAAAGGTTGATAGAAAGTATTTCCTAAAGGAAATTAAAGCCGAGTGTTTCAATTGATGTGAAAGCAATAAAGTTCTACTGTTACCCCAGGCCATATCTGTATCGCATGACCAGTGTTATCTAATATTCAAAGGAAAAAGCACCAGTGTAGCAGGATGAGCCAGTGTCTCTATATGAGATGTTTGGATTTCCTCATACCCATGCTTCATGTTGATATCCCCCTTAGGAACTGCAATGAATGAAGTTAATGTTTTTGAGAAAAAGAGATCAAAAAGGATTGCCATGGTTCCGTATCTGGCTTAAAGATGGACTAAAGACTAAACACCATTGCACAAGTGTGGGTGCTGTTTTATGTTATTGTATCATTAAATTATTCCAGAATACAATTCCTAACAATAGACTGTGGCCAATAAGAAAACTGACGGGTAATTAAGTTAGTGTTGGTTTCATGTAATCCATACAACCAACTTGCAAAAATAGAAACAACATTCCCTTAAATGATTGAACCTTGTTGAAATCTTACTCCTTTGCATTACAACGTAAGGTCAAAGGAAAACAAAAATATCCACTAAGTTTAGCTTTTGTAAACTAATTATTGAGAAATAGGTTAATGTAACACAGCTTACGGTGGGTAATTATCTGGGTTTGACTTATCAACATGGAAGATAGCAAGTTCCAGTTGTTGCAACATTCTCAATAACTTGATCAGCATTAGCACATCAATGTCTACTAGCTATTAGTCTGTAGTTGTGCTAACTGGCTTCATACTGTCAGAGCGTCAGTGTCTACCAGGTATTGGTCTGTAGTTGTGCTAACTGGCTTCATACTGTCAGAGCATCAGTGTCTACCAGGTATTGGTCTGTAGTTGTGCTAACTGGCTTCATACTGTCAGAGCGTCAGTGTCTACCAGCTATTAGTCTGTAGTTGTGCTAACTGGCTTCATACTGTCAGAGCGTCAGTGTCTACCAGCTATTAGTCTGTAGTTGTGCTAACTGGCTTCATACTGTCAGAGCGTCAGTGTCTATGAGGTATTAGTCTGTAGTTGTGCTAACTGGCTTCATACTGTCAGAGCGTCAGTGTCTACCAGGTATTGGTCTGTAGTTGTGCTAACTGGCTTCATACTATCAGAGCGTCAGTGTCTACCAGGTATTGGTCTGTAGTTGTGCTAACTGGCTTCATACTGTCAGAGCGTCAGTGTCTACGAGGTATTGGTCTGTAGTTGTGTTAACTGGCTTCATACTGTCAGAGCGTCAGTGTCTACCAGGTATTGGTCTGTAGTTGTGCTAACTGGCTTCATACTGTCAGAGCGTCAGTGTCTACGAGGTATTGGTCTGTAGTTGTGCTAACTGGCTTCATACTGTCAGAGCGTCAGTGTCTACGAGGTATTGGTCTGTAGTTGTGCTAACTGGCTTCATACTGTCAGAGCGTCAGTGTCTACCAGGTATTGGTCTGTAGTTGTGCTAACTGGCTTCATACTGTCAGAGCGTCAGTGTCTACCAGGTATTGGTCTGTAGTTGTGCTAACTGGCTTCATACTGTCAGAGCGTCAGTGTCTACGAGGTATTGGTCTGTAGTTGTGCTAACTGGCTTCATACTGTCAGAGCGTCAGTGTCTACCAGGTATTGGTCTGTAGTTGTGCTAACTGGCTTCATACATTCACAGCACTGCCAGACAGTTTAATATGATTGGTTCTAGTCTAAACTTTAAGGGGTTGATAGAGCACAGGTATGTATCTCTCGTCAAAAGGCATTAAACTGTACACAAGATGTGTTTTCATTGACACATGTTAATACACAGCTCTGCATTTTTAGCATTCTGCTGAACACAATACTGGAGTAAATACCTGCGGTTTTGGAAATCTGCCGAAGATCATGCCAGAAGGCAGTTTGTGATATGTGTCTGTTCATTGCAAGAATGCAAAATTTGGGTTCTAGTTGTATCCCCTTTAGCGATCTCAAAGGGCTCCTATATCATTACAACACCAAACTGTTTGACTTATAGTTTCTAGGATATCTTTTGCAGTTGTACGCAAAGCTTTTCCGTAATTGTTTTGTCTTGCCATGTACGAGTTGCTGGGCACATGTAGAGGCCCAGGAATTCTACTGACTTTTTCCAGACGCAAGAACAGCAAAAGACATACCATGCCAACTTTCCACTTTGCCGTAATATCTTCTGACAAGGGCAGAGAGGATGTGAACCAATAACAAAGGAAACTGTAGGAATTGGGTTACATTCTCTTCCAGGAGCAGAACTGTATTGGTGGCTGATCTATTGAAGCTTCCAAGGCTTTATGTATGTTTGGATATCAACTAAGTTCAACACAAGCCAAAAAAGGCTGTCTCGATTGATTTAAGGATTGTGGCATGTTGTCATTTGGCTTAGTCTCCACGAGGTCTGCGCCTCAAATTGTGGCCAGGTGTTAGAGTCGTGACCTGACTTTGATGGTTCCTGGTAGAATATGTAACCGTTACTCAGCGCAAACAAAGTTCATAGAAAATCTTGCATAAATGTTTATGTAGAGAGCCTCTGTGTTCTCTATAAGACGCAGGCCTAGTCCCTCATACCTGTTTCATATAAAGCCTGACCTTTGTGCAGAGTTATGCTTAAGTGTTTTTCCTGTACCTACCACAGAGCGATGCTCTTTCCCTCACAAGTCTTTATGTCAGATCAATGCTCAGCAGAGTAAGGTGAAGCCACCTCATCTTATCCTCACAAACACCAGGACATTGGGACTTTGTTATTGTGCAGGTGATGTATATTGTCTGCAGCAGACAATTTAAAACCTTCGTCTAAAAGAACAGTGGCAGAAAGAAACTGTGGATGTTTATTTATCTCTCATTTTTCTCACTTAGCTGCCTTCAAAGATGATGCGCAAATAACCAGGGTCTAATTCGACCTCAAGCTGACTTTTGGTGCTTACATTGGTGTGGAGGTGGATTATTTATGTGTTAAAGAAGTCCCTTAAATCACCCAAACCTCTGTAAATCTCTCATGCTCTCTAACAGCATAAATGATGTGAACATAAGAAAGGAGCATATTTTCCATAACTATATGGATTCAAAATAGTTTTCCCTACAATTCAGAATATTGATGAACTCATTTTTTGTCCTCTGTTCTATAGAATAATACATCTACATGCATGTATGAACCCCTTCAAAAATGTATATTTCAAACATACATTTAGTCACAATTTAATGCAGAAAGAAAAACAGAATATAAATGTTGCAGTGAATATGTTACTAAATGAGCGAAAAATGATTTCTTTCACAGTATCTTATTCTCAGTATCCCTCTAAGCCTGTTTATGTTGAGTAAAACTTACCTCAGTTTCCTCAATCCCATTGCCATTGGTCAGTGTTGTAAATGTGTTTAGTGCACAGTTACTAAGAAACAGATGGCCAGGCAATATTTCACATAGCTGGGGCCACCCTTAAATTAGGTGCACATTAAGTGAGACATTCTTGGTCTGTGCAGAGTGGCCAGATTCAACTGGATGTATAAGTCCAGAGGCCAATAGGCCTGACTCCTGAAGGCAGTGATGGAGTAGCCTCTAGCAGACAAAACTGTTTTGCTGGGCACCAGTAGATGGGTTAATGCTAAGGTCCAAACTAATGGGCCTAGAACAGCTGCTCTCTGGGCTAACCTCGAAGGCAATGTCTCACAGCTAGTATATTCCACTAATCAAATCACTCATCAAATGGATGAGTTGAACTAGGTTAAGGTTTTGCATATAAGACAAAGTCTTCTTGTGGGCTTTTCCAGGGATCATGGACCTTTGCCTCTCAGCTGTGTTTTGTTTTTTTAATAATTATGATTACTTAAATTGTAACTGATTATATACTGTCATTTCTTACTTTAATACTTGCCTATTGTAATAATGTCATGTCCATTGACTCTAGCTGTGAGGTTTTAAGGACTACTGCACACATTAGCTGTAATTGCGCTGTCCATCACAGGCTTACACCTTATTCACAGTACCGTTCTTTCATCTGTATACAGATTTCATTTGAACCATGAAAACTAACAGTCCATTACTTAATTTGTTTTTATTTGATCATTTGGTTGGACCTGATGTACTGTACCTGGTCCTATTTAATCAAGCTGTATTATATCATTACATTGTCATGCCTTTTTAACAGTAACAAAGGTGCTTAGGGACACTGTCTGATAAGTACGCCCCATTAGGGAATACTAATGAGCTAGGAACATGGTGTTAGCTAGCTCTCGGTTAGAATTAATTTGTTTTAATTGACAACTCTCTTCAGAAATTTGTGGAATTTGCATAATTATGATGTATTTAGATCTTAAAACGCTCAAGGGTATTTTTTAATAGGTAATATGCAGGTTTTTTTATGGCGACACCTGAAAGGGATGGCTGGTTTACAGGAATTCAGCTTGCTTTGTTACTCATGAATCTTAGATACTGGAACTCTTACTCTTAAACAATGAGCAACATGATAATTTTTTTTCATGTATGCTTTTCCCTAATTCAAGACATTTTTTATTTCTTGAAGAATTTGTTTTCCTGTATACCTATACATTAGGCCCCATTTCATTATCTCACTTGACCACCTGACCAGGTGATTTGACACCCAGTGTAACAAATTGGTATCTGCTGGTCTTAATTTCCAACAACCATGCAACCATAGCAAATTGAGCTGTTGTTTTAGTCACTTTAGTACATTTGTCTGAGGAAAAGTGAGCTGAGGCCATATGAACGAGAAATTGCCTGTCCCCTGACAGAGCAAATGCCCAATGTTTACCTGAGGGTCCTCAGGGCCCATTCAAAACCTTAACTTTGTAAAGTGTCCAATTTCTTGATGGCCTCCTTTGATGTGAAATCATTGATTAAGATCAATAAAAGTCTGCATTTAATGATCATGAAAGATAAAAACTATTCATATTAGAGCACTTATCTTGGGCATGTAAACAACTGTGTTATAAATTGTGTTCATTAAAACTGTTGTGTTAATGTTCAAAAGAAAAAGAAATTGGTGTTCTTCTACAATTTGTGTTTAATTTTTAAATTGCAACTAAGCTTTAATGGAAGTACATGTTGTTTTAATTATCTATGCATTTTTTGTTTGTTTGTGTGTGCGTTTTTTGTTTTTTATTTTGTGTGTTTTTTCTTATTTATTATGGTGTGTTTTTTTATTTGCATCATGTCAGTGTATGTGTATTATTGCTACATTTCATAGATGAAATATTCCAGCATTCTTTCACGGGTTGTGGGGGGGGGGTGTGTACAATAGCGGATAATAATAATGGTTTTGTTTATTTGCGATATGTCAGTGTATCCTTGCTGTATTTAACACATGAAATATATCAGGGTTCTTTCTCCAGGAAACTACAGCTGATAATGATAATGCCTTAACTTCAAAAAACAGTGGCGCAAATTATAGTTATTAAGTTGTGTGAATTGGTGGTTAAGTTTTCTGAGTGGAGTGGGATATAGTGTTAGCGTGACATGTAGGTTACCTGTAGGCTGTGTTGAAATGTTGTCAGTGTGTGGATAATTACAGGTGTGAGACTCGCTCCCTTTTTCCATCACACAGGTCTCGACCTGCCTCCTAGTTACCTGGTAGGTGGTAAATAGAGAGAATCAGGCACTGGTGTTCTGAAACCAACTCGCATTGAGGTAGAATTTTGGCCATTGTTGTGGACCTTTATGACATGGGCTTGTGCCGGCAGAATCACCAATATAACCACCACTGACTCGACCCTTTTATTTTTTGCTCCTCAAAACTAGATCAGGATCTGGCAGCGTACAAATGATCCACAATGTTGGTTGTTGTTGAAATATAAAGGCCAGGATAGTCGCGAGTATAAGATCACTTAACCTTGCTCGGCTTTATGATTTTGTCAAAAAGTCTTTGTTAGTTTATCGTCTGTGTGGTACCTCAGGTATGAATAATGTGGTAGAGCTATTCTCTGGGTGTGCCCTGTCTGAGTTGGTGGTACACATATCTATCAAAAAGAGCCATTATGAAGCTGACAGTAAGCATGTAACACTTAGGTGAGCACAACACTGTTCTGAAAACTGAAAAAAAATGTGGACAAAATGACAAATTTGTTTTAACTGTTAACATTTATAAATGAAAACAAGGAAAATTTACAACCCAAGGATCTACTTTTCATCAAATGACAATGTCTTTAAAGTTATCTGATTAGAGCTGTAAAGTTTGTGTAATCATGTGTAAGAGATCCAAAGTAAGCACATATCTGTGAGTTCATCAGGTGGCAAGGGCTTCTGAGCAGGTACTCTTTCCTGCTGATAGCTTCACTGGGGAAAAAGGTATACAAAAAAAATGTAAATAGTTAAACAAAATCTTTGGGGTTTTTATCAGGTAATGGTCTTAGAACTTGTACAAATCAGAAACTTTTAGCTTAGACCAAGTTTTTAAGAGTTGTGAATGATCCTGTTGATGTAGAAGGTAGATAAGTTGAAGTTGTAATAGAGCCTGACCAGTAACCGCATGTAAAGGTTAGTGTTGTGTGCATATGATCCTTCTGATAGAAGGCAATGGTCAACTCCATAGAGCACCACATAAGTATTGGATTTCACAGCTCATAAATTTTAAAATGTATTTGTAGACATATTCCTTGAGCTAGAAGGGTGTTTGTTCCTTGGTTTTACCAGGGCTGTGTTTACAACCACTGTTCTTATCAGGTTGTGTACATTAGTCTCTTCTAAAGGGATTACCTGAAACCTTAAACCAGATCCTCACTGATGGCTGGGTTAGTGCTTCAGGCTTCACTGCAAAATGTAATCATTTCAACAATCTTCTCAATAGGCTCTCCTGGGTGGGGATTAAGAGCAGCATTCCAAAGATCACTGTGTCTCAGCCAAATGCAGGAGTTGAAATCAAATTTCTTTTAATAAAACTTCATTAAAAAATAATAATAAAATAATAATAAAATAAACAAAAAGGTATGCCGCTTTACAGATTGTGTCCTCAGAAGCACAAGATTTCAAGTAAGATCTTTGATTAAATATCTGCATCCCTCAAAAACTGAGTGTGAATATGCTGCCAATTCTGACATAGAAGAATCACGATTTAGGAAGATGTATACGTTACACATTAAAGAAGGAAAAAGTTTACATTATGACAAAATTTGTCCTATATTTTACTTTATTACATTTCATTCACATAGTATGAAAACTACATTTTGGATGTATAATCAAAACCAAAACAGTGGTCAAAAAAATTAAGTATCTGGGCCTCTCGAATGGTTTCTAACCAGTTTTCTGTGTAATTGCTGTACACTGGTTAGGTTTACCTGCACACCTGGTGACATTGTGCTGACAGGTAAGCAAGGCAGTGTTCAAGGGTGAGGTTTAGTGTGCCTAGTTACCCTGGGACTATGACAAGGCTGTTGGCAATTCCTGTTGGCCTCATTATCTCTGACATGAGGACACTTACAGGGGCCAAGTCGCCAGTGTTTGCAGGACATGGATTGGAAAGAAGTGATGTGATTTTTACCTGCCCTCACTTATGTAGGCTAATATTTACTGACTGTTTTGTCCTGCCACAGGACACACAGCCACATTCGGTTTGTCCAACAACCTTTCCTGGTATGACATGAATTTATTTGGTCAAGAACAGAATAATTTATAAGTAGTCTGGGTAAATAAAATGGCTGGCCAGTGCTAGTGGGCTGACCTTCAGTTTGAAAATTCCTCTCATGCTGTCCATGTCTCAATTAATGTGGGACTTAATCCTCAAGTATGTGAGTAGATAGACCAGTTCAAAGGGGAGGAGTTCCCCTGAGCAAAGCCAAATAACAGCCAACATTCTTCGTTTTGGTAACGTTTAAGATTAGCACTGTCGTGAGATATACTTTTGACCTTTGTTAGCCTGAATTCTTGAAAATACATTTATGTGAGTAAACTAATAAAGGAACTAGTGCCTTTTTTTTACATTTGTTTGATTGTTATTGATCAAGCAAATCATTGTGTTCTGATATTATCTTGACTGAGAAATTGTTTGAAGTGAAGACAAGAGCATAAAAAATAATTCCGGGCCTTTCTTCTTATTGGCAAATTTAATTGGAGTCTTGCAGGAGTATGTTGTGTGAGAAATTATTGTCAGAAAAAGATAACAAGCTTATGTGCATTGATGTAAACCAGAGTATCAGGGGTGAAAAAGGGTGCCTACAACCAAATCTCAAAACTGAATAAGTGGAATTTAATAAGCACGTGAGATTTTCTGATTGCTGGAGGGAGTGGAAGTGCAGAAATGCTATGCAGGATTTAAGATGAAGGAGAATTTATGGGAAGTTTGCATGTTCCCCGATGTTTAGTGTTCAGGAGGCGTTTGTGATTTCAAGGTGGCCCAGTCCACTGACCCTTCACAAGTCAGTGCTCACTGGACTGAAAATAATGCTCTTTACGCTGAGTGATTTTCTTCAAAATATATCAAAAGAAACTTCTCGAAATCCTTATCAGAAATTACAAGTATCCACTTACAGTACAAGATAAAGTGTGACTTGTTGAAAAAATACAAAACTTTTTCTCACATAAAGCATAATCAGAATATCAGATCTCTAAATCTGCATGGATACTTTCCGTTTAGCTCATGTGCAGCTGTGAAATAATTATGTCTTAAATCCCACATTGTATAAAGCTAATAGTCACTGTATTCCACAGAGTGCCTTCTGTTTCTTTTAATGGTTTACAAACATGCATGTTTTGTGCTTTTATCTTTAGATAGGGCAGAAGATAGGCAAGTGTGTAAAAGAAAACCACCTGAACGAATATTTTTTGTGGTACAGGAAATTGAATCTAGAATCTACAAAATATAGTGCAGTGTTTTGTATGAATTTCTAAGTAGTTGATTTTGGAAGATCTTTCAGAACTATAGATTTCAAGAACATAAGGAGATGAGCTTCTTTGTAAGCATGATGTAGCATCATCTCAACTGGAAATGCCTTAAAAGTAAGTAGATGATGAAGGAGTTAGCCTGTTGCTTCAGTTGCCATCTTGGCTTATCTCTTATCTCATGCCAGGCTGCTGATAAGGATTGACCACCCATGTAAAGCCTGACCATTATCTTTCTCCCACTGGTTTGACTGTGGATAACTGAGATGGATCCATTCACTTACTAACCCCACAAGGTGGTCACAGTACAGGAGATGAAAAGTGCCATTTATAACTTCAGTTAAGGACAGTTATCTTCTCCAAAAGAAACGGTTCACTAGTATACTAGGAAGCTTGTTTACTTCAGTGCTCTAATTTCTGGAAAGCTGTCCTTTAAGAATATACACTGTATGTATTTATTTGTGGATGTTTTATGAAATACACAACAGTGATGGTTGACTGAAATGGAAGATGGCACACGGAACTTACCTAATGCTGAGAGAACCAGGTGTTTTGGATATTTTCATTCATTTTCTTTTTCTTAGTTTGTTTGTGTTGTTCTTTTGTTTTTTTACTTGATGTATAACAACAAGTCTGTATTTACAAGCATGCAGTGGTTATAGTTACATGTCATGCAGCCAAATATAAGATATTTAAAGCCTATCCCAGTTCAGAGCTTCGGTGATCGCGAGGTTATTAGCTAGGATTTGTTGTCATTGGAATTTGTTACCCAGAGAATTGCAGCTCATTACTGTTCATAGATGTCAGGTTATGATGGATTACTCTGTGTATGGCTGTGTTACACAGGGGACCAGTGATGGTTGGCTGACAATGCCTTAATAAAGCATTAGTAGCTGTCAGATATCTATCTAATGTAATTAATTGAGGAATCAGTGAGGATCTGTTCAGAAATATGCTTCAGTGGAACTGCTGTTGTCAGTTATTTGTAGCACTCAATGGATAATTCATCTGTGCTTCTGACCAGCCTGGGCTGCATTCAGCAGCTGGTTGTAGCAACTCTCCGTCTACTATAATCTGATTATAGTAAAGTACTTAAAACATAGAGACTTAAAACATAAAACACCAGAGCAGCTTCAACATTGTGATGATTCATCATTGGCAAATACTCCAGAAGAGACAGACTACTACAACCTGTAAATACAGCCATACTCTTTCTTTCCACAGATTGTAAATGGTGAAATATGGCCTCTTGTGAATTTACCTCAGTTATAGGGTTTTATTCTTACTTTTCATGTAAATGCCTAAATAGTAGAAACTTGCACCCACCCCTGTACCATGGCTTCAGCGGAATGCAATTATTAACACATTTGTTTGTGAATTTAGACACAAATTGGTCAGTGGAGAAGTCTGGGCAAAACTAGAACATGTCTACATACATGTATAAGTATTGCTTAATATTCAGAACAGTAGAAGCAAGCATGTTTAAATATTGTAACCAAATGTGTTGTTCTGTAAATTTTTATCCCCATGTGTTGGACAGACAAAACAGAGTCAGATTTATCTTTCTCTGGATGATTAAAGTGTTTGAGAAGTAGACAATTATTTATTGTGTGGTCAGTGAGGAGATAACTTGATTACACAGCTGAGTGACCGAGGAATGGGGTAGATAGGCCCCTGTCATGTCCAATCCCTGCCATGTGGTTAGTGAAGGATGGTCATCTAGCATTGCTGTATTCCATCCATAGCATCCTGTCAGCAGCTGGACTGTATCTCAGTCAGCATGACACTGCAACTCTGTACACAACTGCCACCGAGAATGAGGATCAGCAATACAGACAGATATGCCATTTATTGTTATCATATCTGAAAACCAGATGTAGAAATAACTGTTGAAAGCCCAACTGGCCAAATGATGCCAATTCATTCTTGATTTTTTGTCTTTCTTCTTAAGAAAGCTGTATTCCTCTCTGGTCGTACGTGGGAAGGTCTTGCAGCAACCTGAGGATGGGTTTCCCCTGGACTCTGCCCAGCTTCCTCACACCATAATGCTGGCTGCCATCATATAAGTGAAATATTCTTGAATGAAAAGCATCAATCAAATAAATAAATAAAAAAATCTGTGGAAAGAAAGAGTATGGCTGTGTTTACAGGTTGTAGTAGTCTGGCTCTTCTGGAGTATTGGGCAAATGTTAAGTTTTGAATTCTAGTGTTTCTTGTAAAAAAAAAAATAAGGAGAAAGGGAGTATGGCTGTGTATTGGATACTGTTTAGAGCTGGAGTAGTTTGCCTCTTGTGGAATGTTGTAGCAGACTTTCTGGGGATGTAATCACCCATTGCCCCTGTTGTTGTTCATGGTGCTCATGTTGATCTTGTTGCATGGTTTGGTAGCTTTGGTCTCCAGAGAGACTGGGATCCCTGGACTGCCCCTGGTGTGATGGTGCTTCTGTGTTTCTTGTTGGTGCTCCACACACCAACCAGACCTCTGATGTCTGCTCCCTAATTTCCTAACCTATTAGGCCTGTCTGATGTGGGCAGGCCAACATATTGTCCCCAGATGATGACTTAAGCAGACTGATTGGCGGGCATCACACAGCTGATCAGTCTCATATGTTCACCCCATTAGCCATTGCTTAACACCAGCTCACAGACTGACTTCAGGCCACTGTATGGTAATTATTTGTGGTACACCTCTTGCAATGTAGATGGAAAGTATTAAATTAGTATGCACAAAATGAATTTTTATTCTAACACGTAGAATAACACATGTATATTATAGCACATATACAGGTTTCTTGCAGAAGATCAATAAAAGACAATTTAGTTATTAGCTACGTGAATTAGCCTGTTTATATTTAAACATTTGTAGAAACATTCATTATTTTATAGTTCATGTTAAAAGTATGGTTAGTCTTTGTGTAAATCTCAAACTTAATTGAGCATATAGCTTTGTGTGTGTGTGTGTGTGTGTGTGTGTGTGAGTTTCTGTGTGTGTGTTTGTGTGTGTGATTGATTTTCTTCTTCTGCCGTCAAGATTATTAAGAAGTTGTGTGATGTTTTCCAGAATGACAGATTATAGTAGCGTAGTAATTATTCTCCATCCTTCAGCTTGAACTTCTTTCATTCAGAAGATTGACTCCACTGACATACACATCAAGCTCCTACAATGGATGGTACCATATTGTCTACTGAGTTTTCAGAAAGCCAGCGCATAAGTGTAGAGGTACACCTGTCAAATCTATGCCCTTATTGTAAGATTTATGACAGATTCCTATTTTCCTTTGAGTGACTTGTTGACGCCAAAACTGCTCAGTGTTTGTCTCTTCAGACAGATTTCTTCAGCTTGAAGAGGTGTTTTTGTCCCCGGGAACAGCTCACTGTGTGCGAACCGTGTCTCCTGAGCATACTTTGCTGTTGTTAAAGGACCCTTAATTACTGCGATTGTGGCACATGGCTAGGAGAAGTTACATCAAATGTACTGGCTATTGAGCTGTAATGGTGCCTGGACATGTTAAGGCACCCTTTTGAATGGCAGGACAAGTTGGTTCCAGCTGACACTAAGTGTTCACCATTCAAGCATGAGGTCTAGAGACCTACCCTCAAGGACTTTGTGTCCTGTACCTCATATTAATTTCTGATCTTCAACCCTAATTAACTACTTGACATTTGAGAAAGCAGCTTATGATGCTGGGGTGTTGAACTCAGTCTGGAATCTGCTGTGGTGAACACAAATCTGTGGCAGGGCCTAAAGGCCTGTCCTCAATTGTCCCATAATGGTTCATGCTGAAGCCTTTGCTGGTGATGCTTCTCTGGCAAGAGCCACCTTCTGAGACAAGGGCCAAACATTATTGCAAGTATTAGTTGGTTGATCACACTATTTACTTCGTAAACAGTATGCATATACTCTCTATTTCCAACAAAAGTAGAAACATCAAACGAACAAATGAATGATCATGGCTTCATAAGATATATTAGAAACGCTTCAGTCAATATCATGGTAGAAACCTCCATACACAACAGTTCCTCAGTACAGATTAGCTATACTGCAGTGTTTAAATTTCACGTTGTGTTTATAATTAGTGTTCTCCTTGTATTTATATGCACATTGATGAACACAACATTCTATTTTATTGTAGTTTTATCAAAATTATACCCCCATTCTCTTTTTGCTCAGGGACAGGCATGGGATATGAAAATGTTTTGAACCTCCACATTTAGCCTTCTGAATCTCCACATTTAGCCTTTTGAATCTCCACATTTAGGCTCTTTGTGGCTAAGATTTATTTAATACCTTTAAAGTTCAAACAAAGCATAGCAGTGTTATGTGAGAACTAGCTGGCCATTAGACCCAGTTTAGCAGGTATGTGTGTAAGACAGGCACCGGTTTGAGGCTAATATTTGGTCAGGAGAGTTGTTCAGGTCTTTAATGTGGTCATCACAGAGGCCTTTGATTGTTAAATGAGGGTCTTTAATCTCCCTGACAACAGACCCTCCCTGGCATGTATGAGAAGGGTTAGATCAGCTGATCATACTTCCGTTTAGCCCTAACTTGTTCCATTTGACACTCAATTGCTGCTTGCTTTTCACAGCTTTTTGTGCAGGTTGCGAGTACACGCTACCTGTGCCTTAGAGGATGTTAAAAAATGACAACTTGGCTCGTAGTTTTAATTTTATAGAGAATAAATATCTGCAGTCTGGGTGATATTCTTGACATATGCCGATTATCCTCAAAGTTTAGTGCTGCACAATTTACATGTGGAGAGTTCTTGAGTATGAAGTCTACTGAAAGCCTAATATCCCATACGTGACATCCGTCCAAGATGTGCCTCATATATCATAGTCTTTTGTTGGGAAAAAGGAGGATGGAAAAGCACCATGAAAAGCAGTGTCACCAAATCTCAATTAATGTAGGACAGGCAATTATCTTAACACGTAGGTAAAGAATTTTCTTGAGAGTGAGTCGCATAGTGGAATATGATAGACACGTACAGGGAGATATGAGGGGAGGGGACTGAAATCAGGGCTGGTCATTCATGGTCATGATGTATACAATTGGAGCGTGTTGTGCGAGGTGTCACTGCTTGACCCACCAGTGACCACCTGGTATATCAGGCTGACCAGATGCAGACAGAGTCTCTTCTGACAGATCCCCAGATATCTCCTGGTTTATTTTCCTTCAGACTGACCAGACGGCAATCCTCTCAGATTTCAACATCCCGAAGAAGCTCATCTAATGCTCTGGGTTTTGTCAAGGGCCTCCTTTGACCTTCCCAAAGATGTAGACAAATTAAAGTACACATGTCTAGATGTATGAAACTGCAAGTGGCCCCTAGTCATGAGTGACTGGAATTCCCTAGGGATATGGACAGGAGTCTTGCTGTAGATTCAACTTCAGCCAAGCTCCCAAATACAGGTACCGGATGGATCTCTAGATACATTTACAGCAAGACTGTCAGATATATCATTCTGCTGGATCTCTGATACATTTACAGCAAGACTCTCAGATATATCATTCTGCTGGATCTCTGATACATTTACAGCAAAGACTCTCAGATATATCATTCTGCTGGATCTCTGATACATTTACAGCAAGACTCTCAGATATATCATTCTGCTGGATCTCTGATACATTTACAGCAAGACTCTCAGATATATCATTCTGCTGGATCTCTGATACATTTACAGCAAAGACTCTCAGATAAATCATTCTGCTGGATCTCTGATACATTTACAGCAAGACTCTCAGATATATCATTCTGCTGGATCTCTGATACATTTACAGCAAGACTCTCAGATATATCATTCTGCTGGATCTCTGATACATTTACAGCAAGACTCTCAGATATATCATTCTGCTGGCATGTGAACAGGAGAAGGGGCAAACAATTAGTACCCCAGTGATTGGTAGTGCTCAGATAGCACTGGCTTTGTTTCTGGAATAACTGATCAAGTCATTCTCCAGACAGGTTAATTGCAGTGTTCTGTAGCTCCAGACTCTGTAACATGTCATACTATCTGGAGGTACATGGGGCTGTCTTTTCCAAGATGTATCATATATAAATCTTGCAACCCATGGGGCGGAGGTCCACAATGCTGGCTTTATGATTGAACAGCATGATGTAATCTAGACTCATTTATTTCACCCATTATGATAACACAACTAAGAAATACTTTAGGCAATGCAACAAATAGTTGGGACGATGTTTGTTATTGCTAGCCGGTGTTTGCTGATTATGAGCCCACCCAGGAATGGCTGCCAGGCATTGTATCAGGAAACGTTCAGCACACCAAGACAAGAAGCTGGAAGTAGTGCTCCTTGAGGAGGGGCGATTTTCCATTGCAGCCAAGTGTCCTCCCACAGTTTTCTCTGAGTGATTGAAACACAAATAAACCAAGGCACCTTTCTCTGTGGTCTGTCTGGAGGCGGGTTTATCAGTCATAGGAAAGGCAATAGGAAATCTTCACACAGTGGGACAACACGGTCTAGAGGATTCCATCGTTCAAACTGCACCTACTTCTGCAGCTATAAAATCTGCTAACTATCAATGGTTCCAACCCTTGAAGCAGGATGTGTATAATTTTTCCATTTCAAGAATTTAAAACAAAACAGTAATACCCAAAAAAAGTGAAGTATTTCATTTAAATTTGAAAAAATTTGTGGCAAGCATACATTGCAAACAAGATTGCAAAGTGTTCTAACCAATCCATCTTCATTTCTAGAGATTTTCAATGATGATCAACTTTAATTTATCTGCATATACATGTAGACCTATTACATTTTGGTTAGGATAGGTTCTGGTATAGTTCATAAATGACAGATTGAGGGATACAGACAGAGTGACCAATAATGATTAAGAAGCACAGTAGTGATATGTAAATATTCCCATGTCATCTGATCCCATTGCATATGTTTTGACTTAAATGTGCCACATTGGTGGCATCAAGACTAACCAAGATGAGTAAACAATTTGGTTTAAATTGTCACAGTCAGAGCATGATGTGTTGCACATTTCTTGGGGTAAGCCTGAACCAAGGACTACACATATTCATCAAATGCTGTGCAGTGTGAAGGTCAACTGTCTGTTGTTGATGTAATACATACCACTTGGCCACATCACTGACAGGCTCTTGTACAGGTTGAGGCTTGACATAATGCTGAGATCAGTAAATCATTCTCAACTGTAAATACAAGAAATTGCACAATCATTGGTAATGTTTGCTTTCTTTCACTGCTGGTTTTAGATCATTATAAATATGTTTCAGACATAATATATTGATGACTTGTCATTTGTGGTGTTATCTAAGCATGGCACAGGTGATGTTTACTGACGATCCTCACTTCAGCTTCAACATTAAGAGAACAAAGCTGTAAATTGTGGGATGGCCTTTCAGGTGATGGCTGTATGTGTCTGTGTTTGATAGGTGTAAACACCACACAGGTTTTTGAGGTGTCTGTATGTGTAAATCATGCCAGCGGCTGTTTCCCCCTGACAGAGGTTGTTTGTAAATATTGTACCTAATTGACACTCTGGCCTGTAAACAGTGTCGCACAACATGTGATTTACGGTTGTGTGGCATATCCTTTATCAGTCAGACAAAAGATGGGATGAACTGGAAGTTTGCCACTGGAAATCTTCGAGGCTTTTCTCTGGTCTCCATAAAATGACAGGACTAGATTGGAAACTGTCAGGATGATCGGGGTCATAGGAGACAAAAAAAAATGGTGTGAGATGTGGACGAGTGGATGACTGGAGGAATTGTTGGCAGCTGCAACAACAACGCTGGTCGTTTGCCAAGAGCAATCACAACGCCCCAGTCGTAGGTGCCCAATATGTCACAATGACATAAGTGCGCACAGGTAAAAACGTCCACTTGAGAAGTCAGCATGGCTCTTGTAATGGAACAAGTGCAGCATTGTTGGCGCTTGCACCTGACCGAATTACAGCTGTCGAGGAAAGCTGTGAAACACCGCCTTTTGAACAGGAGAGCAGTCTTTTCTGGATTTGCCATCAGTAGGAAGTATACCACCTCCCTACTCCCAAGTGCTCCACACTGTAATTACCTGACTATCCTGCTTGTTTTCACAACAAATCAGCCTCTGTATAATTTTCCACTGATAAGGTTACATGGACATGGGGTAACTGTGTTTGCGTTCGAGCAAATACATGTACTATAGTACTATAGGGTTAACCCGATATTGCGTCTTACATCTGAATCAGTTTCTCACCGATTCACACCCAGTCATCAAAAACAACTTGTACTCTAAGGGGAACATGCGCATATTAGATACGGTAACAAACGGAGGTAGGCCGACATATACATGATCTGTTTCAGTTCAGGATGTGCCCATGTTCCTTGATTTGTCTAAAACCTGTGGCAGCTTCCCAAGAACAGGTGCAATTTGATTGAATCAACTGATAATCAATAAAGCTTTTACGACTGGGGTAAAACCCAGAGTTATACTGTTTAAAGTACATTATTTGGTACTGCTTTGGTTAGAGTTTCATATCAGTCAGTAGTCATCCATTTACAGACCACCCCTTTCCAAGCCAAGTGGAGATGAACATACTGTGTGCAGGAGGATTGGCCAACGTGGTTAACTTTCTAATGTACTTTGTTCCCCCCGGGTTTAGTAAACTACAATTTAATTTTGCGGACTGGATCCTTCCTTATATCATAATTAGACCAACAATAATTTAATAAATGTTGATCAGTTATTGATATAATTCAATTTTGGCATCTTTATGGCACTGGATTTTAGTTCTAAGTGTTCAGTAAAGTGGACATGTAAGATTTTCCTAAACTGATTTCTCAGAAGCCAAATCAGTATTGACCCCAAGTTAATTTCATTTAATGCTGTAAGTTGCAATGAATTCAGGCTTAACATCCAAGGATTGTAATTTTATGGTTTTTACATGCAACGTGTTGTTTACAAAATGAAGTTATTGATTTTATAAATGGGTTAACAGAAATATTCACTTGAAAAGAATTAAGTACAGTTCGTGTTACATGGAGTAAATTATGATTATTTTTTATTATTTATATTTTTTGTTGATTTAACGTTGTGATTTGATCTGGGTGTTTTTTTTTTTTGTTTTTTTTTGTTTTTTTTTTATAAAGGAGCCTGTTAACTTGTTTAGGTTTGCAGGATTTCTGTCACTCATTATGGTTTAAGATCTACTACTCTAGTTGTCAAGGCATCTGGTGATAGTTCCTTATTCCACATATGGAAACACTCCAGTATGGGTTGTAAACAAGCAATGTGAATCCCACTTGAGTTTTTGTCCTAGGCCTATTAAAAAGTTACACAAGCCCTGTAGAGAAATGGCCTGTTGGCAAACATGCCAACTAAGGGTATCAGTATATTTAGCCTGTCAACTTTGAACTTCAGCACATGATTGTCTTTTACACAACACTAGGTACAAAAAATCTTAGCAAAAAACTGTGTGTTTTTGTAGGATTTTTAACTCTAAGACTACAAGAATTGCAACTGTGTTGCGATGTGAATTCTTTTCCTTGCCCACATGTATGCTTGTACGTATGTGAAGCATCATTGAGTACCCCCGGCTTGCCCCAGTGGCCATGCTCACACGATCTATGCTATGGCAGATCTTACCATGTACCAGTACTCATGCTTATTTAACTTTGCCCTTCCCAGTAAGCATGTTTTTTTTTTGTACATTTCTCACAAAAACCTGATTCACTACAGGTATAATTTAGCTGACTGAAAGCTTCCAAGTGGCAGAGTGCTGTTTGGTGGAATCCAAAACTTACAACTACATGTACCTCTATATCCAAACACAGTTGTCATATGTTACCAAAGGACCGGGACTTAATAAAGTAAGTGATGTTGAGAGAGTGCTAGATCACATGTACTTACTTCTATTTTCTATGGATTTATCACCTGCGTGTATTGGTGATAGATTGGTTAATTTACTGTGTTGACTGAGTATTCAGTCAATGTGACATTAATCTAATCTATCATGCAAAGTCCTAGCATGGACGACTATATTTGTACAGCGTGCCTGCCCCAGGATGATGGAGCTTTCCGCCTGGTCAGTCTGCGTGGTTGTCTGTCAGTATCTGAACAAAGGAACCCCACGCTGATGTAACAGATGACAAGTTGTCTATTAACTGTTAGATGAATCTCTCACCTACCTACTCATGGTTTTCATAAGTGTGCACATGTTTCTTAGACCTTTTCTAAACCTGTTGCCCTTGAGAAGCGGTTTTAGGCTGCCTCTAGATAAGGGAGTTCTACAACACACCACATGACTATAAGCTCCAACCTTTCTCAGCTTTGTTGTTTCTATGTCTTCACTTCATCCATTTTTTTTTTTTTATTGTTTTCTTTTGTTTTTTTTTTTCTAGTGGTGCATTTTCAGAGGCAAATAAAGGTTATAAACTCTCACTTGTAGTGGTGAAATGTCATATTTCCTTTCATTCAAACCACAGATCAGCTTTCTGAACTCTCAGAGTCAGGAAAAATGAGTAACCCACATGGACAAACACTAGGTTAAAAGCTTTTGTACCTGATATTCAACATGATTTTTTAAGCTGTAGACCTCTTAGATGAGCAAGACCAGGTAAATTTAAGGTTCTCGTAATGTTATGGCTGTGGCTTTCTTTTACTGAATGGATGTGTGGATGGGTTATATGCCTGCTGAATCTATTGTAACATCTTATTAGTTACAGAGCTGTGATTATTCAAATTGCAAATAACTGATAAAGATGCAGTGGCGTGTACCTGTATGGCAGCCTACTGCTCCAGTGGCTTACTACACGCTAAGCCCTCTCCCACCTTCCAACAGCCACATCATGCATTTGAAGAAGGCATGTTGAATAAACAAAAGACGCAAGGAGCATTTGCTGGAATTTCACCATTACCTAGCTGAATTAATATTGATATCTCTTAGCTTGTGTGGGAATTCAGGCGTTCATGTCACAGATTGCTGGCCCCGGACTGCCCAGGCTCCAAGTGTTCATGAAAAGCTCCTTAACAGTATTACCGTTGCTAGCTGGAACTTGGGTTGTCAAGGGGCATCAAATTATGCTCCCAGAATTAAGTGTATATCTCTGCCTTCACAACACATAAGCAACAGAAACTTAGCAAAGTGTGATGTACAAATACTTGTAAAATGTATCCAGTGTGCTTTCATAGGAAATTGATTTGATGTATTTGGGGCTGTTACTTAAAATGAAGAAGTTTTTGATCCAGATTTTTGTATTACTTTGTGAACTGTTTGCATAAAATCTGAGTGACAGTTGTAAGGTTTTTTTGTGCATCGTATTCCTGAAAACAAGTGAATTGATGTAAGTGTAAATGCTTTGTTCAGGTAAGCAGTGTGTGTTTAATCTCGGTCGTAACATGTTCAAATTTCACGGTGAGAATTTGCATGCCTTTACCTGCATCATATATCTACAGGCCTGACTTAGTTTAGCTGTAAGGTATGCTCTTTTAGAGTGTATGGTTTGATAGAGAGACAGAGCATAATGTTTCTGAGGCCAGAAACATCAGAAGGGTTGGTGTTGACAAGAGGTTAACCATTTAAACAGTATTTCCCAGTAACACACCACTGGTGTAACATTGCCTCCTGTTAACCTCTCCTGTGTACTCTACCAGAGCTGGTCACAAACATATTAGCATGTCTACCTGCAGTAAGGCCAGGTAAAACCCTTTGATGTCACACCTATCTACATGTCCTACCTGAGGACAACACTATCAGGTGAAAGACCACCAGGTAATTGGAAGAAGTCACATGAACTGAATAAGTCTTGGAACCATGTGATAAAAGTTCTCACCTTTTCCTAATTATGACTCGTCATGAATGTCATAATACGGTATTTCACCTAAAGTTTATTATTTTTCAAGTGATACATTTTACTTGATTCTGACTGATTTATCAGCCTTTTGGGCTCACTTCAGATTTGTTTTTTTTTTTTTTCTTTTTTTTTTGTTATGTTTGATGAATTTCTTATCAGAAAACCTTGAGTATTGGCATCAAAAGTATCGTTTTATTGTCTCAGTATGTCATTCTGAGAGGGTATTTTTATATACCAAACTGTAGGTGAAATACAGCAAAATCTTTTGTAGGGGAGGGATAAAGATTATCTGATGACTTCATCTTTTGTACAGGAGGGATAAAGATTATCTGGGGACTCCATCTTTTGTAGGGGAGGGATAAAGATTATCTAGGGACTCCATCTTTTGTAGGGGAGGGATAAAGATTATCTGGGGACTCCATCTTTTGTAGGGGAGGGATAAAGATTATCTGATGACTTCATCTTTTGTAGGGAAGGGATAAAGATTATCTGATGACTTCATCTTTTGTAGGGGAGGGATAAAGATTATCTGGGGATTCCATCTTTTGTAGGGGAGGGATAAAGATTATCTGGGGACTCCATCTTTTGTAGGGGAGGGATAAAGATTATCTGGGGACTCCATCTTTTGTAGGGGAGGGATAAAGATTATCTGATGACTCCATCTTTTGTAGGGGAGGGATAAAGATTATCTGATGACTCCATCTTTTGTAGGGAAGGGATAAAGATTATTTGATGACTTCATCTTTTGTAGGGGAGGGATAAAGATTATCTGGGGACTCCATCTTTTGTAGGGGAGGGATAAAGATTATCTGGGGACTCCATCTTTTGTAGGGGAGGGATAAAGATTATCTGATGACTCCATCTTTTGTAGGGGAGGGATAAAGATTATCTGATGACTTCATCTTTTGTAGGGGAGGGATAAAGATTATCTGATGACTCCATCTTTTGTAGGGGAGGGATAAAGATTATCTGATGACTCCATCTTTTGTAGGGGAGGGATAAAGATTATCTGGGGACTCCATCTTATGTAGGGGAGGGATAAAGATTATCTGATGACTTCAACTTTTGTAGGGGAGGGATAAAGATTATCTGGGGACTCCATCTTATGTAGGGGAGGGATAAAGATTATCTGATGACTCCATCTTTTGTAGGGGAGGGATAAAGATTATCTGATGACTTCAACTTTTGTAGGGGAGGGATAAAGATTATCTGGGGACTCCATCTTATGTAGGGGAGGGATAAAGATTATCTGATGACTCCATCTTTTGTAGGGGAGGGATAAAGATTATCTGGGGACTCCATCTTATGTAGGGGAGGGATAAAGATTATTTGATGACTCCATCTTTTGTAGGGGAGGGATAAAGATTATCTGATGACTCCATCTTTTGTAGGGGAGGGATAAAGATTATCTGATGACTCCATCTTTTGTAGGGGAGGGATAAAGATTATCTGGGGACTCCATCTTATGTAGGGGAGGGATAAAGATTATCTGATGACTTCATCTTTTGTAGGGGAGGGATAAAGATTATCTGGGGACTCCATCTGAAAATTCCACTCTTAATCATCAGTTATGCTGTGATTTCAAGTGTTGTCAATAAACTT
Source organism: Liolophura sinensis (assembly GCF_032854445.1). Lineage (NCBI taxonomy): Eukaryota > Metazoa > Mollusca > Polyplacophora > Chitonida > Chitonidae > Liolophura > Liolophura sinensis. The sequence continues at coordinate 86,631,225 of NC_088295.1, read as the reverse complement.
AAAATATCACCACGTTTTATGCCCACACCTAAGAAATTAAAAGAGTAACTTGTAACTTCCCCTCTTGGCGTTCAGCATGCAGGGGATAGTGCAACGACTGGTTGACCTGTTTCAGTATAATGGCTTGGTCGAGGCGGCTTACTTGCCTTCAGTTAGTTGTCTCGGTGAAGCAGCACTAGATAAAAGAGCGGTGGAAATCTGTCCTGCAACAAGGAGGCACATCACATGCACTCTAAGGATTCCTTTGTCGTCATATGACTGAAAAATTGTTAAGTATGACGTTAAACCCCAAGCACTCACTTACTCACGTTTTGTGCCACCAGCATTCTATTTCCAATAATCTTTAACATATGACATGCAGGTAAAACTGCTTATTCCAGAGTTCATTCCAGTTGTGTTATGATCGAGTAAGTGATACCCTGGAGCTAGTTACGGTGCCCTGGGAAGAGAGATGAGCAGCAAGGATTGGCTTGTGCCAACTGTAACCAGATCATGGACACAATTCCCATGTTGAAATATCATAAATAGGACACTATAGTAGTTTTTAATATATCAAAGGTCAGATATTTTCTACTGGGAGATTCTGGACAGTCCTGTTTATTCTTAGTATTGTATTTATGTAGTTCTAGAATCCATGCTATTCTGGGCCAGGCTATGGTGTATCTGAACCAGCTGCTATATCTGGCTTTAGGAAACCTACGGATCTGAAGGGTTAGACAGACCCCGAAGTAGAATCGGTTATATCAGCCTTTACATCCCCTCTCAACACCATGCCTTCACAAATACATGTATGCCCAGTCTCTAGATTACAGAAAGCCTCATGTGTACAGATTGCGGAAAGTCTCACATGTACAGATTACAGAAAGCCTCACGTGTACAGATTGCGGAAAGTCTCACATGTACAGATTACGGAAAGTCTCATCTGTACAGAATACGGAAAGTCTCATGTGTACAGATTACGTCTGTTCCAGGACACACCATAGATATGATGCCAGCATGCATATTACACAGTTAAAAGCTACATGGAAACTTATCCAAAAGTAATTGAATATCAGCACAAATGTTATACTGGAGGGCATTCGCAAAGACAGTCCAGCAGATAGACTTAGGCCCAAAGCCGGGGAATCGTAACAGTGTATATTTTGACAGTCTTCTGATTTTTTTAAATACATGTGTTGCACAAAATCAGATGCCCACCATTGCTCTGATTATCCAAGGCACAATTAAATCTTTGTTTTAAATCCCAAGTTTACCTGTAGAGGAATTATCCGGGGTATTCAGTTTTCATGATCATTATAATAACACATTTCTCCCCTCTAACTGGAAGACCCTACATGTATATTACAAGAAAGAGAAGTTTATTTTTTGCCCTGTGTGTACTGTGTAAGCTTGTATGAATCAGCAGAAGGTTTATGGAATGCTGACTCAGCAGATCCAGCCATGCAGACATGGACTGAAGCTCATCCCTCTGATATTCTGTGTAAGCAAATACATTGTAGCAGTTTAACAGCTGATTTCTTATGCACTAACAAGGGCCATAAACCTGGGCTAATGCTGTAACATTATACAGAGTGGTCAGTAAGTGGAAATCTAACAGCTGTGTTTGATCTCACCCTCTTACTCAGTTTTCATATGAAATTTGGTTCAGGGTTGTATGAGATACGCTGAAGCTTGCTCATGCAGATCACTGCATCGCTGGCTTGACTACAGTTCCCATCATGCGTTTATCACTACCCTTCCCTGTATTAACACCTGATAAAATACCTGGATGAGATAGGTGTTTATCTACGTGTAGATTAGGGGATGGTGAGTGCGCCCACCTGGGCCCACTTCCTGGCGAGAGAACCTTAGTCTGGCCGTGTCAGAGAGGTGGGCAAAACGACCGGCCCACTTCACCCCACTCTAGACCAGATCGCCCGTGGAGCTACTTAAATACCAGCCCTGGTAACCCCTGAGGGGCAAACACCTGACTCTCAGTCGCAAGTTTTTGTGTGCTGTAGACAACATTATAATCTTTACTCACAAATAGAAGGTAATTAATGACAAAATTTTTTTCCTGATCTGCAATTTTGGTCATGATTCTTCTCCTAAGAGACTATACTGAGATATCTTTTGTCACTTCAACTCGTCAAATGTCAGAAAACACGGACGAAGTTGTTTGTAAATGTCCAGGTGGTCATGGATGGACAGGTAAAAAATGTGCGCTATATATTCCCCTCACATCTTCGGCTTGATAAATCACACTGTTTCTTCTTATCCTTTACACAAAAATCATCATTTCACTCATTGGCTGTTTATAGAAAAAGCATTCAAGGTAATAGAATAGTGCTCATACAGTGTAGTCAGGGAAAATAACAAGCTGTACACGTAGAACACAGTCATACATCTACATGTACCATCTACTGTGATGACATTTATTAGCTTTAAATCCTTAATTGGCCTACTCTATTACTTTTTGTCACATTTTTCTCAGCTTTTTTGGCTGCTGGTGTTGACAGATTTCTGTTGACTGATGATCTTAATGGTGTTGTAACACTAAGGTGCTGGGCTGTGGAGTGTGTAAGGGAAGCCAGCTACACAGAAGCTTGTCTGACAAGTGACACGTGTTGGTGTTGAGACTAAGACTTACATATGGCCAGACAAATCCCCAGCCTGTTGACCTTCTCTCTGACTTACAGGCTGAAACAGTCTCAACTCTACAGTCCTTAAGATACCAGTGCTGTATGGGATCTCTGACCTTTGTCATGTGTGGAAACTTTTCGGGTCGTTTGTTTGGTTGTGTGGATATGTAAGAGTATTGCCTGCAAAAAGACAAAGCTATGGTGTGAAGTCTGTCAATGAAGTGAAGCCCCATGTGCAACATGATTTAAATAATATTTCAAAGTGGTAAATAGCTTCATTATGATTAGCTTTTTATTATAACAACTATAAGCTATAACAAGAGTTGGATGTAGAATTTAATCGCAGTGTGGTGTGAAAGTCACCGTTGTCAGGTCACCTGGCCATATAACAAGTTGGATGTAGAATTTAATAACAGTGTGGTGTGAAAGTCACCTTTGTCAGGTCACCTGGCCATATAACAAGAGTTGGATGTAGAATTTAATGGTAGTGTGGTGTGAAAGTCACCGTTGTCAGGTCACCTGGCCATATTACACGAGTTGGATGTAGAATTTAATAGCAATGTGGTGGTAAAGTCACCTTTGTCAGGTCACCTGGCCATATTACACGAGTTGGATGTAGAATTTAATCGCAGTGTGGTGTGAAAGTCACCGTTGTCAGGTCACCTGGCCATATAACAAGAGTTGGATGTAGAATTTAATCGCAGTGTGGTGTGAAAGTCACCTTTGTCAGGTCACCTGGCCATATAACAAGAGTTGGATGTAGAATTTAATAGCAGTGTGGTGGTAAAGTCACCGTTGTCAGGTCACCTGGCCATATTACACGAGTTGGATGTAGAATTTAATCGCAGTGTGGTGTGAAAGTCACCTTTGTCAGGTCACCTGGCCATATAACAAGAGTTGGATGTAGAATTTAATAGCAGTGTGGTGGTAAAGTCACCTTTGTCAGGTCACCTGGCCATATTACACGAGTTGGATGTAGAATTTAATCGCAGTGTGGTGTGAAAGTCACTGTTGTCAGGTCACCTGGCCATATAACAAGAGTTGGATGTAGAATTTAATAGCAGTGTGGTGGTAAAGTCACCGTTGTCAGGTCACCTGGCCATATTACACGAGTTGGATGTAGAATTTAATAGCAGTGTGGTGTGAAAGTCACCGTTGTCAGGTCACCTGGCCATATAACAAGAGTTGGATGTAGAATTTAATAGCAGTGTGGTGGTAAAGTCACCGTTGTCAGGTCACCTGGCCATATAACGAGTTGGATGTAGAATTTAATAGCAGTGTGGTGTGGAAGTCACCTTTGTCAGGTCACCTGGCCATATAACAAGAGTTGGATGTAGAATTTAATCGCAGTGTGGTGTGAAAGTCACCTTTGTCAGGTCACCTGGCCATATTACACGAGTTGGATGTAGAATTTAATCGCAGTGTGGTGTGAAAGTCACCGTTGTCAGGTCACCTGGCCATATAATAAGAGTTGGATGTAGAATTTAATCGCAGTGTGGTGTGAAAGTCACCGTTGTCAGGTCACCCAGCCATGTAACAAGAGTTGTTGTTGTGGATATTACCTTTGTATGGTTTCTAACATCATTGATAATGGAGATTGGAACTATAACCCCCATTCAGTTTTTATGCTTTTCCATTTTCAATCAAATTGTGTTTCTAACATCAATTAATAAGTAAATTTTCTTTATGTTCACGCAATAATGAGCTGTCTTATTGAGCAATTGTTTTGCTTTCTCACTGCAATGAACCTAAAAAATATTAATGCCCCAACCTCTCCGGACTACTTTTTACTAAAAGTAGACAGGACCATGCCAGCATAAATCATCTGTTTGCTTCTTGAGATTCAAACAGTTTGTACAGGGATTTTTTGTTCTACCCCAATGTTTTTAGTTATTATCCTTAAACGAAATATCTCTTTACAATTCACCCCAAAACTGACCTGCCATCTTATAATTGAAAAATTTTTGAGTTTGGAATGAATAAATCTTTTCGCAAATTAAAACATTGGACTTGTTTCTGTTCTCGATGGCTCATCCTCTTGCCACTTGTCTTAAGGCACCAGTACACACAGGATGAATGAAGGCAGTTGGGGGGTCTTTCTCCCAAGGCGGTCCATTATTTGACAGGTCATGTTTATATCAGATCTCTACCTCTTCTGTCAAATGGCTGTCTGTTTATAGGATTTATTTAGTGTCAACTTCATGGTTTATTTTATAAACACAAGTAACCAGATTTTAAAGCAGCTGAAACAAGTTGTAGAAACATATGCTGAAGGGCTGACAGGCTGACAGACCTGACAAGTCCATTCTGTACATTAAACTAGTGAACAAAATCTACTTATATCAGAGTGCTTAAAATATTCGCATGCATTTCCACATGTATTTGCCTATAAAGTAAATCTAACATTTTCAGATTAGAGTTCTGTATTTCATGTACACTTTTGTTGGATATCAAAAGGTGATCAAGGTATAGATGATACCATTAGGTCTGTGTTGACTAAAATCAAACACACACTTCTGTGACTACATAAATTAGTAAATGAGAAATGCTTACTTTTTTGTACATGTACATGTGGTATAAACAGTGTGTGTGATTTCCCATGTATTAATGACCGTATTTTACTTTGCAGCAGTACTAAAAGGCCTTTGTTCTATGTCAGATTTTAGAGTAGGACAAACATGTTTTTCGTGCTAATGCCTATTAAGATGGCCTGTGTTTGTATCTTTTCAGATTTGCTACAGACCCAGGTTTCAGTATTCAGTCATCCTGACATCTTGGACAACGCACAATTAACCATAGATATGCCCAGAAACCAGTTGTTAGTAGGGGCCAGGTAGGATTGTTATAAGTTTAATAATATTACTGATTACCAACTTCATGTTACTGCCTAGTGATGATTAAGTAAGGCATACTGTTACATTCGTCATTAGTATATCTATTAGGATGAGAAATGTTCAATAAGCCAAACTGGCCTGCAGTTAAGGAACTAAAGTTTTCATCATCCGATGTTTTCACTTGCTGTCTGCAATTTGAATATGGTAACATGAAGATAAAATTTGGATTTTCTGTCCTGTTTAAAGGGAATGTCTATTCCGGCTCTCGCTGGAAGACTTGTCAGAACTAGAAATGGCTGACTGGAAGTCAAACAACATGACCAAACTTATTTGTAGAGCTAAAGGGCAGCCAGAGGTAAGTGATGCAAGTTGTAAAAGAGTGAAAGCATACTTGACTTCATTATTTCACTCTGTAAATACTTGTTGCCCAACTAAAGTATATTTTGATAAGAGCTAACGTTTCAAGATGAGATGGTACCCTAGCTATTTTGTATATGTCAAGGCTTATCAAGGTTCCCCCTACAAGAAAAGCAATGATATCATTTGTTTAGTATATTGTTTATAACAGTTGGGTATACACATATTGGATCATGCTGTGATTCTTGTAAGATTTCTGCTTCTTCTGATCCCCATAAGCTCTTGTCCCTCTTAATTTGCCTTCAGCATTGCTCGTAGGATACTTTGTCAGATGTTTGCCACAGGCCTTTGGTTTACTCCAGCCTCTTTCTGATATCCTTCTTCCATAAATATACAAGAGAAATTATTTTGAATACTTTGATAAACACCAACCAATCTATCAAAAAACCTGTGAAAGATTCCAGTCATTCGTTATTATTTTGCATGTTTAGCAGTAAAGAAAAAAATTTGAAATACTTTCGCATGTTTACACACAGAAAGTGTTTGAAATGTTTTGTACAATGTTTTGTTTTGGCAGAACCTTTGTCATAACTTTGTCCGTGTTTTAATCGTGTATGATGGAGAAGTGTTCACTTGTGGAACGAATGCCTTCTCTCCGGAATGTTCATGGAGAAAAGTGAGTATAAACGTGTTAACAATGGACATAAAATTTACTAGTAAACTTTTGAGCACACATGTACTTACCTTGCAGTAAGATAAAACATAACATGGACCTATAAATACAGATAAAAGCCTACAAACAGTTTGTACATGAGCTTGAATCAAGATCTCATCTGCTATAAGGGATTTGGCTAAAAACTGTGCTGTAACTGTCAAGGAATTACTAAAATTGAATCAATGTGTGTTTCAGACGAATGATCCTGCTCTGTCTATGGCCTAAATTCCTTTTACTGGACTGATTCATAAATAGCTATACTGTTCCACTGTTCCACAAAGGTGGTTAGACATTGCTTAGCGCTGATTTTCAGACACGGGCTGATATGAGGGATTTGAGTGTGACATATTACATACAGACTAGATGATTTTCAATAGTATAAAGGGTAGTCCAGTGATATATTGCTGAATGCTTGTGATGGTCTGGCCGAAGTAAAGTACCCACGCAGTTGTCCATTTTTTATGAGGCCTCTATGTGGAGGTCTGGTTAGAAACCTTCACTGCAGCCAAAGATGGAGAGTTGATGGATGGTGGCTGTTAGATTTAATTAATATATTAGGAGCTCATGTCTGACAACAATTTATTAGATGTCATCAGGAAACTCTTCCTGAAATATAAATTATATGAGGAGGGGTATTTTTTGGACTCTCGCTGGTTTTACTTTTTTTCGTTGTGAGTTATAAAGCTTATCAGTGCCATGGGTTTTTGTAAAACCAAAAATAAGCAGCTTGAAGAAATTCTCAAAAACCAGCATTTCAGTTCTATTGAGCTGATCACTTATGCCAAATGACTCTCGGCGACTGATATTAAATGTCTAATCAGACATGACAATATTACAAATGGAAATTATTTCTGACTCAGATAAATGTTTCTGACTGACTTCGGCAGCGTATGGCATAACGTTGATCAGAGTGATCCGCGCCTTCCAGGATTACATTTGAACTGAGATAGCTATAATGTGTTTTATTATTAGTCTGTTTTGGTAGTGGGTAAACACTTAGTTAGTCCATCATGAGAAGTTTTTTTTCATAGCAAGAAATCATATTGAAATCAAATTTGCTACATGGCTTCACTATGATACGTTAAAGATCAGGTTTGAGCTTAGTGCTGTTCTGTTCATTTTCAACAAAATGATGGCTGTTTTCGTCCTGTTTTGGGGCTTTGACACTCTTCCTGACTTCCTGTTTTTTTTTTTTCAAAACAGTTTGTCAGATTGAATTGAATATTGCAATTTGACTTCACCATGACAAGGTACAGATAAAGTTTGAAATTTGTTAATTGTGAAGGAATTTGTACTGTTTTGTCCTGTAATGGACATTGTCATAATTATTATTCTTCAAAGACATGTGGACATATATTGTGAAAAGCAGTACTTCCAAAACACTATTTTAAACAGAATTATCAGAGTACTAACACTGAATATGTAATCATACATGTGCATTCTCAGTACAATAGCACATGTGTATATACATGTACTTGTGCTTGTGCCAATCAGTTGAAGGAACTGTGTTACGGTATGAGAATTGTAGATACCGTAGTGTACAAGTAGACACATAGTGTACTTACAGATACATACAAGGCAGCACAGTCTTGCTGTACGTGTATGAATGTTCTGATACTGATATAAATAAATTCATGCACAGTTTATAATTGATGCTGTTGACGCTGTTTCTGTATGGCACTTGATACTTCCAGGTGTTTATCATCTGACCTTTATCTAGTGGTAGTATGCCTTAATTCCTCACCACCCTAATGTACATCTCTATAAAACACTGCTCAGGAACATGGTGGTATGTCTTCATTCCACGCCACTCTAAGTGTACATCTCTCTAAAACACTGCTAAAGAAGATGGTAGTATGCCTTGATTCCTCTCCGTTCAGCTAAATGTACATCTCTATAAAACACTGCTCAGGAACATGATGGTATGTCTTCATTCCACGCCACTCTAAATGTACACCTCTCTAAAACACTGCTAAAGAAGATGGTAGTATGCCTTGATTCCTCTCCGTTCAGCACTGCTCAAGAAGATGGCGGTATGTCTTCATTCCACACCACTCAGCTAAATGTACATCTCTATAAAACACTGTCCAAGAAGATGGTTGTATGCCTTGATTCCTCTCCTTTCCATCTATTCTCTAACACTCCCGAGATACCAGACCATATTAACTTTACACAAAAAGGTGTCTGGATGTTAGGTTCATTGGGAATTTGCTTCTAAAGGAATACCTTCTTCCTGTTGTTGGCTTGATGCCAATCGATGAAAGTGGATTTAGTGGAACATGTCCTGAATTTGACACAACCATAAATATGGCTCCTCACTCATTACAATTTTTTTTCACCAAAGCTATCAAAAATGTTGGTAATCCCAGTATAACCCATTGAGTATCTCATGAATTCTTGTCATAACTTAATAAATTGGTTCCTTCGATGGCCGAATTGCAAACTTCTTCCCTGTACAAAAAAAATAAAATCAATGCGAGTTAAGAATCAGTTTAGGCCGATTATATTGGATTGTGTGAGGTCATGTCCTGGCTGTAGACGGACCTATACTAGCCTCTGTAGGATGACTCAAGTCTCAATCATACAAGACACCAATGATTAGAAGGGTAATGATGCCCCGCTGGATGCTGTCTGGTTTGGTTTGTATATAACTCCTACACTAGCTCTGCAGGTATGACGTATAACATAACTACCGGTAACCTACAGGCTTAACCCTCATCATGCTGGTAGAAAACACTATGGTGTGCACTAGGCATGCTCTAAATTCTTCTTCAGGAATTTTAACCAAACTGTCACGAAGACAACAAATTTGTTCTTGACCATGGTGGAAAACGTCTTTTTGCCATCCGTAGATGAATAGTGATGAATGGTGACATATTCATGAAATTTTGTGATTAAACACAGACACATGTATATGTTGTACATTGGTCACCTGATGGCATGTTACATAAATCCAGCTTTCATGAGTTTAGATGTTGTCAGACTGCCAGCAGTTAGATTAAGGTGTTGTTCTACCTTCATGTAATCATGTACAGATGGAGTAGTTGGAGTCTTTCATGGTTTTTAAGATCACTAATAGCCTGAGAGTGGGTATCTGAGGTAAGAGTTCGTCTGCCACACAAGTGGAAAGGATTCCAGTAGTAATTATGCATTAAGTTGTGGTTGTTGGCCCCAGATGACAGGTCTGTCCGTGTTGTTAGCCTCAGCATGGGCATCCTGCAGCCAGGAAATGTTACAAATCTGGAGGAAGCTGCAGTGCGGCAGTGTTGGGGTGCACAGCTTGATTGGGTCGGCGTCTGGTACAGCCAGGGTTATTGGGGTACTCCATTGCCCCTGGAGCTCCATGGCCATCTGACATTCATTCCATCTAGTTTGGTATCATTTCTGGTAGATCAGCAAGGGAAGTGCATCTGTTGGTGATTGGGCTGGGTGCTCATCACCCCACACCTGGCATGTGCTATCTGATAGCTTCACACAGTCACACCATCTCAAATACTGGATGTCAGCTAGCCACATTAAGTCTCTTACACTCCACTGCATTTCATTTATGATGACAGCATATTATTGCATTCCACGTATATGGTATATTAGCAGTTAATATTAGAACAAAATTTCTGATTAAATGATTAACTCAAGACAGCCTGTCCATATGCCATCCGTACATGCACTAGCTACACCATTTGTACAATATTCCCATTCCCATCAATTGATACGGGTGAGTCTCCTTATCAGAGCATGTTCAGTTCAGGCTATGGACACTAAAATATGTACTTTTTTTTTACTTATGACCTTGAACTTCATGAACTTCCTTATCCAGGGTTTTGTGGAAGCACCTCATGGTGTTACCTTAACCGTACACCGGATGCACTCCTTGGCTTTGTACTTAATCTACCCCGCACACAATGTTACTAACATGTGCAGCTAACATGCATGTGAGAACTGCCCCTCAGTCGTTAACCTTAAGTGGCCAACTGTTTCCATTCTGGACCAAGTGAAATCTGCAAAGAACCCTGATCTGTTGAAGGTCGTGGCCATGGTGTAGAGTGAAATATCAAACCATCATGAGGATGGCATCAAAGCTTTTTCTTGTTACTGCATCTTTTTAGCTGGAGGCATTCCAGTGATACTTTTCCTGCTCCTAAAATTACATACATATATTGGATCAGATTGCAATTTATCTGTGTGTACAAGTAAAGCAAGTTCCACAGCTCCAACAGTTCATTATGATATGCAGTGTTTTATGATTCCTTTAACAACAAAAACCCTTCTGGTAAGTTGATAGTTATATTCTCTGTACTTGTAGCTGTACAGATCTCTGATGCATATGTTGCCACAAGACAAAAAAGTTGCATTCACTTGTACATGAAAGCAGATGATTACACTTTTCCATTAAAAACAAGGCTCTGGTTCTGGACTTCATAAGTGTTATTAAGTCTTGTTAGCTTAGAGGGCTACATGAGGGCCTTTAGTCCTAGGCTATGGTGTTTTCCTGTAGGTCGCTGATAAGTTGAAGCACCCCAAGGCGGGAGACTGAGGGGTACACTTTCTGTAAGTAGTCGCACATGGACTGAAACTGACACTTAGTAGGTTTCTGATACAGTGAAGCTGTATGCCTCTCTGCCTGCCAAGACCAGGCCTGTCACAAAGCGGCCATTTTTAAACCCCCTGATTAGCTTTGACAAGTGGATGACTGACAGATATTACTATTACAGCCTTTTTCCCAAGCATCTGTAGTGTTTCCGCAACACTTTGCTTCTTTATTAGGGGTATAAACAATAGTACATTTGGCCCTAATGAGTTGTAATATGGCTGTGTGGCTCTTAACGATGTCTGGGTATTAAACCACCTGTAAGACTATATAGGTGCGCTGCTCTATTGGTAAACAGTCCATAACAATAACTTTGTTGGTAGGATTAATCATTGAATAATCTGTGACTATAATGGCGCCTTGGACTGGATCCTCTCCTGCTCCAAACCGCACTGCTGCTTTGTCATAGGGCCCATAGAAGTTTTGAAGATTCACTTTGGGATAGCCTTCAGGAGGAACCTGTGAACATTCATATCCATAAATCACTCTTAACATTTCATTAATTTACAGACTTGTTGGTATATTCATCTGTGTGACTCTGACCCTTCAGGGTTCCATTTGGTTGAGCATAAATCTCTGTGCAAGTGCTTGGGCTGCTCTGTTGGATATCAGCACAGCACTGGCCGGAGGTTCTAGTCCAACACCATAACGCAGGCACATATGTCTGCCAGGCAGGTGCTGAGAGGGATTAAAACAGGGACATGTTGAGGTTAAATCTATTAGCAGATTCTAATCTCCTGTCAGCTAGGATATTTACTAACTGGAGCCTACAACTAGGGTTTAAACTTGACATGAATTGCTTTGGACCAAGTAAAATTTACACAAGGGCAGTTTATCAGTGTACATTTTAGATTTATAAGGCAGTGAAGATTTTTTATGGTTGATGATCTGTAGATAATGTTGAGGTGGTTCATCAAACCCTTGGATTAATCTGTAATTAATCCTCTTATTAGTGACATCTTGTTGGTCTTGGTTGAGGTTCTGCAATGAGTGATGTCCTGTATATTAACCAAGATTGTGGTATGTTCTGAAAGTCTCAAATCTATACAAGCATGAGATTTTCACCCCTTTTTAAAGTAATTCCGCTGTTTTTTAGATGTAAAAAGCTTTATCAAAAAAGTTTTCTTGACATAGCTAATACTGTAATTCTTCAACCTTTCCACATATTTGCAAGCATATTTATTCAAGCATATTGTGAGAACATTATTCTGCATATACTGATATAATCATACTTTTTGTGAACCAGCCAATGTAGTTGGTCAACCCAGCCAATGTAGTTTTGTCTGCGAAAGCAAATTAAAAAGGCACATAAATCCCACTGAAAGTTGCTCTTTTATATGCGAAAAGGTTGAGAAATTTGGATAGAAGTGTTAAAAATGACAAAATTATGAGGTGTTTGTTCCATCTTTTTCTTTCCAGTGTCAGTCTCAATCATCACTTAGCATAGTAACATTGTAAAGATCACTTCTTTATATCAGTTTTTAAAATAAACAATGTGTAATAGTGTATAGGAAAGTTACTGAACATTGATTGCTTTTCTCTTATGTTTGCGGATCCTAACGAACATTGTTCTAGAAATAATAGGTAATCTGAGTCATGTGTTAAGCATGCTGCAGATTCGTTTAGCTTCCCTCTTGTGTCGGCCCTAATGAGTTAATGTTGTCAACACCTGGGGATATCCGGAATGTCAGCTTGCTTAAACTTGTAACAGCATACAAGTGTTTTAAATCTGGCCTTTGATCTCTTAATGACTGCTCTAATGATAAAGGTGGGTTGACTTTAATGACCTCTCTGTAGGCTCACTGGTCATGTTTTACACAGTAGGATATATATTTAACTCCGTGTAAAGTACCAGTGATGATTTTGTATGTTATCTAGCATTCATGGATTACACCTCACCCAGACAACCCACCTTCCAGTGGACATCAAAAAGAAACGTAACTCTGCAGCCACCAATAAAGCGTTTTTTGTGTTTGTCCAAGCATTCATACACGCATTCTTTGAAAGAAACATTTGAACAACAGGCATTTTATGTAGAAAAACTCCGTTCTGTGCTTAAGATCTCTGGAGACAGCCATAATTACACATTAGGGTTAATTACCTGAAGATTAACGACTTCTTTTAGGCAGGTTGATTAAGACTTGGACCTGAGACGAGTGATCATGCAGACCATTAAGGTCATGCTCATCTCCAGACAAGGGACTGTCCTGCAATATATTGTCATTCCAGTCCAATTGCCCTGGTGACAAATCAATTCAACCCACATGAGAGTAGGACTACTTCTTATTCATACAGAAAGAACGCTGCAAAGCCAACATGACATAATAGTTAACTCTTGAGTGAGTGAGTCAGCGTACCGAATAATGGAAATCGTGTAATTCTTGCAGTGGACATAATCCCCATATTTCTGTGAAGTACTGCATGAGTCACAGGTGCCCTTAGGTCCCAGGATTCATATTCTGGCTCTCTCCACAAAAGATTACTTCACATCTATTTGTTACATTTGGTGTAGTCTTGGATCACACTGCATAACATTTCACATATGTGATGCCATTCAGGTATGTGGCTGAAGAAAAAAACATCCAGACAGCTGAAGAAACCACTTTTCATTACCAGGTGCTTCAATTAATAACTTACATTGTTCAAGTCAGATAAATCTGTGTCCTGTTATATAATAGATACATGCAGTATCTTTTGGGGGCAACCCAAACTGTTGTTGATACATGGCTTTGTCAAGGGCTAATTGTCTAACTAGACAGTTGGACCAGCACTGAATGAAAACTTCTTGACAATCATAAAATTTGCATGGCTGATATAGTTTTAAGATATCATTTTCATTTATCCAAATAGGATTCGCAATCTCTACTGGTATCCCAAACATGATGAAATTTCTCAATACTGCTGTCTTGTCTTAACAGTTATTCATGTAAACATTTTCTCTTACAGGCTGAGAACCTTAACACTGTTAAAAAGTGGATCCCTGGGCTGGCTAAGTGTCCCTACGACCCTGATGACAGTGCCACTGCCCTGATGACCCGGGAAGGGGACTTCTACAGTGCCACTGTCATGGACATCACAGCACGTGACCCCGCTATCTACAGGATCATGGGACCATCCCGTCATCTCCGCACAGTCAGAAACTCCAAATGGCTCAATGGTAAGTCTGTTTTCTTCAGTTCACAGGGACAAAGATATTGTGAGCTACTGTAAAATTTCCATAAATATACTGATTTATTTTTCCAGGGTTCCCATGGGTCCTTGAAATCCTTCCATTGTAAGCACTGATTGAATATTGTTGAAATGGGCTTTCAAGATCTAGGAAGGGAAAACTTAACAATACTTGATTTTACCATGGTGACAATCATGTTCCGTTACGATTAAAATGGACCAATAAATAAACAGCATCCATATCTTCAGAAGAAGGGCTGTTCTTTTCCTTGAATGTTGCAGAAAACAGGACATTGGTTGTTCAAAAACACATAGAGTAAGCATTTGTAGACATTATGTCAGGTTTTCTTGACAAGATTTGCTACTCCAGATATGTTGTGATATTAGTCAAGCTTTGGTGAAAAAATTTTGTACTAGTTGATCAGTAACGCCTTTCTTGAGAGCTACTCTCACAAACAATGGAACATAGAAAGAACCTGTCAATGTGGGAAGACCAATAGCTGGAATGGTTTGTGATAGTCCCGATATTGCCCACCAGATGGAGAGTTAGCCACTCCATGGTTTACATGTAGCTCTGTGATGATCAGGTAAATACAGATGTGGCTAGCCTGATAGTTTGGCACACCTCCAAATTGCTCATTTCCAGAGTTCCGCTACACATCTGGGGTGTGTAGAGAATATGTCTTCAAGACAGGTCATTATCTAACCCTTGCTGAACTGTCTAGGTTTGTTATCTTCAAGGCCATTATTTGCCCTGGCTCCCAATCTCTGTGGTATACTGCCCATAATATTTGCCCTGTTCTCCATAGTTTGGGTAATACCAGGCATTGTTTGGTTATTATGGACAAAGGATGTGATATCAGAATTAGTACAGCTATATAACCATAGAACAATACTAACTGTCCAGATAACATAAGTCATCAAACAGTGCGACAGTTATCATAGCCCCGTCTGTGCTAATGCACACATGCCCACTGAGGTTTGGCTTTGTAGCAAGCAGCCGGTTTCTATAAATTGATTCACAACTGAATTTTGCACAGCTTTTTCTAGAATACAACAGAGCAATATCTTGTTGTTACCTTGTGCAGTAGGGTAAAGTGCTAACATAAGGTAGTTGTTTATCAGCTCAACCTTCAAGGGGCTTCCACAAGGCTATAAGGTGTACCACTTCCACTTGACAAAACATTTTGATTAATTAATGTGGTTTGAAAGTGTCTTTTGCATTATTTAGCTATAGATCCAATTTAGCTTGCCAGTTCTAAGCGGTATAGATGGTGGAATCTCGAAGCAGCTGGCCTGGAAGCCATTTAGGAAGTAAGGACAGTTAATGGAAAAGCTTCCATGCATGAAAGCTGCATAACACATTGATGAAAAGTTTGTAGACTGTGTTCAAAAACTGTAAAAATATTGCATTATTTTTCCTTGAACGGTCAAATCTTCACAGTATGGCTGTAAAAGACGTTTTTTTTGTGTGTGTCAGACAAGCTCTTAGTAATTATTAAAGTTCATACTTGAAGAAAATCTCCTGCCAGCTCAGTGATACAAAACTACCATTACGTAATATTGGCAGTTTGTTGATGTTTCTAGGAACTGATTTTGTGCCCTTGGAAGGGAAGACATTTTGACTTGTAAGTTGTGAAGTGGCCTATAGACAAGTTTATAAGACAAAATCTAATTTACGACTGTAGTTTTGGGTTGTTGTGATGCTCAATTATACCACATGCCACAACTCAGTGAGGCAGACAGTGAAACAGTATGGACAGTAAAGAGTCAGATGTACTCTGCAGTGTAACCCAGTTTTGTACATTGTACTTACACTAATCTTATGTAGAAGATTTACTTGTTTGACCTTGAAAATTGAAGAGAAATGCATGCCAGTCCTTTTCACAGAAATTCCAGAGCCAGATTGTGGCACTGTTTAAACTCTTGTCCCATGTAGCCTGATATAAGACTGCTTTTTAACTGAACAATTTGAAAATAAGCAGTCCACTGAAAACTTAACTTTAAGTAGTCTGGAAATAAACACTTTTCAGAGTTCAGTGGACAGAAGACCTAAAGCTTTTAAAGTTATCTTATGACAGAGTTTCTGTAAGCATCACTCTAATACTGCTTCAACATCAGGCTTCTTGTTTGCTGGGGGAGCCAGAGTTTATCATATACACCAGTGTGCATTGGAGACCAAGTTCTTAAGATTAAATCCATGTCCGCCATAAAGCCTGGTATATATGACAGATGGAAATGCACTCATTGTAAGTAGCTTAAGGTACACTTGAGATCAAAATTCCAGACATTGGTAAGAAGTTGTAGTAAAAGCCTTTAACTCTAGGAATTTAAGTCTTAAGACGAATTTCATCTTCCGTTTTTTGCTTTTTTATTTTGAAGCTATAAAATAAGAATCAACAGTTTTACTTAAAAACACTAAAAATAGATAGATTTTTCTGTGTTAAGGCATCATAGTTTTTTCAGCAAGGTTTCAGACATTTTTGGTTAGATCTGTTCCTATATCTGATAGAGAAGACGTTAACATTGCCCAGGAGTATACTTTTTGTGTTGAGATTCCATCCCTAGACTGAGACTGCCTGCATGTGATATCTGTATGTGATAACTCAGTCAGCAACAACTGATCATGTCCTGCTTACTTCTCTATCACCAGACTGGCTGTAGCTTTGACGTAAACTAGATGGCACATAGATTTCAGTTTCTGGTGAGAAGTGAGCATAGATTAGTATATCGCAAGTACCTGCCAAATTTCTGTACAGTATCTTTCTGTTTCCTCAGCTCTTAGTCAAATGTGCCAGTACATTAACTAATGCAGTAATGTAGCATGTTAGCCCTATTTCATTTGGGATGCACATATAAATATGGCTGTATATTTAAAAGTTGTACTGAAACTTGGCTCTAGTTTAAGTTTAAGGAAAATTAACTGATTTTAAACAACTGATCTGTGTATAAAACCACTAGGCCGATCTTTTTTTGCTCATGCAGGAGTATTTTATGACTTTCTAAAACTCTGCCAAGTGTGTTCACGCTGGTGACGGTGTATTTCACAGGCAGTCTTGTACTCCCCAATATTCACTTGTATCAAACATTTCACTCTGTCTGTGTAGTGTGTCCACTCCAGCAGTATAAAGTATTACTGATCCTGTACTGGCCACTCAAGCAAGCCCATTCACCTGTAAAAAAAAAAACTTTTTATTATCAATAATATACCGTGTATAGGCGTGTACTGCTGACTATAGCTGACTATAAAATAGTAGTTGAGTATCTATCTAAGACCAATAAAACATGTTTATATTTTCACCTAAGTTACTCATGGTGTACAATTATTCCCAACTTTATGACACCTATGTTCACCTGTGGTCATAATTTGGCCAATGGAGAGGTATAAAACTATGTTAATGTGCTCTTGACCACTGGGTTTATGACAAGCTGAATAGAGTGGCGATTTATGGCCAGGAGGGTCCAGTGGGTCATTCTGACCATCTGACATAAATAAATCACCTGTCATCTGGGGCTGGATGGCACTGGTCAGTTTACAGCTGGACAGAGGGTCTGGCCAGTCTGTGGCAAGCAGATGACCTTAGATGTCTAAACACTGACTGACCCTGTAGGTCAGCTTCTCCTCAGTGACAGTGATCTCAGAACTTCCTGAATTCAGTGGAAACTTTGAATATAATGTAGAAGTGACTTTGTGAGTGTATATATATATATATATATATATATATATATATGTATGTATGTATGTATGTATTTAATAGATCTTATATCATTATCATAATGAAGACAAGTAACTGACGGAATAACTGTAACTGATGGAATAACTATAACTGATGGAATAACTATAACTGATGGGATATTAAAAGTAGTAATGGCATTAAAAGTTTCATGTTAATTTTTAGAGTGATTGACTGAATTATAGCATACATCAGGATAACTAAATTTTCACTTTAATCCAGTGCTGTAAAATGTGACATTTGATTGGATGGAGTAGTGGGGAATACATGTCCAATGGGCTGTGGGGGACTGTTAAAGGTGCAGCAGGGGAAATTTTTACATGCATTGTAGATAAAGATCAGTTTTGAGGCAAGGAGATCTGCAGGTTTTGGGTGAAAATAAAAAAAACTTAAAATGTTTGATTGAGCACACCATTTCCTTGATGGAAAGGAATTGTTAAGAATTAGCTGTGCGGATTACATTGCCATTATAGTCTCTGTAACTTTATAAAAACAGTTGTCAAAAAAGAGTTTCCCAGCTGGAATGAAAAAATGGGAGAAAGTTCACAATAGGCAAGTGAACTTCACATACACAGATTTTGTGTAGACAGTGTTATGTAGAAAGGCTCTTAAACACTTGATCATGTGTGTGGGTGTCAAACAGCTTGAGCTGGAACTTTTTAGGGTTTTTAATGTTTTTTTTTTCTTCTGGCAAGAAAATCAAAAACAGTGGTTGTCAAATTTGAACAAGAGAAGTGCCAAAAGGGACAGATTGAGATAGGGTTATCTGTGGACGAACAGCATCTTAAGTGCAGTAACCAAGGTGGTAATGAGTTACAACTGTGAAGTAAAGCCCAGGGGGAAAAAACTTCAAGCATTAACTTAGAGTGTTCTATGTGTTTTATACCTAGCTCATCTGGGCTGCAGACAGATTTTCAAGGTTTTAACTGTAGTAAAATAAGGGAGAAGAGAGGAGGTGTTATAGTTAGTACTGTGGCATCCCTGGTGGATGTAATATGAGGTCATACATTAGTTAGTCCCTCCAGGGGAAGGGACAGCTTTACTGCTGTCCAGTGTTACGACCTGTTATCGCTGCAAACCCCACACATGGTCCAGGGGTGTCTCTGTAATTACCCAGTCAGATTGCTTCAGGAATCTCCCGTCACACTGTAACATTATGGGGTAGATTATTTGCCTGACTTGTCGTTTATTGTCTCTGGTCTCCTGTTATAAACAGGCTAAATTACTTCTGAGTCATTTTAGTGATACATAGTTCTTGTGTTAAGTGAGGGCGCCTTAGTCACTGTCATCATCCATGGCCATCACTGTGTACAACTACATCTACTATACATTCATCATTTTATCATATGTTCTTTATCAGTGTAATGCATCATAGATTGTCCCTGCAATATATCATAAAATCTCATAAATCTATTGTAACTGATTTCATGTCTGTCACCATTTTTTGTCTTCCATTTCAGAACCCGAGTTCGTATCCGCTTATGAAATTGATGACTTTGTATACTTTTTCTTCAAGGAGGCAGCTATAGAATACATCAATTGCGGAAAGGTAAAGAAAAAGAGATGGTGCCCCTGGCAGGTTTAATCAGTTTAAATTTAAACAAATGATTAATCAAACTTGCACCGTACTTTTGAGTTTCTGTTGCGTGTGGTAAATCTCAACTTCAGCGATGAAGTGCTCTTATTAAGTATTCACGGCTGTTGGAGTAAGTAATTAGAGGATGGAGATGTAGGTGTGTATGCGGTCTCTGACATTAAGCTCTCCTGTAAATGTAGACTGCATTAAGCCATGGCCCACACAATGGCTGTCTTGCGTGTTCCCGGTTTACTCACTGGTCTTATATTTAATTCATCTAAGTGTAACATTAGATACTTTAGCCTGACCAGTAGTGTCTGTTTGTGACAGTAATTATAGGTAGGCATAGTCAGGGTAAAACACTCGTACATTGAGTTTACAAGCTCTTTAACTTCAGTCTTGATCAGCTTGGTTAATGTAAGAAATTTAACACTTGTACACAGAGTTTACTGTTGATGTACATGTATAGTTTGACACGTATTGGCACCAGAGTCTCTGATGTTGGCCTTGGTCAATGTAACTAATTAAACACTTGTACACTGAGTTTACTGTTGATGTACATGTATAGTTTGACACATATTGGCCCCAGAGTCTCTGACGTTGGCCTTGGTCAATGTAACTAATTAAACACTTGTACATTGAGTTATCTACATTATCAGTGTATAATGTACATGTGTAAGGGGGGGCCTCCGTGGCTCAGTTGGTTAGCGCGCTAGCACAGCGTAATGACCCAGGAGCCTCTTACCAATGCGATCGCTGTGAGTTCAAGTCCACCTCATGCTGGCTTCCTCTCCGGCCGTAAGTGGGAAGGTCTGCCAACAGCCTGCGGATGGTTGTGGGTTTCCCCCGGGCTCTGCCCGGTTTCCTCCCACCATAATGTTGGCCGCCATCGTATAAGTGAAATATTCTTGAGTACGGTGTAAAACACCAATCAAATAAATAAATAAATAAATATCATGTGTAGGATGACACATATTGGCCCTTTGGCCTTTAATGGCCTGGTCATAAAATTCCAAGCATAGAAGCATTTAGAATTAAAATACATGTAAAGGCCGATATGTATTGCCCCCCTGTGGCCAGTTGCACCATGGACTAAGTTGATCGTAACTACCATGTTGACAAGTTCCTCTTATAGTCACAATCAACTTAGACTACAGTAGTGTTGCGCATGAGGCTCCAGTTGTCTAATTGTAGCCTTAATTGTCCTGGTCACTGTATATTTATTTATTTTATTTGATTGCTGTTTTACTTCGTACTCAAGAATATTTCACTTATGCGATGGTGACCAGCAGTATGGTAAGAGCAAATGGAGGGGGAGGGGTAAGGGTCACTGTATAAATAGATAAAACACTCATACCTTCATTTTACAATTTACTTAGCGGCAAGATACAACATGCATTTCCCCTAGTTCTCTAATTTCAATTTTAATTGGTCTTTTGCAGAAAGTGTTTTCTCGGGTGGCCCGTCTGTGCAAGGTAAGTGTGATTACACCTGGTAGGCTAATGTCCATTTCAGGATTCATAATAAGCTGATTGATGCTGTCAATTGCCCATTAAGTTGAATCCTGTATGTTTCCAAGCTACATTGTGTTGATGAATGCCTGCTTGTAGTTTCATACAGTACAACTGAACTCATACGGTACATGTCATCTGCATGTATGATGCAGAATTTGTTAATTACGTTCATCTTGTCCAAGCAAGTTTCTTAGCGTGTTCTAGTGTTATAAATAGCATCACTTAATTGTTTAAAATCTGACAGCAATCATGTTTGCTGTCATTTATATTTAAGTCAGTTTAACCTTTGCCTGCAAATTATAAGTACCAATATAATAAAAATATTAGAGAAAAAAGATGGCTGGTGTTTAATTGGCATGTTTTCTATGCGACGTTTTCAGACTGATAATGGTGGCCAGTTCTTGTTTGAGGACAACTGGACGACCTTCCTGAAGGCAAGGTTAAACTGTTCAATCCCTGGAGAATACCCCTTCTACTTTGATGAGATTCAGAGCACTTTTTACATGCCAGAAGAAGATCTTTTCTATGCGGTGTTCACAACCCCAAGGTGAGCTGCTGTCTTCATCCAGCATTGTCCTATAAACCGAATGGAATCAGTGTAAACAGTTTGCGTTAGGCCTAAAAACTGATGGCTATAATCTTGTATAGGCTTACATTGTTGGTATTGTCAGCTAAGTGATGTAGCTTGCTCTGGTTAGAGACCAGAAACTAGTGTTAATGAGATTGCATGTTTGAATTGAACTTTTGTTGGTGTGGTTACATGTTATAATGCTGGTGGGGTTTTGGCAGGAAGTTTGGCACTGCATTAGGGTTTCCTCCATTCTTTCTTTATTTTGGTTGTCTCATAAACCTGAAATTGAAATTTAAAACCAAACCTAATATTATGTGAAATATTCTTTTCTGTGGCATATAAAAGTAATTATATAAATCAATAAATTAATCTATCCTCTGTCAGAATATGACTTCAGAGACCCAGGTGTGTCTGTGAACTATGATCTGTATGACATAACTGAGTTGATGATGGGAATGGTGAATGCATTGTGTGGTACACTACACAGAAAAGATAATTGGAGGACTGGTCTTTTTGCGATAGCTGGTCCATAAGATCAGATTTTATCTGAGTTATTCATTTGCTCTGTGGCATATTTTTAGTTCATCATAAGGCTAAGCATTATTAAAAAAACAGGATACAGGATGGCTGTATGTAGCTTAATAGCTTGAATTTGTTGCCTTCTATCTCTCGAGGTGATTTGTACTTCAAATACTTATTATGCTATACTGATCAGATGCTTTGGTCTGAATGTGCTATTCCTGATTTTCTATAAACTCTGGGAATGTTTTGTGTGTTCACAGTAACAGTGTCCCTGGTTCTGCCGTTTGCGCTTACAACATGACGTCACTACACCTCTCTTTTACTGGCCCTTATAAACACCAGGAGAATGCCAAGTCAGCTTGGGAAGCTCACACTAACCCCAAACCCATGAAAACTGTAAGTCATCAACAAACTAAAGCATGCAAAGAACCGTGTACCTAACAACCTATGCTGGTTCATTTGTTTTTGGTGGTACATGTATTTGTGTTTTTTGTATTTTTTGTATTTTTGTATCCTCATTTCCTCAGGAATCCTAGCTTTCAGTGTATATACTATGATTTGATATGTCTTGAAGTGATTGAGATATGAGGGTAGTTTTAGCAGTAAATCATATCGTATTGATAGTTCTGGAGTAAAATCTGCAGAACTGCCATGAGAAGAATCCGTATGGCCTAATTTGTCAAGAAACAACAATTTCATTAATTTTGACAAGTTGTGTAGAGAATCATATTCAAGAAATGTGAAACAACATCATTGTTATCAACGATTTACACTCTTTGTTATCAACAATTTACACTCTTTGCTATCAATGATTTACACTCTGTGCTATCAACAATTTAGACTCTTTGTTATCAACGATTTACACTCTTTGTTATCAACGATTTACACTCTTTGTGTGAATTGCAAAGAAATATTATTAACAGCTTCGTTTGGAATGTTGAGCTGAGCTTACTACCATACAAATGACAGTGTGACATCACCTTAGGGCCATTTCTCTGTTGCCCCTGTGGTGGGGGAGGATCCTGAAAGCAGTGTAACCCTATAAAGGCAGAGTAACCTTGAGATCCTTGTAACAGCTGCTGGAATGTGCTCTTGTGAAAGGTGTCTACTTTCTGTACATCACCAGCTGTGTACATCCCTTATTTGTCAGTCTGCTTGTGCCATACAATGGTCAACATGACATGAGCTTTGTTAAACTGCAGTGTTTACCTTCTCTCTGTTTTTAGCATCTGGATTCTTCATGTAGATGCATGTGCCCGACGAGTGATGTTTGCCTCTTATACCCTCTTTCCAGCAAAATGTGCACACTGCTGTGCTTAAAAACAGTATCTCCCTAAAAAAAATGCATTGGGTATTTCCCTACTGGGTGTGCACTGTTGGTTGAAATTACACCATTTCCCTTACTGTGCAGCTTTGTAGAGGAACATCCCCCCAAAAAACAGTAGGGGATGTTGTCCTGTGTGTTGAGCTTACCTCAGTCCTCTTGCTTATTTTAGAGATTAATGTAAATATTTGGAGGAAATGATCTTTATTATGACATCTGGTACTACCTTACTCCTCTAACCCCTGGTGCCTCCCTGGTTATGTATATGTAGGGCCTATAAGCTGTATGTGGCTCTTGAGGTGTTCAAGCTTACAAGGTTGAGGTAGACCACAAACATGTCAACACTCTGATTGAGGACACTCCGGTACATGGGAGACAACTCTGTGGAGAGTTCTTCACTGCATCACTGATTTTGTACTTGTCTGATAATGTTACATTTACATTGTGGGAAAGGGGTTTGATGTAAATATAATTCAAATAATGTGTTTAACTAGTTTTTGGATTTGTTGTAGAATAATATGATTGCAAACAAAAGATTAGAGTAAGATCATTTTTATGACTTTGGACATGAAATGCTTGGTACTTTTTCACTTGGGGCTCAACGGAATATGAATTATGCCAGGTATGCCATGTCAACCCAGTGGGTGTCTGTATTCTCTAACAGGACCAGGGCATTATTGTGTCCAGCGCTCCAATAAGGTAGTCACTGGGACTATCCTCCTACAAGGAGACATGTTGTAATTAATATCACCAACATAATGCTGAAGGTGACATTAAACCCTGAATGAAGACAAACATGATTTGTACTGTAATTCCCCTGATTTCATGATTAATACTTGTAGTGCCAAAGCAAAAAAGTACAATTTGCTCTCAATTTATTCGGAAAAGAAAAACAGTGCCATAATGTTCAGTATATCAAGTAAACATGTGAGAAAAAAGATACTGTGCATCCCTGTTACAGTTGTATGTATATTGACTAAATGGAGCAGACAAGGCCTCAAAAAACTTAGAAGAATGGAAAGGTTGTGCTTGTTGATTAGTTTTTGAAGTTGATTTATGACTTATGCTGTTTTCAGTGTACCTCAAAGAGTGAAACCAGGAAGCGATCTCACCAGAATGCCAACAATGAAGTACATGCCATGAAATATCAGCTCATGGACAGAGCCATTCAGCCTCTGGAAGTCAACCCTTTGCTAGTGGGCTTCAATGAGAGGTAAAATAAGAGAACTCATCTACAGCTGTAAATCTGTAAGATCATTGGCAGTACCAGTCAGAACAAAAGACCGCCAGCGAGAGGCCTGAATTCTTATGAAACCTCAATTTCTGTATTGGCATTGAACCCACATACAATTACCTATATGAGTTCAAAGCAGTATTAATCCAGGATTTCCAGGTTATGAATTAATAGGGTACAGTATTACCTCATCCTGAAAGTTGCCCCCATCTGTTTCTTGGTGCCTCCATTTCTACTGATAAAGCATCATAAAGTAGAGTACTGTGCCTGTGCCAGCACTAGCAAATTTATGATTCACTGTTTTAGTTTTATTTTAAACCATTTGCAATTCATAAATGCACTAATTTTGGATGTACCTAGAGGAGTGGGTGTAGCCTATATACATGTATGGTAAATGACCTCACATGTCATGCCACAAAGTTCATTTTTTGAGGCAAATAAATGATACAAAGTATTACTTTTGGTGCTGAAATATATTTCCAGTAGGATGTCATCCTATCATCCAAACAATCCGGACTCAAAACACCTTTTTAAGTTCAGCAGAACTCACAATCAGGGCAGAATGTGCAACTTGGTCATGGGGGAAATTTTTGGTTGTTTACCATAGTTTTTGGAGTTTTTCGGCCTTAATAATTAAGATTTTTGTAGATATATATCGGCAAAAGTTTTTCTGCCAATGGCACCAAAAACTTCAACAAACTGGTCTTCCATATATTAATTAAGAGTTATAAGTTGCCTCATAAGTAGATGTATATAAATTGACCATATTATTAAATGTTTGTGTACAAAGTTGTTGCTTTTCTATAGGTGGGACCAGATTGTGGTTGACCACGTCCAGGGTAAGCATCACCAGACATTTGCTGTGGTCTTCGTGTCCGCTTGGAACGGGAAGGTCCAGAAGATGGTTCAACTACCAGGAACCAACACAACATGTCTGATTGAAGAGATGACCATCATTCCATCTGATTCCAAGGAGAAAATGAAATCAATACAGATCTTAAAAGATAAGGTGTGTATATCTACATGCTCAGTGATGGATTGGTGCTAGTGTAATTTACTTTAGGTTTCAAAACCTGTTGATTAAAATTCTCAGAATGATGGTTGGCAACTGCAGTGAGGTTTCACTGATTGGAAATGGATAGCAAATATAGGAAGGCAGTGAGTTCAGTCAGCACGGTTTAGAAAGCCTTTGATGTCTCATTACTACAAGCAGGCAAGGCATTGAATTTGAAAACCTCACAGCGTAGCATTGATGAAAGTGTTCGACAGAGGAAGCTCACTACATATCTTTTGATCAAGGTGTTGAACTCAGGAACATCATTGCATTGCACTGATCAAGGTGTTGAATTCCGGCAGGAACCCCAATACTTGGTATTGATCAGGATGTTGAACTCAGGAACCTCAGTACATAGCTTTGATCAAGGTGTTGAACTCAGGAAGCTCAGTGCATAGCTCTTATCAAGGGGTTGAATTCTGGCATGATACACACAAACACCTACATATATATTACTTAAAAAAACTGTATGGTTACACTATACATGTGCTTGTGCATGTAATATTATGTTTGTGATATTGTAGCCTATGGGCTGGTTACCTTTATACCAATCATCTGTTTGTGATAACGTGTGTATGATGTCATTACGTTACAGTCTGTCCTGTTTGTCAGTACCACACAAAAGGTGCTCAGGGTACCCGTCCATCGCTGTGAACGGTTCAAAACCAGAGAGTAAGTATAAGGATTTAGAAGAGCACAAAACATGAATGGTTCAGTCATCTGTCAATTATCTTATGTTAAGAAGTAGTAATAGTTTTGATGTGGTCAAGATTGAAATTTTTTGTACTTTATAATTTTATTAATAATGTCTTATTACTCTTGTACCCACTGATAAGCTTTATTTACAAAGTAGAGAATTGCTTGACATACTACGTTAATCAATACATTGTCATTCAGTATCTCAAACCCTTTGCCAGAAAGCCTTCTCTCATCTGAAGAAAACTTTCTCTATTCCGCTAACAGTAAATCATCTTAATTTCCTGTAATTTGTTGCCCTGCAGAACTAAACTCGTGCAATGCCATGTGAAAGTTTTAGTATGATATTTGGTAAATCCCTTAATTTAACTTCACATGATTTTGTACTCACTGACCATTCTTATATGGTAAAGTGTGAATAGCAGATCGATTAGTTAGTGGGTGTTTTCATGGCATTATTGATGATGTTAATATTGTATTTTCATTTCCTGTGTGCATGTTACAGTCTGTGTATCCAGGCCATGGATCCTTACTGTGGCTGGGACAGTTTCTACAAGGCCTGCACCACTGCCCCTGGGGGTAACCCACATGTCCACTACTGGCATCAACATATCAATAGCTGCCCAATATTAGAACACCCAGGTATGCTTGGTGTGAAGGTGTATAGGTGTGATTACCGAGTGCAGATTTTCAGTGGCTTAGCCATGTTATAATCATGCTGTTTGTGTATTAAATGCCCATAAAACTGACAGTCATCGTTTAAATAAAAATCCTGAGAATTGCATTAAAAGAATAATCAGATAAATGTATGAACACTGAACCAGTATGTGATGTAAATCATCATACAATATGATAAAAAAACTATACTACTCATAGATTTGTGAATCTAATCATGCTGGCTTCCTCATCGGTCATACATGGTACACGGTCATACATGGCATGCAGATGGCTGTGGATTTCCCTCCACCAGAATGCTGGCCGCCATTGTATGAGTGAAATATCCTTGAATACGACATTAAAAACAAATGAAATAAATAAATAAATAAGATCATAACGGTGTCGTGGTTACTTGACCACACATATGCTTTTTCGCTACAGTGGACGGTGGTTGGAGTAGATGGACAGACTGGGCTCGTTGTCAGCAGGTTGGCCACTCCAAGCCAGGTGAGCAGTGCTGGTGTAGAACCAGGGCCTGTGATAACCCAAAGCCCTTTTTTGGTGGGAGGTCATGTGTGGGTTCAAGTGTGCAGGTGACAAACTGTACAGGTAAGACTTTCTCTCTTCATGCTGTCTGTTTGAATTACCTTGCTGAGTATATTTGTTGTGGCTGGGTAATGGTATTATATTATTTTGAAACTGTGAAGTGACTGTTTTTTAGATGACTGATGAAAGAAGGTATTGTAATATCACCTCTGTAGCATTTCATTATTTGCTAGCTGAGTAGGCCTGATTGTCAGAAATTATTCAGCAGTATTTGTTAACAAAGTAACAGGTTTTCACCTCCATATAGAATTGCATGAAGCAGAGACTTGTACATTAACAGTGTGCATGTCTTCTTCTTGTAGTGAATGGAGAATGGACGTCCTGGTCCCATTGGTCCAGCTGCTCCCGGACTTGTGGTACAGCCATCCAGTCTCGTCAGCGCTGGTGTGGTAACCCGCCCCCAGCCCATGGGGGCAGGATCTGTGTGGGGCCAGAGAGGGACGAGATCTACTGTGTGGGAAACTCACCCTGCCCAGGTAAGCTTGATTGTAATGGTGACATTTGAAGGGTGTTACGGTATTGAAAACAGCAACAGAAAACAGACTCAGTGACTCAATATTACAATGTAAACAATGCTTTATATATAAAATGAGACGTACAGTTTTACAGACAGTTCAACAACAACAACATAAAAAACATACACATCAGTATTACCGGTCTTTAAAAGTTTCCAGTACACCTTTTCATCCCAAGGAACGTGTTCCAGGAGATCCAACGTAAAGACCATGGGATAAACACACAATTCACACAAGTCACAAATTGTCCTAGACAGGTACTTCGCCAGGATAGCGAACGCGAACACAGTACACAGGTTACACAGAACTGGAACAGTCAAGCCTTTGAATGACGTCACACCCGCAGAGCACAACACAGGGTAAATACAGGCATGGAGGTATAATCCACTTTAGAACAGTTTCCCGCAGAAACTCACAAACGAGCCGTTCAGAGACGTAGAGTAATGTCACCTTGTGGCAAAACGAACGTCCTTTACAAAACTGTAAACTTCAGTTTAGAGCCCTTGACGACCTTGTCGGTCAGGTGAGGTCAGCATGTTAAACAAATTACACAGTCAACACTGTATAATCATAATAAAGATCCGAACACCAATAAACGTGACTTCCGCAGAAATTCACATAAACCAGACATCAGTACAACTGTGGTACACAAACGGTGCCGGCATAAAAATCTGTCCTCCCAAATGAAACTGGCATCACCAGCTCATATCAAAATAATGGACTTGATACGAGAGCGTCGCACACTCTCCTGGCTCCCAGTGGATGCAACAAAAATACCTCTCCTCTGCACAGAAAACACGGCTTATATACGTGCCAGGTGGATTCAACTATTTTTAGACACAGAGTTAACAGCCAATGAACAGTTAGTTAAATAAACAGAGCACTGAACAAGGTGCTTTCGGCCAGGTCTGCGCTGTACATATATAACAGGGCCTGTTATGCTTATAACATATAACACAAAGGCCCGCAGACTAACAGTACATGAAAACGTTAAATAGTCATACATAACAAGGGGAAGAAATGGTAGAAATTAAAATGAGCATAAAGTCCTCTGTATGGAAATTTTTTTTTATTTTTATTTTTTTTTTTATTTTTTATTTATTTTTTTTTTTTTTTATTTTTTTTTTTTTTTCAAGTTTGTTTTTAAGAAAACATATTCTGGTCACATACAATATATATCATTATGGTATTGCAGGAGTCATATCAGTGCTCCATCACATGCACATCTGTAATACCAGATCTCAGTATGGACATTTTGACTGATCGTGTGAATTTTAGATTCTATGTGTTGTGAAACACACTATTCTTTGAGTTGTTTAGAACAAAACTGGCCGAATTCCTGGACTGTGATGAATTATTATTGGATAATATTGTAGTTCCAGCCTCTTAATTCTGAGTTGAAAAGCAACGTATCCTTGAGGAATGTGTTATAACTTTTGACATGCCTCTGTGTTTTCAGAAGAACCTGTTCACGGTAACTGGTCTAGTTGGTCAGCCTGGAGTCAGTGCACGGCCAGGTGTAATGGAGGCATTCAGACACGCAGGCGCATCTGCGACAGGACACGACGCGGGGGAAAGACGCAGCAGTGTGTGGGCAACCAGAAGGAGTGGCGTATGTGTAACCCTCACAGCTGCGATGGTAAGTTTGTTGAATCCTGCCCAAATTGAGCTGGAGAAAATGTGCTCACAAAGTGGATTTCTTCGAATAATCTGATCACAGGTGTCAAGAATTTAACAAAAGCTGTGAAGAATTTCTAAAGATCCATGTGTGACACATATTTGATTGTCCTTTAATGTCACAAATTGCTCTTCAGTTTTAATTTGGCTGCTCGAATGGCAAAGGCAAAGTAAAAAATGTATGAGTCAAAATACTTGTTTCACTGAGAACAACACTGCACTAATTGCTTAACTTCTGATGTACATATGAACACAATGTTGATTATTCTGGTGGCCTTCGTGACAATAAGATGTCAGCTTATGTGAAAGACACTGAAGACACTTATCTTTTACCAGTATGAACTGTTACACGTGGAAAAGTTTGCCATTATAACTTGTTATTATAGGCTGGTGGTTTTCTCTGAACACCCCAGTTTCCTCGACCATCAACATAATAGGCAGCATTATACAAGTATTCTTGAATATGACGCTAAATAACATCCCCAAAAAATTACAAAGCCAGTGTATGTGCTCAATGTCACAGAATGAAAACTGTATTGTTTCAGTTCTAAAGAAGACAACTCACTGGAGTCCCTGGGTACAAACCAACAAGACCAAGGGAGGCTTCTTCGAACAGCGTTTCCGCTTTGTGTGTCGAGCCAGCGTTCCCAAGCCAGACATGATGAAATCTAGTTTCATGAAAACGGACGTTCGTTTTTGTTTTGACGACGGCAGTGGCTGCCATGATTCAGGTGAGATAAGAAATTCCATTGAGGCTTTTACACCTGTCGATAGAATGCTGCGCAAGTATTGTAAAGTTAGGCGGCGGATGTTTCGCAAGTACTGCAACTGTCGGACACTTGGCGTGTTTCTTGTCTGTCAGAAGTGTGGCTACCGGGGCGGGGTGCCTGCGCGCGGTACGGGATGACGCTGGCAGAACACCCCATGGGCCAGCGACCTGTTCCCAGAGCAAACCGGGTCACCGTGGGGCGGGAAACAGAGTGTGCGTGGTGTGGACCGGGAGCACTTCTGGAGACATGATGACAATACAAACTGACAGACACTTCACCAGCGTTATACCTCAAAAGTGCTATAGGTTTATTGTCCGCCCTGCAAACGGGGCCAGAGACATATGAACAGCAATGTGATAAATGACTCGTGCTTTCCCTTCTTCTGCCTACCGACTTCGTAGTGGGTGTGCCCAGCCCACCACCCCCTTCCCCGCCTCCTCATTGTGCCTGGTGTTACATAAGTGCATGTTAGTTGTGCTGTCGTGGCGTCTGTACTGTTATGCGCCTAATGGGTGTGTACTGCTTGTAAGCATGGACTGTGTAATCCAGCTAAAGCTGTGCAGTGACAGTGGACAGCCACTGTGTGATGATTGTGGACTGTAATATATACATATACATGTAGCTGCTGGGGCTAGTGCTGCCCAAGGTATGGTGGACTGTTGGCAACACATCAGCTTGGCAGCGGACAGAGACAGCACCTGTCATTGTAGTGCAATCTGGCCTGTACCATCCACCATACAAACGCTTAAGAATGGAAGCGCTGTGTAGAGGCTGAAGCTGACCTCTTACCCAGGTCAACAATGCTTCTTAAGGACCAAAGTTGTTGTTGTGATTGCTAAATGTGACAGTATAAATGTATGGTGCACATGTATAAACTGACCGCAAGTTTGTGGTGTAGGCATATTATGGTCCAACTGACCAACCATACATTCATAATACTTAAGCAATACTGAGAAGAAGGCTCCAACTAACTACTTTACTCCTGGGGTACATAAACTGTACAGTAACTCAAGCACAATAATTACTCCACATGTCATTTTACTGCTACATTATTACGATGGTTATTATGTCACTGTTGTTTTGTTATTCTCTTTTGTTATGGTGTTATATCATGGAATTATTTATAGACTATGGCAGCATTATGACCCACTGATTCAGTACAGCTGAAGTAGTGTTCAGTTCAAACTTCACCACATTCTTCCCATCTGTATCACTTACAGTTCAGTTCAGTTTACTTTTGTTTTCTTTTAAAAGAACAAGCCCCATAACTATATGTTTGCACATTCAGATAACAATTTTTGTAAGCATTTCATGGTTTTAACTTTAGTATTGCTCAAAATTCAACATCAAAAACTGCAATATTGCATTTTCTGCAGCTAACAGCCATACCTTTCACATGTCTACACAGTATTACACAAATTCCAACATAACTGAAACAGTATGATTTTTCTGACTGGTTAATAATTCCAAGCTCTGAATAACAGTGTAGACATTATTACTGTAATGAGATGATCCAGGAGTTGAAACAGATGAGTCACTTTCATGTATAAATCCTGTCACAGGTAGAATATTACCTAATCCAGGGTTAAAGGTGGTATAGTGTTGAAGCTGTTTTTAACTTCACTGTCTGAACATGCTGTGTACCAAAGATGAGGTTTCTGCTGTTTGTTGAATGTAATTGTTGTTTTTGTTGACATCAGGCATGTTTGGTGCATGTGTATACAATGTGTTGGTTTCCCTCTACTGGTATGATGTTGTTAAAGTTGTTTGATCTGTCTGGTAAGATAATCTCAGCAGGAACGAAACTTGTTTCTACAACAGAATAGTGTTATAGTCATAGATTATGTTAAACAGTGCAGTACCATACTCAGTTCCACTGCCAAATGTACAATTTATTGATTATGGAGTTTAAAGTTTATTTAGTGATCTGTTCACTCAGACGGTGTTTGTAATGATTATGTGTTGTGTTCATTTGTCTTGACGAGACTGTATTGTTGCCAAATATTAAGATTATTCTAAGCATGTACACCGCATACAGATTGGGTTTTTCTTCCAATGTGCGCATGCTCATTCAGGGTTGTGTTGTAATTAAATTGCCATAGAGTGTAATTATTAGATATCATAGAGGGAATAATGAGTGAAATAGTGTGTCAGTTATGGTTAAGATTAAGCCATATACATCTTGCCGGAGCAATTTGTCGTGGTGATCAACTAGCCGTATGACAATAGGACAAACCCTAGTTCATATGATTTGCAGAACAATTTTCACCATGTGAAAACGGTGTATGAAATGAAGTTTGTCCTGTTTACATGTGACTAGTGGCTGTGATAAATTGTGCCATGTAGATGTGTGCTTTAGTACTATGACAGACTTACCTTGTTTCTGAAAGTTTTGAAGACATGCCGTTGTACTTTACTCTTTCTGCAGAGTTTTATGTTTTTCTTAGTGTTTTATCTCATGGTTGACACCGTGGGGGAATACGACTGCTGTTTTAAGACAAACATTTTCTGTAAACATCGAGTTGGTGCTAATTATGATTTTCAACTGAGCATGATGATGCTAGATAAATGGTGTTCAGTTGTGTTGTTTTCGACTTTCCCCGTAAAGAAATGCTATAGTGGCCAAATGTGTTGCAATGAATCATAATTTAATGCGAAGCATGTTTTATTCCCCCACATCTGTACATTCACTCCATTACATGTAGTTTATTTGACAGCATATCAATGTTTGAATTGTATAATAAACTGATATTTATTGAAAATAACTGATTTTTATTGATATGTGTAGATTAGCTAAAGTATAGTTGTACAATTTGCACTGGTAAATGAATTTGTCCTTATTTGTACATGTAAGTATTATATAAAACAATTGTAAATGTAGATAAGAGTGACTCGTTAATGTATTTCCTGTGAGTGTGACTCGTAATCTATCTCCCTCTAGTAAAACTGAACAGAATCTCAAACTGATGAATATATCTAAACCAGTTTCCCTCTGTTATCAAAATTTTTCCACTCTTTCCATACAGATGATGTGACAGTCAAAAGTACATACAGGTCTGTCAGAATATCCAGGTGGTGTTAAAAAGCAAGTTAATCCTATTCTGATACCATTATTAAAAGCCCTATCAACATGTCAACAATGGTTTGTGACATCTAGCTATACAGACTAGTGTATGGTTACTCTGTATGACTGACCTACATGCACTTTTGGTTGTTGTGTCATCTGTTGACACTTTAAATTTACATTTCTGAAGAAGTTCTATTGAAATTTCTCTACACACAAAATCATTGTTTGTGAGTAGTGTACGGTACATGGTGTTTTAACAAACTGGTAGCTGGTCAAACATTCTCTTGCTTCACTGGAGTGACCACTTTATGTGAATGATATGTTGTTGCTATTCTGTGACCCCCTTCATGGTGTCTACAAGACTGTTGATATTAGTTCTTCCCTTGGATGGAGACTGTTGTTAATGTCAGAAGCTCTCTGAAGCTTGATAGTTGTCTCCCAGAACAAGTGTTTGATGTGACTGGTGTAACACTGGGCCTATCGTACAGAAAAGCCGTGTAAATACTACATGTGGACATGATTAAAAATGAGATTTGTTAAGTCTGATTAATCTGGGATGTTTTGTTGTCTTTGTTGATCAACTTTGCCCGTTTTCCATATCACTTGTGGAAAAACAAATTGGATAGTCCTAGTAGACAGTATTAGAAGAGCTCTGAAGATAGAGGATGTATTACAAAGCTCCTTTT
This sequence comes from Liolophura sinensis, assembly GCF_032854445.1. NCBI lineage: Eukaryota > Metazoa > Mollusca > Polyplacophora > Chitonida > Chitonidae > Liolophura > Liolophura sinensis. The sequence continues at coordinate 86,596,739 of NC_088295.1, read as the reverse complement.
GGCATGATATTCCACCATTTCAATATTTGCAATGAAAAATCAATGAATCTGACAGTGTATATCTGTCAGCACACCATAAAGTGTCAACCTGGTGTTGTGTTACCTTATCTGTTGTGAGATGATATATACATGTATGCTAGGACTAAGACTAGGCTAGTAGTAGCTGTGGCTGTCTGATATAGATCATGTGACTACTTTGATATGTTTGGGTTGGCTGGGGGGTTTACATGTACACGAAGGTGTGAGATCTGCCACATTTACGTGTAGTAAAAGAGCGAGGAGTCATGGTACCCTGTATACTGTGGCTTGTCCGATAGGTTAGACTGTATCTCAGACAGAAAGGGAAAGATATGGCAGGAAGTTGTGGGTAGAGATACAGGATAAACTGTCAGGATTCAGCCTCTCTAAGCCTGATGACAGCTTCTCTGTAAGGGGGTCTGGTAGACATCCCCTACCCCCTTGATTGATTTTCCGTTACAGGATGGTGGTACAGCCATCAGACAAATTGCTTCTGATCCCATCAAGACAGGTATTGTTTGGAAGAAATTAAAAACCATGTAAAGCTGAAAGGTAAGGTTGCAACCAGCTCCAGCCTCTGTTGGTAGAGCTAAGAGTCTCAGGAAATTACTTCCTCGAGTAACAGCTGAGTCTGGAACCGAATCCTCTGGCCATAAACAACTGCGGAAGTTTCTATGACGCAAACCGATTTCAATTTGAGCATCTAAGAGAGCGGCTGTTCAGAGAGCGGAGCAGATGACCTTATGCCTTGGCTTCAGTTAATGAGGATAATCACTCCCAGATGAAGTGTTTACCTCAATGAAACACTGATTGCTGCTTGTCAGGTAGAAAAAAAAGGAGCCAAAGTATATTAGGGAAGCGGATGAGCCTGAGGTGATGGATGTTATTGTTTGCTGGGAAACCTTGTATACGGTGTACATTTAATGTGCAATATGCTGTGAAGCATGGCACAAATACTTACACCACCATAAAGACCTGACAAGGGTAACCTCTTAAAGATTAATCACTCCTTCACAGAGTCAATAAGTATCATAAAATTTGCCAGGTACTCAAGTGCCGGTAGTCAAAGAGAATTGCAAACAGGTGACCTGACAGTAGTGGAGCCATCACAGATTGCTCTCAACACCCAGACTCCAGTGCTTGCAAAATGGAACAGTGCCAACCAATAAAATATATACAGAGTTTGGTGCTAATCATTGTAGGAGAGTGCCTTTTGCGAACGGTTGGAATGCAAAGAATGAAGACAATTTCCAAGATCTCACCACACTGAAGACATCGGATGATGGAAAGAAAACAGTTTTTTAACACATGATTTGCTTTTGTAGCTGTTGAATGAAAGGCAAAGTTGTTCATCATAGGGCTATGCATCTGCACAACAAATACCATATATCAAAGCTTTCTATTTGCTGTGGTTGTCATGAGAAACAACATACATAATTGTTTAGGATATGACATGTAACATCTGTAAACAATGAAACATTGACTGTCACTTTGCTGAATGCTAGCAGATGGTGTCAGAAAGCTGCAAAGGTCAGTGGTGATTGTTTGTGTCAAAGACGTGGATGAAGAATTCCACCTTTTTACCTGACTAACACAGATAGCTTTTTCATGCAATCTGTATTCAAAGCTACACATCCATTGGTCTGTTCATTTGTTTCCCTTTTCTATTTTGACATATTATAGGGTTACCATGCCACCTTCAAATATATGTATGCTAATTGAAGTGTTTGATGATGTAAACTTGGATAAGAGCCAAGAATTGCTCAGGATACAAAATGCACATGAACAAAAAAAGGTTACAGGCAAAAAAATATACAGCTATCACTATGATGTAAAGGGCCATTTACTTGAGGAATTCCTAAGCCATTTTGGAGTTTCTGTGGATTGAACAAGACTACAAGATGTGCACATTGCAGTGATTTAGGTCAAACAGCTGTGTATCCATGCTGGAATTTTTGTGGAGCAGACAAAATTAGGAATTTGGATGTGGTTTGAGTCCAGCAGCTCAGCAGCCATCTTGAAATTTCTGTGGGTTAGATTAAAATGGCGAATATCACAGTGTTTTAGATATAACAGTTCTGCAATCATCTTGGAATTTCAAGGAGCTGGATTAAAGGGAGAAATGTAACGGTGTTTTTTTAATTGAAGCAGTCCCGCCGTAGCCTGAGAATTTCTTTGGATTGGATAAAATGGAGAGTGTGACAATGACTTATTTAAAACAATTGTGCAGCCATCATCAAATTTCTGCAGACAGAACAAAACTGGGGGAAATGTCAGTCAATGGTTTTGGTCAAAGAATTGTTCTGCCATCTTGGAATTTCTGGGGACTGGACAAAACTGGGGAATGTGACAATGGTTTTAGGTAATTATCTGGCAGGTTGGGCTCGCTCGAAAATCCAGAGGTAAGATGACTTTGAATTTCTCTTGCCACAGTTTTATTATCATTATAATCCCATGATAACCATATAACTTTCTTCTCATCCACCTATAACCTACCAAAGACTCACCACATTGCCCAGTCTACGGAAATTCAAGATGGCATCCCTGACTTGTTAATCACCATCAATCAGTGTAACACTTTGTTTTTGAGAGAATAAAAAAAAATCATTCCCTGGATACAGTTTTTTTTGGGGGTATTTACATATTCCTGAACTAACAGTTTCTGTATGCTTCTTCTGGCTTTTTGTGGTGAGTTTTTGGTGCATGTGTTTGGTTGGCTTCTGATACTCCTGTACCCATATGCAGCTGAAGTCTCTGTCTGACAGTCTACATGTACTAATCTTCAGGGTGCTCATGTCCGTGCATTGTAACAAGCATGTGGTTTGTAGCAGAATACTGTGTATGTCGTCCATGTTTATACCCTTTTCATCAGTCCTGATACTAACAGTTTGCTAATTCTGAACATATTTCACAGCTTTCAAGTGTGCACAGTGGTCAGCACGCCTAAGTTTGAGTTCAGTTGTTCCCGTGAAAAATTTCTTGTCCTTTTTGAAAGGCTGTTTTGAAAGAAGTGAACCGCAAAGTATTACCTCATGATTCAAGGATATACCAGGAATTAACATGCCTATCTTTGGTAGCAAATTGTGTTTTCTGTGGTGTAGTTCATCATTTATACTAAGAATCATTTATACATTAGCAATACTGTTATAGATACATGTTTATTTGAAATTACTTCGAACACTTCCACAGAAATGTTGGGACATAAAGCACAGACCACATATTTGGATATTTATATGAAATGTGTCCTATGTCCTTCTTCAGATCTTCCATTGGTGGATAATGTTGATGGCAGCTGGTCTGATTGGTCAGATTGGAACGATTGTGACCAGCCATGTGATGGAGGCTTACAATGGCGACGCAGACAATGTGACAACCCAACAGCGAGCGGGGACGGGCAGGAATGTCAGGGTCATGCTGTGGAGGCTAGACACTGCAACCAACACTCTTGTCAAGGTAAGTACATGGTGTGTCAAGGTACATGTTAGTGTGTCAAACAACGGTATTCTTAAGGTTCTTAAAGTTATAAGATGTTTTGTTGTACTGGTAATCTGTTTTTGTCCAGGTGGAAAAAAAAGTATTTCAGTCTTCATCTTAGGGGATAAAAATGGATTTAATGATGGGAAAATAGTGAAGTGGGGGGGGGGGGCTTGTCTTGTTGCTATGCTGACCCCAATTCATATCTGTCTTCACTGCAAAATGGCTGACAAAAATAACTGTGTTAAATGTTTTTTTACAATGCCGCATTATTAGCTTAAATACTGCACATTTACCACCATTCAACAGTTACGTTTCATGAATGTTTTACGTGGCTGTTAGAAGTGCGTTTTTCTGTTTACTGAAGGGATATGGTCCTGCTGGTCAGAGTTGTCTTCCTGCTCGGTGTCATGTGGTCAGGGAGTTCAGAAACGTACCCGCCTCTGCCAGTCCTCTCATTCGCAATCTAACTTTTCCAAAGGGTGTCCGGGTCAAAGCCAGGAGACGGTCGTCTGTGAGAATCCTAACTGCCCAGGTCAGGTCTCTTCTGCTTCAACAGACTGGTATTTCCACAAGAAATCACTTGTCAGGATTTGTGCATCTGTTTAATAATTAGAAAGTTTAGTTGAAATATATCAATTCACAGTTTTTAATGTTTTAGTTGTTTTAATTGACCAAAGAAATACATACATTTTACAATAAATGCAAGACTGATTATATTGTATGTTCATAAGTTCAGACAGATTTTCTGATTGCTATGAAATATTCACTTAGTCATAATTTCAATTTCACTTTTCAGCTTAAGGCACTAGCTCTCTTTCAAATTAATTTGTAATGAGAAAACATGATTCATTTGTACAGTGGCAGACGCACCCATACATGGAGCTGGAGAATGGAGTCATTGGTCGCCATGCACGAGAGATCATGTTCAGTATCGCCATAGATACAAGCCATGTCACCCCCATGATGCTGGAAATGGCACACCCCACTCTACCACCCCCAGATCACATAATGGGGAACACTGCATGGAAGAGGAAGTGGTCAAACAACAATGTATACATGTGGACCCCGATTTGGGTAGGTTCCTGTAGAACCACTTAATATTAGGTTTACATTCTTTGAAGATCCATGGTCCATGGAGGAAAAATATCTGCACAGGATAATAGAAACTCCCACTAAGCTTCAATGCAGATGATCTGCTGAGAAATTACCATGTCTTAATTTCCAAATCCTACATATGAAAATTTTGGAGATGAAATGAAGTTTTGATTTTACTGTTAATAAATAGTCTGTAATCAGAAAATGGTCTGTCAGCTTTTAGCTTTGCATCTTACATAGTATATGACACCTGTGCAGAGAATACAAATGTTATTTTGCACCACTGCTGGGATTGATTGAGAAACTGATGGCAATCCAAAACTTTCAGAACCTTCCAGGAACCATTTGGTGTCCCTCATTATGAATGTCTTTGAATGTGATTTGTTGTTTGGAATCGCTTTGTTCTGAAGAATTTCTTGTCTTCACCATTGAGTTCCACAGATACTTAATTAATCCTTGACCTCTAAGACATGTTTATGAAGAGATTTCCCATTTAAGTAGCACAATCATCATTACGTATAGATGGCATACACCCACATCTGATTCCCGAATGACCGGTGTGGTGAAGGTGGTCTTTGTGCCCAAATCTCTCTATGGAAGAGAATCCTGCAGTCAGTGTTTCAAACCATTCCCACATGTACAAATGCATCATTTGTTGCAGGTATTGGAGTTCTGGCAAGTGTTCGCGAGAAGGCAAATGTGACTAGCTTTGAGGCGGTCCATCTCATTGCCGTGGGAATGATCTCTTTTGTGATTGGTGGAGTGGTATCTGTGGGCGTGGTTCTGTATGTTCAGCGACAGGGAAAAGCTCAAAAGAAAAACAATCTTGATCTGAAGAACAACAGGTATGACCATCGCAAGAACTCATTGTACCCGATGCCATCTGAGCCGAGTTTGAACTTCCTCAACATCAATCTGAACAACCGCTTCTACAGCTGTAACTCACTCAACAAGGACAAGATGACTGTCAAGGAGGCAACACTCAAGCGTAACTCCATGAAGAGAAACTCAGACAAGAAAAACTCACCAATGAGAACAAACTTGGCCATAAATGATTTGTAATCTGTGAATGTAAATCCATGAATACATTTTTGGGTGAAAAAATTTGAAAAAAACTTGGCCATAAAAATTATTAATCTGTGAGAGTAAATTCCTGGAAAAACTTTTGGGTGAAAGCTCTTTGTAACAGCAAACTTGGCTACAAACAAACTTAAATATGAGAAAACTTTTAGGTGAAATGAAAAAATTTGCTGTGAACAATTTGTAATCTGTGAAAATAAATGAATTTACTTTTTAGAGAACTCTTGAGTAATAGCAGATTTTTTCATAAAAATTTGTACTCTGTGAAAATAAATCCATGGACAAATTTTTGGAGGGAAAACTCTTTTGTCTGTAAATGATTAATAATCTGAAAAAGCAAGATTCTTTGATAGTCTTTGATCAAGACCAAACTTAGCTAGAAATAATTCTAATGGGTGAAGGCAAATAGACTTCTTAGTGGAAGCTCTCTGGGTAAGAACTCGCTCATTGACTCCTGATTTATCATCACTGGATATAATTTGATGAAGAAAAACCCAATGAGTAAAACCTATGTGCAGAGAGCTAGTTTGATGAGGATTATTTGAATCGTACACCTTAAGATGTGACTATATCAAGCAGCACATGTAATAATTCCAATCTTCAAACACATCCAATAAAGATTTGACCATTTTATTGAGACCATGCTATTTATTTCCATGCAATGGTACTATTTGAGCACTGACTTAGTATTTGACAAAAATTATCTAAGGTTGTACATCAGTCACCATAAATGGAATTTATATCTTAAAGTCTTTATGTATAAGTTTTCAGCATGGCTGCTCTTTGTCAAGAATGGCTCTTCATTGTTTGTTAACACATTTCTGAACAATTTCTCAACATTACTATATGTGACTTGTCCTGGACTGCTCTAAAACTAAAACAGAGTCTCTAGAATTTGTAAATAGATTCAGGTGTAGTCTGTTGGCAAAATTAAGATATCACTTGTCAAGATTAATGCTTTTCTAGCTTGTGCAGAGCTTTTCTTGTTTTAGGCATACTATTTTCTGCTTGCTATTTTTGGAGTAAATTTTGGGGAATGGCATTTACCATGAACATAGTCATGATATATAATGCAATCTCTGGCTTTTGGTGCCTTTGTGTAAATGTGGTTAAAACTTCATGGTGCTGACTTTTAATTAAATATGTAATCATTACATGGTGAAACTCCAGGTTGTTTAACAAAGGTAACAATACACTTAATGCATGTTATTGCTGTGGCCACAGGAAGTTACTGTCATAATCTCCAGTGCTAACATTGAGATTTGTGTCACTACAGATTCTAACAGTTAAGGTGCTACATATTACATTTCGTTATATACGTTTTGAAAACAATGGTTGTGGCAAGAAACACCTATTTTAATACCTCACTGGCAATATACAAGAAGATCCTTCCTGTGCAACTAGATGGTGTATTATAGTCATTGGTTCATCAGAGTGTTACAACCTTTTCCACAATGAAGCATGACATATGGAACTGTCTTTTGTTCATGTAGACGTCTATGCCTAACCGTTTCACATTATGAAAATGATATCTGGGATATCAATGTATTATACATATTTATTTGGATTTAGACATTTTTTGTATAAACTCGTAGTTCTTTATTTATAAACTAAGGCTGATTAAAGAGGTGCAGAACCAACACCGATTGGCTGAGCGCTAAGATAGAATTTTGTTGGTCAAAGTCTGTAACTTTGGCCACACTTAAATAAATGTACAGTACCCAAAATTCAACTTGATCAGAACTTGCCTGTCTCTCACACCAGCCAATCATTGACAGTTCTGTACTACTTTAAGATAAGTCTTGAGTTTTCTGTAAATATCTCATTCAGAACAGTTCTACAGAAACAATTTTGTAGAATAACTGTCACATTACAACATTTGGAAATGGAAAGAAACTTGAGAAACTAAAATGAATGTGACTGTTTGTTTTTTTTATTATTGCTTTATTCACCAAAACCCCGGTAAAAATCCTAAACAATGTATTACATGTATGCCGAAGTCCCCAAGCAGTGTGCATTGTGTAAGTACATGTACAGCACAAAAAAACAATCCAGTTTTATTTTGTCTAAGAATTGTTGTGCAGTGGACTTGATAAAGCATTCAGTAAATCAGCTTCTGCATTGACAAAGTTTTCTGACATGAAAACGCCAGAGGTTTTATTTGTGTTTTATGTTTATTTTTAGTTATGTTCAATTGTCTTTTTGTGTACATAAAAACTAGGGAATGAAATAAGCAGTTCCATTTCTTCAGAAACACGCCTTACCATAGATTACTTACTTTTATAACTAATTGCAGCATTTATGTATGTGTTGTACAGAAAATACAAATGTTGCAGTGTTAGATACTGTTTCTTTTTTCCAGAGTTTTCATTTGGATATTCCATGCTATAGATCATCAGATCCATTTCATATATTTAAATGCAGTCATTTTTTGTTAATATACAGTCACAAATGAGAGTCCGCTGTGTGTGGGGAGGTCTGTCAGCAACCTGCGAATGGTCGTGGATTTCCTCCCACCATAATGCTGATCGCTGTCATATAAGCGAAATATTCTTGAGTACGGCATAAAACACCAATCAAATAAATAAATAAATCAACGGGAATCAAAGAAATTTTTTGTCCAAGCAGTCTGTGTTTTAACTTTGTCAAATGATTAATCTACTCGCACAAGGCTTGTAAACGCCTATTTAAGCCTTCAGTAATTGTTGCTATTTGGCCATTGATCTTATTCTATACATCTCGACATTTCCAAGTCTACATATGTTACATACATTGTAAATGGATCTTGGTTAGATTTGTTTTATCAGTTAATGGCGTACTCCTGTCAAATGTTCATTCCACCAATTGTATTTGTAAAGAAAAAAAACCTTCATAAAGTTGTTGCTAATGTCGCTGGGCATCTGTTTTTATGAAATTCTAGTCATATTTGTTTCCGTGTTAACCTGCGACGTGTAGCCACCGTAAGGGGTGCTAGTTTACACCTGTTGTATGAATGCATGTTGTAATCCTGTCACATTTCTAGTCTGCTTTAATACACACAAATGTAATGTTTGTTTAATAGGCCCTTGTTACCAATACTGTAATTGTACGGATATTTGTTAACTTTGGTTTTATATTCTAGTCATTTTCTTGTGCACAGTACATTTACATGTATGAGCATGATGAGGCCATTGTAAACCCTGTTAGTTTACTGGCACAGTATGTACAACTTTCATGTAGGCCTTCCTGTACGTTGGTTGTTTGGACATCTGACTAAGGTGTTTTAAAAGTTGGTCAGTTTGTAATCTACATGTGATGTGTTTTGGACACTGTATAATTATGAATAGTCTACATGTTGACTGTATTAAACGGTTGCTATTGAACCAAAGATCCTCTTCCTATAACAGCTCCACATTAGTATCACCATACACTTCATGTCACAATATTTTCCTGGATTTATTGTATAGTTTCTGAGCTTTATTTTCTTAATTAAGTTATTGCACTCAGCAAATCGGTGCCATTGTTTGTTCACAGTTTTTGTTTGATTTTTGTCTGTACATTGGAATTCAGTATCACCAAGATAGTACAATGTGTGTTCAGAGGTCCCAGTAATTTATTGTATTTATGAACAATTCAAAATAAAAAAAATCTTTCTTTTACAAAACATGTCTTTTGCTATCTTAAGGGTACACTTATTTGTTAGTTCCAAACTTAAAATGTTACTTTATACCGACATCCCACTCAGTCACAGTATAGAGATCCTGATAAGAGAGGACTGACACCCCACCCGTCATAGTGTAATGACACAGGGGTCACTGTGTCACACTAAGCCTACAACCAACCGTGTCACAGTATAGAGATCATATCTGTTAAGAGAATACTGACACCCCATCTGTCAGAATATAGAGATCTGATAAGAGAGTACTGACACCTCATCCTGTCACTGTATAAAGATCCTATCTGATAAGAGAGCACTGATACTCCACCATGTCACAGCACAGAGATTCTATGGGATAAAAAGAGTACTGACACCCCACCCTGACATGATATGACATACTGGTCACAGTATGCAGACACCCCACCCCGTCAATGTATACATGGATCCTATCTGGTAAGAGACTTCTGGCAGTCCAACTTGCCATACCCCTCACCCTGTCACATACTGACACCTCACCCTGTCACCGTGTACTGACACCCCACCCTGACATGGTATAATGACATACTGGTCACAGTATGCAGACACCCCACTTCGTCAATGTATACATGGATCCTATCTGGTAAGAGACTTCTGGCTGTCCAACTTGCCACACCCCTCACCCTGTCACATACTGACACCTCACCCTGTCACCGTGTACTGACACCCCACCCTGACATGGTATAATGACATACTGGTCACAGTATGCAGACACCCCACCCCGTCAATGTATACATGGATCCTATCTGGTAAGAGACTTCTGGCAGTCCAACTTGCCACACCCCTCACCCTGTCACATACTGACACCTCACCCTGTCACCGTGTACTGACACCCCACCCTGACATGGTATAATGACATACTGGTCACAGTATGACAGTATGCAGACACCCCACCCTGTCAATGTATACATAGATGCTGTCTGGTAAGAGACTTCTGGCAGTCCAACTTGCCATACACCTCACCCTGTCACATACTGACACCCCACCCTGACATGAAATGATGACATACTGGTCACTGTATGACAGTATGCAGACACCCCATCCTGTCAATGTATACATGGATCCTATTTGGTAAGAGACTTCTGGCAGTTCAACTTGCCATACACATCACCCTTTCACATGCTGACACCACACCCTGTCACTGTAAACAGAAACTATTGGGTCTGAGTATACCGAACTCACTCCATTACAGAAAATCATCTTTCTACCACCTCAGACTGTAACATTATATGACACCCTTTCACGGTTTCCAGACACAACATATGGTCACAGTTTACTGACACCCTACCCAGCCACAATATATCAACACTTCTCCCTGTCACAGCATAGGAACACCCAACAAATGGCTCACCCGGTCATATCAAAACCAAAACCTGACCATGTGAGACTATCACTGTCACACATTACGGACACCGCAGTCACAGTTCCCATGTGGTGTAATCCTTCACTACTGACACTGTACTTGTCCACTCAGTAAGAAAATTTGTGACACAACTTCTCAAACATTCAAACTTTACCCATAGAACATCTCAACATACAAACAACTGATCCTTTCCCTCGTGTTTTACAAAGAAAACACCTGTTACTCAAATGTCTCAATAATCCATATTTCCTGTTATAGTTCAGAAAATGTCCATTACTTCCATGTTGATTATTAAACTCCCTATTATATGATTTGTCAGACTTGCTTCATAAAACAGCAGTGAAATCTGATCTGATATCTGATGGAGATTTTGCTGTAAGAAAAATCATAACTCAGAAATGGCACCAAGGCTAACAGACCCCTCACTTGTGGGCAACACATGAATTCAAACTTCAGCTCAATACACAAAGTACTGAAATCGTGAATTTGGTAATTTATGGCAATTAATATGCACACAGAGCCTCAGTGATGAACCATCCCCCTTGTGTCATTGTGATTTATATACATATAAAACTACAGGTCAATACATGCTCTACTTTTTATATACCACCCCTAGCATTTTGTTTCACTTTCATTGTAATAAACAATACTCGTATACTAAGTCAGGAATTTGGTAACTCACAATATTTAATTCTGGTAGTCTACGGTATTTAAATCTGATAAGGGAGAAATGACACCCCACCCTGTCATACTGTAGTGACACATGGGTCACTGTGTCGCAGTATACCAACAACCCACCCTGTCACATTACAGAGATCCTATCTGATAAGAGTGTGATGGCACCCCATCCTGTCATACTGTAGCGACACACGGGTCACTGTGGTAAGAGACTTCTGGCAAGAGACTGGTAAGTATTTATTTATTTGATTGGTGTTTTACGCTGTACTCAAGAATATTTCACTTATACGACGGCGGCCAGCATTATGGTGGGAGGAAACCGGGCAGAGCCCGGGGGAAACCCACAACCATCCGCTGGTTGCTGGCAGACCTTTCCACTTACGGCCAGAGAGGAAGCCAGCATGAGCTGGACTTGAACTCACAGCATTGGTGAGAGGCTTCTGGGTCATTACGCTGCGCTAGCGCGCTAACCGACTGAGCCACGGAGGCCCCCAAAAGACTGGTAAGAGAATACCAGTTGGTCACAGCATACCAACAACCCATCCTGTCACAGTATACAGATCCTATCTGTATATAGAGAGTACAGACACCCCCATCCTGTCACAGTATACAGGTCCTATCTGTATATAGAGAGTACAGACACCCCCATCCTGTCACAGTATACAGGTCCTATCTGTATATAGAGAGTACAGACACCCCCATCCTGTCACAGTATACAGGTCCTAACTGTATATAGAGAGTACAGACACCCCCATCCTGTCACAGTATACAGGTCCTATCTGTATATAGAGAGTACAGACACCCCCATCCTGTCACAGTATACAGATCCTATCTGTATATAGAGAGTACAGACACCCCCATCCTGTCACAGTACATAGATCCTATCTGTATATAGAGAGTACAGACACCCCCATCATGTCACAGTATACAGATCCTATCTGTATATAGAGAGTACAGACACCCCACCCTGTCACAGTACAGAGATCCTATCTGTATATAGAGAGTACAGACACTCCACTCGGGCACAGTACAGAGATCCTATCTGTATATAGAGAGTACAGACACCCCACCCTGTCACAGTACAGAGATCCTATCTGTATATAGAGAGTACAGATACCCCACTGTCACAGTACAGAGATCCTATCTGTATATAGAGAGTACAGACACCCCACCCTGTCACAGTACAGAGATCCTATCTGTATATAGAGAGTACAGACACCCCATCCTGTCACAGTACAGAGATCCTATCGGATAAGAGTGTGCTGACACTACACCCTGTCACAGTTTAAAGATCCTGTCGGATAAGAGAGTACTGACATCCCACCTTGTCACAGTATAAAGATCCTATCGGATAAGAGAGTACTGACACCCCACCCTGTCACAGTATAGAGATCGGATAAGAGAATACTGACACCCCACCCTGTCACAGTATAGAGATCTGATAAGAGAATACTGACACCCCACCCTGTCACAGTATAGAGATCTGATAAGAGAGTACTGACACCCCACCCTGTCACAGTATAGGGATCTGATAAGAGAGTACTAACAACCCACCCAGCTCGATAAATGCAGTACGTTTTTAGATACCACCCTGAACATTTTGTTTAAAGGCTAACAAAGAAGTCTAATTTGATTCCTGTTCATGCTCGATAATTTTTCATTTATATGACGGCTGCCAGCTTTATTGGTGGAGGAGAAGGGAGTACCTGAGCTAAACCACTAACCTTTGGTTTTATTAATGGCAAAATTTTCCTTCAGTAACATGTATCATATCAGTGGAAAAGAAGCAGTCTGTGAACTTCATGTAAAAACACACAAGAGGGTGTCACTGACCCCTTCTTGTTACCATGACCTCCAAGTGCAATGGAATTAGGGCTATCGGAATCTATAACCTGGAAAACTCCCTGTTTGAGAGAAGGACAGAACCAACTCCTCTACAAAATTCTCAGTTATGACTCATGACTGTGGTTGGGATAGCTCTGTCTGGGTGTTATCCACGGAAGGATGGTATAATTTAATGGATTATATTACGGGGTTATGGGCTGTGTCGCTGAACTGCTTTCCCCTAGACAAAACCCAGATGGCGCTATGCTTGTCACGGGCCGTAACTCAGTGTTGTTTCCCATTGCAAGGCAAACTCGTCCACAACCGAATCAGCAAAATTAAAACCCCACATATAATTCAGCTGTGAAATCAACACTAATTTCAAATGGATCTTTTAATAAGGATTTAGCTAGCTATTGTAAGATCAATCCACATAGAAACAGGCAACTCTAGTTTCCAAAAACAGTAATATAGGTTTATTAACAAGCCAATAAAAAATGAATTATTTGAAATTGTACAACTTGGCTGTAGTTAAACCATAATACTAATGCAGTATTAAATACATTCGTGTTGATTATCTCACTCCAATTGATTACTAAATTCACTGAACTAAAGTCAAATGTCACGCCTTTAGTAATAAATGTGCACCAACATATTCTGATACCATAAAAAAGGCAAAGCGGGCCTAAGGAGGTACATTTATTGCACAATGATGACGAGTTTGGAGAAACTTTACAAAAATCTTCCCCATTCTCACTTAGTATTCCATGGTCTTCAGTATTCACCAGTTAAATTCCTACTGGCATGGCCAGTATAATATCAGCCTGAGTTCTAGGTAACCCGTACACTTCCGTACTATTCCACAATAAAAGATTACTGTTAATAAGGACTGGGTGTCAGGTGAACAGAGCTATTCTGACAGAGGATATACATGTCATTTTAATTCAGCATTCATGATTAGAAGAAAATTCTGAATAACCCAAATCCTACCCCAAAAACCACAGATATGGAGCATGTGATGGTACACTAGGGAAATGTTAACTTATCAGAGACAGGCTTAATGTTTGGACTCTTTTGTCTATAAAAGTAAAAACACTGTGCCAAGAGACATGTCCAAAATGTAAGGGAACTATTTTCGATTATGTTTAATATTTCTGAAAAAGTTTCAGACATAGTAGACAATCGATGGACACTGAACTTATCCCCATTATTAAAGAGAAAGAAACATTAACAATGAAATAAGCACCAGTTAAATAACCATTGAGAACATCATCAGAAAACACCTTCACTTTATATTTATTAAGGTTTTTTCATAAATGAAGTCAAATATTCTGATTGTATGGTGGGTCTTATGGGCCATATCGTCAGCCATCGATGTCACACCCTTTTCTACATGTGCCCCTTTGAAAGGTGTAGAAACAGTTAGGCGAGGCTTTACATTCACATTCTGAATAAATTTCTTGTGAACCATACACATACATGTACCTGTGTGTGAGAAAATTAGCCTGACCCTGGATGTCTATTTCTGGGTTCAGGAGAGGTAGATGCAGGGTCAATCCTAAGTCACATCGAAGACCTTAAAAGAGGAAGTTGTAACTTCCTCACTTGGCATTCAGCATGAAGGGGATAGTGCAACGACTGGTTGACCCGAATCAGTATAATGGCTCAGGCGGGGCAGGGCGGCTTACTTGCCTTCAGTAAGGCATCTCAGTGAAGCAGCACTAGATAAAAGAGCGGTGGAAATCCATCCTATGACAAGGAGGCACATTACATGCACTCTACGGATCCCTTCGTCGTCTATTTCTGGGCCAGAAAGGAAGGTTGAGACATTAGTGACATACATTATCAATACGGTCTGTAGGACCCACTATACAATCAATATATTTGACTGCATATAACAAGAATTTAATCTAACGTAAGTAAATAAACCTAGTTTCAGAAACAGTTTTCAATCATCTTTCTTATGACCCTAATTTCATTTATACAGTGAAATAAAAAATCTGATTGTACTTGAATTTAAGCAGCTTTAAGTATAGTAAGATACACCATCCTATCTGGTGAGTTGAGGGGAGACAACTCTGTATGCGATTTGTGCTGCTATCAGACTGCTCCTGACACTTCCATGTTCATGGTTTTACATTGACAGTTTTATCCTTGGTAGTAAAAAAGTAGACAAAACTTGACAAAACCCCAAACAAGTCAGAAAATCTTACTCCTCTTAATGCAATTTATTTCCTGAACAATTTAAATTTTGAGCATAGTGTTGCTGTTTCCTGGAGTGAGGTGACTGAGCCATACAGGTAACTATCTCCCATTACACACCATACCACATGTGTAGGAAAGGTTCAAGAATTATACAGCTGTGAATAAATTAGGCTTTTCTCAAGGTTTCTTTGGTCATTCATTTTTGTGAAATTTAATATCACATTAGACCTGTATTTTTTCTTTCCCCGTTCTCATAAAGAAATAATCACAAACTATAACTGAAGTCCAGCAAACCTAATCAGCCATAATGGTTTAGTAAAGTGAGTGTACTGGTTACTGAGACAAGTTCTGTATTAGATATCTTTTACTGCTGCCCACTGCCCACTGCCCACTTTAGGTAAAGAACTCTTGACTAAAACCTTTACCTCTTAAACAGTTTGGGTTCAAAATTTGCCCTTTTAAACCTTGGTCTCCTCTTACTGTTTGAACAGTTTGGGTCAAATACCTCAAAATGCTGGTTGCGAGGAAACATGTCTCTGTAAATCCTGGTCATTTCTGATCCCTAGAATCGCAACACTTCACTTTGCTAGTTTGTGAAGAAATTTGCCACTGAAAATCCTGGTCACCTCTGATCTCTAGAATCGCAAAACTTCACTCTGCGAGTTTGTGAAGAAAAATGCCACTATGAACTCTGGTCATCTCTTACTGCTTGCACAGTTTGGGTTGGATGCTCCAAGCTGTCGGTTTGCGAGAAAATTTATCACTGTACACTCTGGTCACCTCTTACTGCTGGAATAGTTTGGGTCAGTCACGCCAATGTTCTGGTTTGTAAGAAAATCTGTCACTTGTAGGGAGCAGAGAGCATGAAAAATATCCTGCACTTTGATCTCCTGTGGATAGCTGTAACACAATCAGATGTATAGTCAAGTCATTTCTCCATACTAATAACTCACCTGGAGAATAGGTCTGTAATAAAACCTCACTATCAACTTAGAACTAATTTCTAATTGCTTTATTACCACAAAAACATAACCAATAAACATAAACTGCTGCACTGACCATGAACTACACACCTATTCATAGTGAAACTACAGAAATTTGGAATATTATTTTTCAGATGTTTGCAAGGTGTTTATTTAAGCACATCCTGAGGGCATTACTCTTTGTAGACTTAAAAAATTACACTTTTTGTGATGCTCTGAAACTGACCAATTTCATCAATATAGTTTTGTCTCCAACGTCTAATCATAAATGTGAATAAATTGCACTGAAAGTTGCTCTTTCATATGCAAACAGGTTGAGTAATTAGGGCAACTAAAAATTAATAAACTGAAGTTAAAATTTACGTACTTTGAATCAAAAGAAGCTGTAGCAAACGAATGTCTAATAACATCCTCCATAAAGCCTTTCATCACCTATGGGGAAAAAAATCAGATAACAGTTGACAACGAAATGGCTTTGAATTTAGTGGTTATGGAGATTAACATTCAGTAGCAAAAAACTTTGTGTATAAGACACGGTGTCTGACACAATGCTAACTATAAACAGTTTTAGCAGCTAACTAACTGATTACTACTACACCAACATCAGATCAGCTCTCACTGATATAATACATAACTGGCGATCACTTAACTCTTAACAAAGAAGCAGGAAAAAAACTGGCGAAGGCATCTTTGAATATTGTCCCTGTATGGTCAATGAGATCACAATCTACACTGACTTTAATACATAACTTTATCTGCATCAGTTGTAACAGTAAAATAGTGAGCACAAATGTATTAGCTTCTCATGTCAAATTTGTTTAACTAATACATTACAACAGAGACAGTGATTGCCAAGTCTGGTAATGAGACCTACCGTGAATAACACCTCCTCGGTGAAGCTCCCGGTCACACCCGGCTCTACCTCCCACGATCGGAACCTCAAGCCAACCTGTAAGGGTTAAAGGCAACTTCAACACTCAAATTTTAACTCTTTCTTCTTCTTAGACAGAATGGCAGAGTTTTACCATATTGTTTAGAATTGAAAATAATTTCTATTTAACACAACTTTAAACATCACAAAACTTTTAACATACTGGAGGCATTTGCTTGTTTCATTTTTAAATTACTACTTGATCATTCAATGTGCCATTTTCTGATATTTGCTTTATTTATTTACTTGATTGGTGTTTTACACCGTACTCAAGAATATCTCTCTTATACGACGGTGGCCAGCATTATGGAGAGAGGAAATCGGGCAGAGCCCAGGGGAAACTCATGACCTCATAATATGTTTGTACATGTACATGGATATTTACTATTATTAGGATTATGAAGAATGCTAAAATCACATTTAAATGTCAATTTGATTCAGTGGAAATCAAACTGACTTAAATCAATCTCTTAACATGACCTCATAAACAAAGTAAGCACATAAATTCTGGTATATTCGTACCTTCTTAGACAGCTCCTGGACAAAGACAGCCGTCTCAGACGCAGGGAGAATGCACACATCTCCATCTTCTTCTTCCTGTTTTATTTTTACTTTAACTCTGGAGACTGGCGGATCTGGACAATGAATACAACATAACATGTCAGTCACTGTCTGCATGACTGTATACTGCTGTAAGAAATAGGCTCAATCTTGTAGGTCACACAGTGAAGATTGATATGTGATCTTCCCTTCATCTGAAAATTGTCCAGCTCTAATGGTAAGTTCAAAATATATGGCAGAATATCAGCCTTCAAGAGTCACAGAAATGTTGAGATATCTTCAATGAGCTCAATGTTTTTTAGAGGTAGAATATACATGTATATATATTTGACGGAGTTCTCTTAAGTTGTTTACTGACAATCTGTTGTACTTAAATTTACTGGTAGTATTTTTAAATCCAAATGGATTTAAAAAATACAAACACCTAACATCTATCCTAGGCTTTCCAAACAAATTTACAAAATTAAACTGTCTTAAAGCTAAGTTTTGTCATTAGCAATTTTCTGAGGTCACATGGAACCAGAGCTTGCGCCTAAAAATGCACCTTTTAAACAGGAGAGTAACCTCAAGGGAGATAATTCAGTGTCGCCCTGCAATATTATTATACCTGCTAAAAGTTTTAGGAGTGCAATGCTTTGTGTTGTTGACGCTGTTGTGCCCCTTTTTATGTCCATATAAGTGAACAGGAAAGACAGAATTTCAACAACTAAATGCCACCTTTTATACAGCTATGTATTTTAAAATACCGCTCTACTATGATTATATCTAGCTGTGACAGCTTTCATTTGCCCAGAAACTGATCTGTACTGAAGGAGAAGCTGAAAACAATTTTTGAAGACTGCTTGTAAACTGTGAAACTGCTGGCAGTTTTAGTTTTATTTAATTATTTGATTGGTGTTTTATGCTGTACTCAAGAATATTTCACTTATACTACAGCAGTCAGCCTTATAGTGGGAGGAAACCGGGCAGAGCCCAGGGGAAACCCAAGACCATCCACAGGTTGTAGAGAGATCTTCCCACTTACAGCCAGAGAGCCAACCAGCATGAGCTGGACTTGAACTCACAGCAAACACACTGGTGAGAGCTTCCTGAGTTATTGCGCCTCTCTGAAACACTTACCACCTTGGCTGTGGAGGTCCTCACTGAAGTTTTAAATGAGATCTTTAGAAAACATACATGAATGTAAGACGTTAAGTAATCACTTATGTTTAGCCGATTCTGAGTAACTGCTGTAGAGTTTGTCTAATTTTTTTGCTTTCCCACTATGACTGATTTACCAAACTTAGCAATGCTTATGATGTCTATATCATCGCCATTCAAAGAGCTGTGCTTAATGACAGACTTACCAATGGTCATGATGTCTATATCATTGCCATCCACAGAGCTGTGCTTAATGACAGACTTACCAATGCTTATGATGTCTATATCATCGCCATTCAAAGAGCTGTATTTAATGACAAACTTACCAATGGTTATGATGTCTGTATCATCGCCATCAACAGAGCTGTGTTTAATGACAAACTTACCAATGGTTATGATGTCTATATCATCGCCATCCACGGAGCTGTGCTTAATGACAAACTTACCAATGGTTATGATGTCTGTGTCATCGCCATCAACAGAGCTATGCTTAATGACAGACTTATCAATGCTTATGATATCTATATCATCGCCATTCACTGAGCTGTGCTTAATGACAGACTTACCAATGCTTATGCTGTCTATATCATCACCATCCACAGAGCTGTGCTTTATGACAAACTTACCAATGCTTATGATGTCTGTGTCATCGCCATCAACAGAGCTATGCTTAATAACAAACTTACCAATGGTTATGATGTCTGTATCATCGCCATCCACAGAGCTGTGCTTTATGACAAACTTACCAATGCTTATGATGTCTATGTCATTGCCATCCACAGAGCTGTTTTTACCAATGCTGATGGCATCAATGTTAACCTCATCCGAAGAGCTATACTTACAAAATGACTTACCAATGCTGATGATCAATGTCATCCTCACCCAAAGAGCTGGAGAATGGCATAAAACACCAATCAAATCCACAGAGCTCTACTTAAGAACTGAGTTACAATGCAGATGATATTGATGTCATCTTCATTACACTGAGCTGACCTGAAGAACTGGCATGCCAGTACTGAGCTGTACTTGAAAACTAACTTACCAATGCTGATGATATCGATGTCATCTTCATCAGACTGAAATGTACTTGATGACTGAATAGCATCCAATGTACTCTGAATATTAGCAGATGTTGAGTAGCTGTTGTAGAGTTTGTATTCTTTTTCAGTTTTCTCAGCTGTGACTTGTACAGGAAACTTTTCTGCATTCAAAAGAAAAAGAGAGCTAAATCAGAACAAGAAATGAACCTGTCTCACTTATCATTACAGTATAACCAGACAGTTACAAAGTTTTAACATCCTGTAGCCTTTTTATGAAGATTTGAACTCTAACAGAAAACATGAGTTCACAAGTTGATATTTGAAATTTTATACAACAGAAACCAATAACAATAACAGGGCCACCAAGCTCAACTCACCAAGGTAGTGAGGACTAAAGGCATGAAGACGACACCAGCTGACAATCTGCCTGATGCTCCACAGTTGTTCCCCTTTAAATGTGGAGTTCTTCCCAATTAGCCGTAAAATATGCTGCCTTACACAAGAAGCTCTCTGCCACTGTAAGTCAAAGATATCAATGTCACAAGACAAAGCAACCAAAGTGGAAGTTTGTTTCATAACAGTTGAAGAAGGCCTAAAAAAAAAAAATATACAAGGACCATCCAACAGAAAGATGGGTAAAAATGTCATGACATATTCTAGCTTCATGTAATACAATCATAAGTGACACAATCACAGAAGAAAATTATGTATATGTGGGTAAATAATTCGAAATACTGTTTCAGCTGATCTGGACAAACATTAACACCAAAGACATTAGCCAGAAATTCAGACAATATTTGTCTTCATTTGATCTGGGCAAAAATTGACACCACAAACATTAGCCAGAAATTCAGACAATTTGTCTTCATTTGATCTGGGCAAACATTGACACCAAAGACATTAGCCAGAAATTCAGACAATTTGTCTTCATTTGATCTGGGGAAACATTGACACCAAAGACATTAGCCAGAAATTCAGACAATTTGTCTTCATTTGATCTGGGCAAAAATTGACACCAAAGACATTAGCCAGAAATTCAGACAATTTGTCTTCATTTGATCTAGGCAAAAACTGACACCAAAGACATTAGCCAGAAATTCAGACAATTTGTCTTCATTTGATCTGGGCAAAAATTGACAACACAGACATAAGCCAGAAATTCAGACAATTTGTCTTCATTTGATCTGGGCAAAAACTGACACCACAGACATTAGCCAGAAATTCAGACAATATTTGTTCAGTTGATCTAGGCAAAAGGTGACACCAAAGACATTAGCCAGAAATTCCGACAATATTTTTTCAGCTGATCTGGGCAAAAATTGACACAAAAGACATAAGCCAGTAATTCAGACAATTTGTCTTCATTTGATCTGGGCAAAAATTGACACCAAAGACATTAGCCAGAAATTCAGACAATATTTGTTCAGTTGATCTGGGCAAAAGGTGACACCACAAACATTAGCCAGAAATTCAGACAATATTTTTTCAGTTGATCTGGGCAAAAATTGACACCACAGACATTAGCCAGAATTTCAGACAATATTTTTTCAGTTGATCTAGGCAAAAATTGACACCACAGACATTAGCCAGAAATTCAGACATTATTTGTTCAGTTGATCTAGGCAAAAATTGACACCACAGACATTAGCCAGAAATTCAGACAGTTTTTTTTCAGTTTATCTGGGCAAAAATTGACACCACAGACAATAGCCAGAATTTCAGACAATATTTTTTCAGTTGATCTAGGCAAAAGTTGACACCACAAACATTAGCCAGAAATTCAGACAATATTTTTTTAGCTGATCTGGGCAAAAATTGACACCAAAGACATAAGCCAGTATTCAGACAATTTGTCTTCATTTGATCTGGGCAAAAGATGTGACACCACAGACATAAGCCAGAAATTCAGACAATATTTTTTCAGCTGATCTGGGCAAAAATTGACACCAAAGACATTAGCCAGAAATTCAGACAATATTTGTTCAGTTGATCTAGGCAAAAATTGACACCACAGACATTAGCCAGAAATTCAGACAGTATTTTTTCAGTTGATCTGGGCAAAAATTGACACCAAAGACAATAGCCAGAATTTCAGACAATATTTTTTCAGTTGATCTAGGCAAAAGTTGACACCACAAACATTAGCCAGAAATTCAGACAATATTTTTTCAGCTGATCTGGGCAAAAATTGACACCACAGACATAAGCCAGTAATTCAAACAATTTGTCTTCATTTGATCTGGGCAAAAATTGACACCACAGACATTAGCCAGAAATTCAGACATTATTTGTTCAGTTGATCTGGGCAAAAACTGACAACACAGGCATTAGCCAGAAATTCAGACAATATTTTTTCAGTTGACCTGGGCAAAAATTGACACCACAGACATAAGCCAGAAATCCAGACAATATTTTTTCAGTTGATCTAGGCAAAAATTGACACCACAGACATTAGCCAGAAATTCAGACATTATTTGTTCAGTTGATCTAGGCAAAAATTATCACCACAGACATAAGCCAGAAATTCAGACAATATTTTTTCAGTTGATCTGGGCAAAAATTGACACCAAAGACAATAGCCAGAATTTCAGACAATTTGTCTTCATTTGATCTGGGCAAAAATTGACACCACAGACATTAGCCAGAAATTCAGACATTATTTGTTCAGTTGATCTGGGCAAAAACTGACAACACAGGCATTAGCCAGAAATTCAGACAGTATTTTTTCAGTTGATCTGGGCAAAAATTGACACCACAGACAATAGCCAGAATTTCAGACAATATTTTTTCAGCTGATCTAGGCAGAGTTGACACCACAAACATTAGCCAGAAATTCAGACAATATTTTTTCAGTTGATCTAGGCAAAAACTGACAACACAGACATTAGTCAGAAATTCAGACAACATTTTTTCAGTCCACTCACATGCAGAAGTCAGTCATTACCAAGGAAATATATATACTTCACTAATCATTCTTTCCATTATGCATTTATCTGACCGTTGCTAAAGCGATTTTCAAGAATTCTTCACTTATACAAAGGCTGTCAGTTTTATACATGTAGGAAATCGGAATGCAGGTGGTAACTGCTGACCTGTGGTATGTTATTGACAAACTTTGCCCACATCCAGATACATGTATCCACACCTTATCAGTGGAACACAAGTAGTGAGGCATGAAGGTGGTAACTGCTGACCTGTGGTATGTTATTGACAAACTTTGCCCACATCCAGATACATGTATCCACACCTTATCAGTGGAACACAAGTAGTGAGGCATGCAGGTGGTAACTGCTGACCTGTGGTATGTTATTGACAAACTTTGCCCACATCCAGATACATGTATCCACACCTTATCAGTGGAACACAAGTAGTGAGGCATGCAGGTGGTAACTGCTGACCTGTGGTATGTTATTGACAAACTTTGCCCACATCCAGATACATGTATCCACACCTTATCAGTGGAACACAAGTAGTGAGACATGCAGGTGGTAACTGCTGACCTGTGGCACGTTGTTGACAAACTCTACCCACATCCAGATACATGTATCCACACCTTATCAGTGGAACACAAGTAGTGAGGCATGCAGGTGGTAACTGCTGACCTGTGGCACGTTGTTGACAAACTCTACCCACATCCAGATACATGTATCCACACCTTATCAGTGGAATACAAGTAGTGAGGCATGCAGGTGGTAACTGCTGACCTGTGGCACGTTATTGACAAACTCTACCCACATCCAAATACATGAGTCAACACCTTATCAGTAGAACACAAGTAGTGAGGCATGCAGGTGGTAACTGCTGACCTGTGGCACGTTGTTGACAAACTCTACCCACATCCAGATACATGAGTCAACACCTTATCAGTAGAACACAAGTAGTGAGGCATGCAGGTGGTAACTGCTGACCTGTGGCACGTTAGTGACAAACTCTACCCACATCCAGATACATGTGTCCACACCTTATCAGTAGAATACAAGTAGTGAGGCATGCAGGTGGTAACTGCTGACCTGTGGCATGTTATTGACAAACTCTACCCACATCCAGACACATGTATGCACACCTTACACTGTCCTGCTGTTAATCACAACAAAAGCCACTTACAATACTGCCACTTTCAATAACAATACTGCTAATTTACCTCTGAAGCCCTTCTTTTGCCCACATTCCACTTCAGCCAGTCCTCTACAGCTCTAGCACAATATGGGTGATCACTTCGATCTGTAACGCGGCAAGGCAGAAATTTGGGTTGAAGTATTAAATTGTTTCTTTCTGATGTAACAGGTAATTTATTTTTTTATCTGTCCAAAAATTTCACCACCTGCTAACAAATCACAAAAATAGTGTGCTGGAGTGGACCTGTTACATCACACAGGGGACTTTTGTTTTCATCTGTCACTCAGTATAATTAACTCTCTGTGCCAGTTGGACAGTCTATTTAGAAAGTAGAAATAGCACAGCAATATTAAAGTAGAGGTAGTACGCCAAAAAGACTAAACTGGCAATTCACAAAGCACGAACAAAGTCCTGTAAATTACCACTGTCTCCTATGACAACATGAACATATGACAGATGGACTATTTGGTGTTTTACGCCATACTCAAGAATATTTCACATATACAACTGCAACCAGTTTTATGGTCAGAGTAAACCAGGCCGAGCTCTGGAGAGACCCACGATCATCATACACAAAATGCTGGAAGACCCTGCTGGATTTGAACACACAGCAACCGCATTGATGGGAGGGTCCTGAGTTATTGTGCTGCACTAGCACACTAATCACTCGGCCACTTATGTTACTACATGGGGAGTAGGACCAACATCAAATCTTGCTGGGTTTCTTGAGACATCTTTGATGGCATGATCAAGTGCAAACTACTCAAGTTATACATTTCTGAACACCATAAAGATTACCAATACAGCTTTTGAGTCCCTGAATGGTAAAGGTTACTCATTTAACCACACTCAGGTGTGTAAACTGAGTGTGTGTACAAAGTCTGAGCTCTCACCTGAGGTTGTGCTAACAATAGGGTAGTGTTTGACGACCGTTCTCACCAGCGTATACATGTCATTCATATCCTCCAGCCTTCAAACAGAACAAACTACAATTCAGCTTCTCTGTTAGAACATGAGTATATACATGTATAACATCAATATTAGTTGTTAGCTAAGATGCATTTATTTTTTCAGCAGTTTTCAAAATAACACCATATTCAGGAATATTTCACTTATATATACATACAAACTGTGGTCATGGACGAGAGAAAGCTGGAGAGAGAGCAGGGGAAAGCACTGTTCCTCTCCAGGTACATATAGGTGACTGAGCAATAAGAGGAGGAGAGAAAGCCAGAGAGAGAGAGCAGGGGAAAGCACTGTTCCTCTCCAGGTACATGTAGGTAACTCAGCAATAAGAGGAGGAGAGAAAGCCAGAGAGAGAGCAGGGGAAAGCACTCTTCCTCTCCAAGTACATGTAGGTGACTGAGCAATAAGAGGAGGAGAGAAAGCCAGAAGGAGAGCAGGGGAACGCACTGTTCCTCTCCAGGTACATGTAGGTGACTGAGCAATAAGAGGAGGAGAGAAAGCCAGAGAGAGAGCAGGGGAAAGCACTGTTCCTCTCCAGGTACATGTAGGTGACTCAGCAATAAGAGGAGGAGAGAAAGCCACAGAGGGAGCAGGGGAAAGCACTGTTCCTCTCCAGGTACATGTAGGTGACTCAGCAATAAGAGGAGGAGAGAAAGCCAGAGAGAGAGCAGGGGAAAGCACTGTTCCTCTCCAGGTACATGTAGGTGACTCGGCAATAAGAGGAGGAGAGAAAGCCAGAGAGAGAGCAGGGGAAAGCACTCTTCCTCTCCAAGTACATGTAGGTGACTGAGCAATAAGAGGAGGAGAGAAAGCCAGAGAGAGAGCAGGGGAACGCACTGTTCCTCTCCAGGTACATGTAGGTGACTGAGCAATAAGAGGAGGAGAGAAAGCCACAGAGGGAGCAGGGGAAAGCACTGTTCCTCTCCAGGTACATGTAGGTGACTCAGCAATAAGAGGAGGAGAGAACGCCAGAGAGAGAGCAGGAAAAAGCACCGTTCCTCACCAGGTACATGTAGGTGACCGAGCAATAAAAGGAGGAGAGAAAGCCAGACGGAGAGCAGAGGAAAGCACTGTTCCTCTCCAGGTACATGTAGGTGACTGAGCAATACGAGGAGAGAAAGCTGGAGAGAGAAGGGGAAAGCACTCTTCCTCTCCAGGTACATGTAGGTGACTGAGCAATAAGAGGAGGAGGGAAAGCTGGAGAGAGAGCAGGGGAACGCACTGTTCCTCTCCAGGTACATGTAGGTGAATGAGCAATAAGAGGAGGAAATTATTTGATTGGTGTTTCACATCAAACTCAAGGAAATTTCACCTGCACCATCTGAAAGGCAGCTACTATTATGGTGAAAGGAAACAGCACAGAGCCCGGGGGAGCAAGCAACCGTCTGTAGGGTGCTGGCAGACCTTCCCATGTATGGCCAGAGAAAAAGCCATCATCAGCTTGACTTGAGCTCACAGCCTTTGCATTGTTGAGAGGTTCCAGGGTCACTGTGCTTTACACAATGGTATCCAAATACCTACTGAATAACCTAGTGCTCTTTACAATGGATGGAACATGGAGTTAACAATGAAATAATTAACTGTACAGTGGGACGAGACAAAATCGTTAAGGCAATGTGAGTTGATGAACATGTGTATGATCTTGTGTTTACGATTAGTAAACCCAGCGTCTTATTGCACTCACCTTATATTGACAGTCTGTTCACTTTTCACTTCACTCTTGTTTTTCTTGCCCAAAATAATCCTGTTCTTAGCTTCACCTGTCCTTTGTTGAGACAGAAGTGAGACATCACCATCTCCTTTGTCTCGTTTTCTAGAATACCTGGATGTAAGCTGCACAGGTTTAAAGTTTCCTGACTTTGTCAGGTAATTGGGGTTCATGAAAACACTGTTCATAGTTCCAGCACTGGTTGTAGCAGTGCAAGTCAGAGCAGATGTTGCTGCAGTTTGTAATGGTGATGCTGATAGGTGCAAATTACCCAATGCATGATTCACAGAAGTCTTTGATAGATGATTGGACAAATTCACCAAAGTCTGACCAATCACAGGTTTTGCTGCTTGGCTGTTACCTCCGACAGTATTGGTCAATACTGCTGGCTGTGTCTGCTTGTTGCTCTGTTGCTCAGGGATGAGCTGAAGCAGGTAATGCTGGTTGCCGATGGTTGCAACCATTGTTTGATGAGTTTTTGCAGGAGAAGTCTTAATCTGTGAGGTGGACAGCTCAGAAGAAGCTGCACCTGTACTTACGGCCATATTTGTTGCATGTGCTGCAGGTTTAGTTAATCTCGACATGGGCAGACCCTTGTTCAGGAGTATAGTTGTGCCAGTTTTGAGGACTCGTCCAGAGTTGATCACACTAGAAGCAGAGGACTGGACAGGCTGAGAGGTAGAATTACACCCTTCATTCTTCACAAGACTTCCCAAGTTCACTGAACTGACTGAACCGCTCGTTTGAGCTGGCATTCGCGGCGACGACCCGGTTATAACAAGTTTAGCGGCCGATGGTTGAGCTTTAGGAGCTGACCCAGGCCTTAGGAGCCCTTGGGCTCTGGCGGTTGCCCCAGGCAGAGACTGGGTCTGAGGCCTCGGGGTGCTTCCTATAATTAGGTTTGTCACCCCTGTAGGACTCCTTGACAACACAAAATTTGCAGCTGACGCCTGAGGAGGAGCTGACCCTGCACTTGACACAGATAATCCTCCGACTGAGACAGGTTTGGTTGCCCCCTGGGACCCCAGGGAAGGCTGCACCAGACTCATGCCCCCAATGCCTCCGATGACTGCCGTAGTCTTACCCACAGAGGCTGAGTTACCCTGTAGTAGCGAGATAGTCTTCTGAGAGTTCTGGGTTAAGAATATCAAGGGTTGCTTTGCCTTCGGGCAACTCGCAATGGTGGAGACTTTAATGTCCTTAGGGTTGTTCGTGGGTGCTTGAGGTGAGGTCTTGACCGGTGAGGTCACAGTGTTCAATGTCAACAATCCAGACTCCCCAGCTGCTTTTGTCACGGACACTGTGGCTGTCTGTTTCACAGAGTTCATTTTTGGTGGCCGTAACAGCGATGTGGAATTTGGAAAAGACGGAAGAGAAACAGGAGACGTAGTTTCCATGGTTGAGACTGATGTTCCAGCCACCGGCAAAGATTTCCCTGGAGAAATGGACCCAAGCTGTACTGAGCGACCTAGCAGGTTGTTCTTCTTGTTTGGACTCTGCTGGCTGCTCAGTCCAGTCAACTGTGGCAGCAGTTGCTGAGGAATGAGGTAGATTTTACCCTGGTTGTCTACACATCTCACGTACACCATGCCCTGGCTTCCTGAAGCCGAAAGGCCAGGGGAAACTTGTGCATAAGGCATCGTCACAGTCGTTCCTTCTGACAACGCAGATGTCGTTGTGGTTGTGCCTGCCTGGGATGGTGAGACAATAACCTTGGAAGGTGAAAGTACAGCTGAGACATCCGTAAGTTGTGCCTTTTTAGGGGTTAGCTCTCCAGTCTGAGGCAGTTTCACAGGAGATTTGACCCCTGCAGTCAGTGCTGACTTTGTGCTCACTGCTGATGTTTCACACCTGTCAGATGAATGAACAGGATCCTGTTTACCTGGACTACTCGAATGGCCATCACATGTAACATTTATGTCACCGGCACCTGAAGAGACAGTCGTTTCACATTTATCTAAAGCCCGCAGCAGTTCACTGTCTTCCTGTCTGCATGATTTTGTCCGAGTCTTTAGACTACATGTAGTGCTATCATTTGGTACAGATGACTGAATACAGTTTACTTTGTCCTCTGTAACTTTGTCTGCAAACTTCTCCTTGCCCGAATTTATTTCTTGGTTCTTTTTCAAACAGTCCTTAAAAGACAAGAGTGCTGTCTCTTGCCTGTCACTAATTTTGACAGCAACTGGTTTGTGAGCTTCTATCTGTTTTTCAAGCTGCTTTTCTCTTTCAATTTCCACATCAACATGCTAGAATGAAAAAAAAGAAAACAATATTTTCAACGAATTTGACAAACAATGCTACCCTCATACACCAGTTGAAAGATGATAAATGATGTAACACAATACTTTGATAAGGCCCACACAATGCCTTCATGATGGGCAGGAGCAAGGACAAACTTTACGAGTCAATTATCAATTTTCCTTCATCTTGTAGATTTTTTTTCTTTGCTCTTCTGATTTCTATTTTGCAGGACATCTCTAAAGTGGATTGTCTGGTGCTTACATTGGTGAAATTAACCACATGTGTGAAGACTGAAAAGACGTGAAATATTGGAATTACCATGAGGGACAACTGAGGTCATGACCTACCAATCAATGTTGTTCACGATCAATTAAAGACCAGTAAAGCCTTGCCAATTACATTCACACAGACAGCTTCACCATACTTACTGTTTCGGACCCCAGAGTTTGTAGGCCTGTATATGTTCTGTCCAACTGGAAAATTTAACAGAACAGTCTTTTTAATATGATCATTAAGTATACAAATTGTAAATTTCAAAAACTTTTAATATGAAGATTTTAATATCTTTTTCAATGATAAGAAACAGGAAAAGTGTAAACAAATAAACTGAATGAATACTCTTCAAAGAAACACGGCGAACAGCAAACAACAACATTTTTACAGGATCAGACAAATCATTAAATATCTTATTGGCTGTTTTCTGTATAACTGCGTACATTGTCCAAACCATCACCTTAAGATGGTGGATCAGATCCACTTTCTTGTTCCTGCTGTCTTTGAAGTGTAGCTGAATCCTAACTGGGAACTCCCCCCAGCCTCTGCGGGTCAGGTGAAAGGGTGGGGGTGCTGTAGGCAAGAAGGTTTCAGGACAAGTCATCTACATCAAACTATCAGCACAAACAGCTAGGTGCTGTTGGGACTAAACAGGCAGCATGTTTTGAAGGGAGTTCTTGTATCTCTAACCCAAAGTACTAAGCTCAATTTTTCAAATGACAAAACTTCTTCAAACCAAGCCTGCTTACGCTGTACACGGAAAATATAAAGGACACACCGTTTAAGTCATGTGCAGTTCGATAACTGTTTTCAACAAACCACATTCAGTTATTCACTTTATACTTATTTATTTATCTGATTGGTTTTTTACGCTGTACTCAAATATATTTCACCTGTACAGGTATGACGATGGCCAGCATTATAGTGGGAGGAAACTTGGCAGATCCAGGGCAACCCATGACCTATTACTTAATATGTCCTGGCAGCCACACATTCTCCACAAAATAATTTCATCTTAAGTCTGATTATAACCAAAAAAAAGAACACTCGTAAGAAGCCAAAACACACATGTATATGAGATCCTCAAGTAACCCTCATTCAGGCAGACAGCTAACATAACTACCAGGCTCACCCACCTAATCTCTACCAGGTCATTAGGCCTGTAACTTGGGTGAAGGAAGAACCAAACTTTCTTCACAAAGTGTTCAATGTTAGGCTCCTCTTGGGTCCCCTCACATAGACCATCCACTTGTGGGTTGACGGGTCATTGTCCTCGCGTTTGTCCTCAGGAATATACCTGGAATGTCAACTATCTTTTAAGCTTTCTTTTTTAACAATGACATGGCCATATAACATCAATTACCAGCAAGTTTCAAGCATTTTAACACAACACTTTAAACAAAATATGTATACAGTGTGTATGGGCAAAGAGATCTACTTGATTAGGACACACCTTGTAACACTGAGCTATATGTATGATGACGATCACTTATAGACTGACTCAGAGGGTCTATCGGGTTAAGCCACTTGGTAAAACACTGAGTGCTGTTCTTGAAGGCCACTTATAGACTGGGACAGCCTTACTCATAAGATATAACTGGTCAAGGTGGAAGGGTGAAGTGCTGTAGGGGAGAAGGATCAGCACAAGTAATTTAACACCAAACTGATATAACTGTATACAAATCAGGAGCCAGGTGCCAGGTGCCATTGGGACTCTAATTAAGAGGTGATGAAACAGACACCATCAACTGAAGTAGTTCTTGTGTAAATTTATTTTTTGTGTTTGAAATAAACACTATATTTATTTATTTGATTGGTGTTTTACACCGTACTCAAAAATATTTCATGTACACAACAGCGGCCAGCATTATGGTGGGAGGAAACCGGGCAGAGCCCAGAGAAACTGAATTGGTGAGAGGCTGCTGGGTCACTACACTGCGCGCTAACCAACTGAGCCACTAAACACTATATCTAAGCCACGTGTTAGAACATGGAGTACTGACTGTCTATGAAGGAGGTCACTTATAAACTGATGTTGGCTTACTTAGCAGGTCTAATTGGTGATGTCTCTTGATAAAATACCATGCATGAAGACTGATGCAGCCTTACTTTGATAGATTTCCCACAATAATCCTCTTCTTCAACTTGAACCTCGCTCCCCTCCCACCTTCCTCAGCATCTCCCCCAGGTCCTGGTGTGAAGGCGATGACCTTCTCCTGAAGGCAAGGTCAAAAGAGAGATTTGGCCAAGCAGACAACATATATGGGTCTTTATCATATCCTAAAAATGATCACAAAGAAAATTTTTCTCTGG
This sequence comes from Liolophura sinensis, assembly GCF_032854445.1. Classification (NCBI taxonomy): domain Eukaryota; kingdom Metazoa; phylum Mollusca; class Polyplacophora; order Chitonida; family Chitonidae; genus Liolophura; species Liolophura sinensis. Next base: position 86,565,051 of record NC_088295.1, on the reverse strand, counting down.
TATAAAACTTTGTGAAACTCAAGAAAGGAAAGTCTGTATCACAGTAACATCTTAAATATCAACGCAAACGCATGTGCAAACCTGAGATAGTTCCGGTGTCGTCTCCTGTTTTAAGGTTGGCTTCAGGGGTAACTCACGCTGTTTGGTCTTATTATCACTGGATGTGGAACCATTCTCTTCCACAGAAACACAGTTCACTCTCCTTGGTACCCCAACAGGTGCTTTCCCTATAATATGTTTTTTCACCGCAGGATGTATAGATTGGGTCTCCATTGTTGGCTTGCGCTGGAGTACATAATAACAAAACAAAACATTGAGCGCTTCTTCCCACTTACTTGTGGTTTATCACAGACAAGTATTTTTCAGGCCTACCAACCGCAACCCAACGGTTGAAATAAAATATAAAGTAAACAGTGTCTTGATGTTCAAAAAAAATTACAATGTGTGTAAAATGAACTAGACCAATGATACACACTGTAACCAAAATTTGAAAAATCCCTCATAAACACCTGTCAGTTCTTTGCTTGAATGTTTACTTGATGTTTAAACTTTTGAACATATCTGAGTAATATCTTTGACCACTGACACCAACATATTTATGGTGCTACATCACTAAAATACCAAATCCAAGACAACAAACTTGACATTTAACCCAATCAAAGTACAGTGACACCAGACATTACACTCAGACAAAACTGAAAGACACCAGACATAATGATGACATCCTGAAAGGTTGATTTATTGAGACCACAATCTAAAATAAAAACATGACATTTACATGTACCCCAGTCATAAATGAAAGACACCAGGCATAGTGATGACATCCTGAAAGGCTGATTTTATTTATTTATTTATTTGATTGGTGTTTTACACCGTACTCAAGAATATTTCACTTATATGACAGCAGCCAGCATTATGGTGGGTGGAAACCAGGCATAGCCCGGGGAAAACCCACGACCATTTGCAGGTTGCCGCATGACCTTCCCACTTACGGCCGGAGAGGAAGCCAGTATGAGCTGGACTTGAACTCACAGCGACCGCATTGGTGAGAGTGAGTGAGTGAGTGCTTGGGGTTTAACGTCGTACTCAACAATTTTTCAGTCATATGACGACGACGCATTGGTGAGAGACTCCTGGGTCATTAGGCTGCGCTAGCGTGCTAACCAACTGAGCCACAGAGGCCACAAAAGGTTGATATGAAGACAAAAACATGACACTTAACCCAGTCATAACTGAAAGACACCAGGCATGATGATGATATCCGGATATGTTAGGCAGAAGTATCCAAAGAGGTGTTACCTGAGAGGCCCTGGTTTGACCTGCAGAGCCGTAATAGTTAGCCACAATACACGCTCTCAGGCGGTCCATCATCATTCGAGCCTCAGACAACCTCTGTAACAATGACAACAACACACAAATCAATACATACCTATACTGCTGAATCTGGACCTATCAATAGCCCGGCAGCAGGGCCTTGACGTTATTTTATCAACGTCAAATGCTCCTTTCCCAGCCCATCATGATGACGCCACATTAAAGACAGTACAACCTTACAATTGTAACAATGCAGACGTTACGTTACAATCCATTCTGACATAACAAGGGCTTGAAGTCCTGCTTTGATAAAGGTGAGGATGCTAAACCTAATACAATGGGAAATCCTATCTACATATACATCTGTTTTCAAACACAACAAATGTTTAACAGTAGTTCAAAGAGCTAAGGCCCTATGTATTACATGATCCACAAATATTTTATTACTTTTTCTTTGAATCAACCTTCAATTTGACAAAAGTTGCAACACAATTACCTGATCAATTAAAGAGATTTCCATTTCCTTGTTTTGAACTTCTGTCAGGAATTCTTTTCTGATGATTGTCTCAATTTTTCTCTTTGTAGCTTCCTTAGCTGAGGAAATCAACAGTGTGTGGATATATGTACATACACACATTTACAATAAAAACTTCAATTAATTTATTTATCTGATTATTTATCTTATGGCATGCTCAAGAATATTTCACTTACACGAAGGCACCCCGCATTATTTTGGGAGAAAACCTAGGTACGCATGTGCCGGTAAATCAACACTTTTTCCCTACCATACAAGCCACCTAAACATGGGACTCTGTCATGTTTCTTATTACTTTCACCAGACAGGTGGAGTACAACTATCATTTAACTTAAGAGTGTGATACTTTTGACACAGAATTCTACATTTTTACAGAATTTTGAACGTTAGTACAGTTTTAACATTTTTCCTGAAGAGAGCATCATTGTGAGTCAAAATCAGAAAATGGCATCTTAGGTCCATTTGGAAAGAGTTATTATTTTCCCTTTGGTAGAACTCTTTATAACCGGTACACGGAAAATAGAGATACCCCACCCCTCCCTTCTGCACAGCTCTGTAACATGTCCTCAGAAGACAAAGTATCTGACACTAACCACCCTCCTCCAGGAGGCGCTGGCGTTTCGTTTGTCTCTCTGTCACATCTTCATAGTCAGGGTCAAGCTCAGATGGACGTCTTTTTCCAGACATACTGTGGCTGTGTTAGGAGCAGCAAAAAATCCATTTGTCTGAGAAGAATATATGTACAGATATTAGATACACTGCAACAAATATAGTCCTCAGAGACTAATGATTGCATTGCTATATATAAGGTCCATTACTGTCAACCACACATTTTTAATACTTACATATTTGATATTTATACTACTAGAAACATAATTTCATCCTCACATTTTTTTGTGTGTATAGGGTGACTGAGTGTTTAGTAAATCTGAAAATGCCTGCCTGCTTTATCACTGAGCCAATGTTCAACCCACATGAAAAAACTAACATTCTTCATGCCATTGTGAAGTATATGTACAAAGCCACACCTTAGCACACCAAATAAATACTGCACTACTGATACTCATCCAGTATCATCAGGGTTTGTCTAAAATCACAAGGCACAAAAAATCTTCATTCATAAACTAATCTTATAAGTAGTGCCATCATTAAAAAGTCTGTAATAAAGGGCTGCAGTCAGTTTTGACTTGCTGTTTGTTCACAAAACGGACACTAACTAAAAAAGATACAGACCAGTTACAGGCAATTCTGCCATACATGCAGAGAGACACCTACCCATCAGACACATAACAATCACAACGTCACGATGACAGCAATAGTACACAAGCCCACTGGTGTGGTTTTTTCCCTTCATAAATCTATATGGCTGAAGTTAAATACAGTTTGAAGTATTCTATTCATAAGCTTTAGAGTTATGATTTATTTATTTATTGATCTGATTGGTGTTTTACGTCATACTCAAGAATAATTCACTTATACGACGGCGGCCAGCATTACGGTGGGAACAGCCGCTTTAGAGCATTGATTCACAGGGTATGAAATTACTACATTGTATTAAAGGGGTTTACACATAGAAAGATCTGATACCTTCTATTTACAGCAAATGCAAACTTTTTTAATTTAAAGGATGCATGAAAATGCTCTACAAAAGGAAGAGTATTATTTTAAGGAAAACAAAGAAAGATATTTATTTATTTATTTATTTGATTGGTGTTTCACGCCCTACTCAAGAATATTTCACTTATATGACGGCAGCCAGCATTATGGTGGGAGGAAAACGGGAACAGCCTGGGAGAAACCCACGACCATCCGCAGGTTGCTGGCATGACCTTCCCACGTAACGGCCGGAGAGGAAGCCAGCATGAGCTGGACTTGAACTCACAACGACCACATTGGTGATAGACTCCTGAGTCATTATGCTGCGCGAGCGCACTAACCGACTGAGCCACGGAGGCCCCTAAAGAAAGATATGACCAAAAAAAAAAAAGAGACAAAAATTTTCACGTTTGAGGCATATTTTATACTTCTTGATAACTCTCCATTCTGTGTATATTTTCCATCAATGGTTGGAACTATTTGGAAATGACGTTGTAGATGAACAATAAGAGAAAGCAGAACCAGCTTAGCACTGTCCAATTCGGGCTCTCTTCCACAATAATGTTGTTTTGACAACATTTGCCATAGACTTCACCATGTCAGGATACTAAATTTCCCGATCTGACCACTAAGGTTATCAGAAAACCATAGCGGTGGGGTGAGTGCGGAAAGCAGGTCTTTAGATTGGTGTCTTTTATTTGTGCGAGACTTGTTTGATAACACAGAGAACCGGCCTGGACCTTCCTTGAGTACGAAATTAATACTGTTAGCGTCGAGACTCCAACGACGCTAGGCCAATATAAGAAAAGGGGTCTTTCGGGATACGCAACTTGTAATGTGATGAAACTGTGATCAATTCCAGCACAAAGGGGCTTTGGAAGTTAGAAATCTGTACACTCAGATCTAAAACAGAATAAAACATCACACCATATGCCCAAAACAACACTAAACTATTGCGCACCCCTTGTTTATTGTAGAACACACAAACCAGAAGAACAACAACAACATGGGCATTCTCGAATCAAGTAGCTGTCACTGTTCTTTTGATGGACAGTGTACAATTTGCTGTCATTGATCGTCACATTATTATTTTTATCTAAACGCTTGTCCCATCTGGATCATAGAAAGATCACTACCCAAGAGAGAGCGATCGTTTTCACACGGTCAGTTAACCTACCCTCACACGTTTTCATGGGCCGCCATTTTACGTCGTAAGACTCGTTCTCGCGAGGCATGCGACAGGTTCCCGCGAAATATTGCCATTTGCTGGGGAAGCACTCAGTTTTTGCTTTCTCTTGTCACGACATTCCTACACAAATCGATGAAAACATAACTGAAGGTGCTCTTCTGAATGAAAATAATAACATGTCACTTTTGTCCTTTACTTCCAACTTTCAAATGTTTATTTATGTAGGCTACCAATTATTTTTTTAACCTTTTTAAGTGTTGGTGCCAACTTAAGCCTAGGTCTGTATGTTGTGTGTAAGGTTATTGTTTTCAAATAAAATCACTTCTTGTTTTTGACAGAAAACTATTTGTCAATCGTAAATACAAAATCAAGACAATTTAGCAAATCCTCTATATAACGATAGTACTGTTTGTAAATTTAGTTAAGCATATATACTAATTACGTCATATTCGCATATGCGTTACAAGTATGTAGGCCGAAATGATATATATTTTATGTCTCCACAGTAGTTTCTGTTTGTGTATATGTCTTAAACTGTTGCGCGAATCTTGGGAGCCTGGAGTCTAGATTTTGAATTCTTTATTCACATGAATAAAAGTATTTTTTTATATATTTATTTTTCATCAACACTATTTCAAAGGATGAAGCAGGTCTGCGTGAATTACATTTATTCAAGGAAATGAGTGTTTAATTGTATTTCATTTAGAATACAACTTTTTAAAATTATTTTGTTTCCACGAAAGTTCATCTGAGAAGATAATGGTTATACGTATATCAGAAAAAGGGTCACCAGCTGCGCGAATCTATATAGGCCTACATGTAGCTATCTAGAGTTAAAATAAGTGATTATCCGAAAAAGCTGGTAAAAACAAAGCAGTGAAATAATTCTAATGGAATAGGTGATCTGCCAACACACAAATTTCACTACAATAAATTACATTTTTTTATCATTTTGTTTTTAAGACAGATCAACAGAGAAGGTAACGGATTTGTAACCGTATCACAGATAAACAATTAAATGGTGGGTTCTTCAGCAGGTGCGCGGGCTAAGGGTCAACATGAATGGTCATCCAGAAAAGCTCGGTAAAATAAAACAGTAGAAAATAGGGTAAGTGACCATCAACGTACACACTTCTGTATGGATCTATAATAATGCCACGTATAAATGCCACTGGGTTGTTTCCAGACAGAAGACGCTCAAATTAAATGCATGAATTATTTATTTGACCCTCCAACGACTGGCTGTCGGTGGGTTTACCCGATAAGGCCGAAAGGGGGCGCTGTAACCACACAGCGCGGTTTGTATCAAAATGGCTGCCATCTGACAGATCTGACTCGTTTGTCATCGCTCAAGTCTTGTACATTTTCAGGTAAGGCATGCAAAATAAATGTATTTTTTCTTGATATAATGACATTATACGGTCTGAATACATAAGGGTTGATATATATATTCCATAACCCCGAGAAAGTGAAAATTACCAAACACTCGTTTTTTGTTGATTGTCGTTGACATAATTACCTTGGCAACACGACACAAAAAGCCATGTGTGAATGACAGCTGCTGAATGAGGAACCTCTTGTTAATTATTATAAAGTCTGTCAGGCTGAATGACTGTATGATTGTGTCACCACAAGATATGTCATTGTGGTATTCCTGTAGTACGTATGGGCCTAGGCTTACAAACGAAGCACTATCATCATGCAACTTTGCAAGCACTTACCCTGCACTGAGCCTTGTTTCTCAACCACATATAAAGATGTTTTCTGCTGTATAACGTGGTTGTCCTTAGTCCTTTTCTGCATCTGATGTATGTCATATTAATGACTATGCTTCACTTTGCATTTGTGCATTACCTCATTTCAAAATTATTAATTACAATATCATTACAATATTAAACAAAAGTGCAAGCAGTACCAAGAGAATAGCATACCCAAACAGAAACCAGTCTGAGGGATAAATAGTAAGGCTATCGTTTGTTAACAGATGTATGGTTTTGAATTCTCTCTTGTACAGCCCATCAAACTCAACACAAGATAAAATTTTACTCTCCAAAATCAGGTAAAATGTTTCACTGGTTCTTTGCAACACAAGAGTTTCTAAGGCGTAAACATTTGATCTGTGAATTTTTCCATCCCCACCATACATTTGGCTAGATTCACTTTGGATAGTGGCCAAACTCATGGCCCATTATTGATTTGTGTTGTTTGATTGTAGTTTTACACCGTTCTGAAGAATATTTCACGTATACAACAGCCAGTGTTATGGTGGGAGGATACCGAGCATAGTCCGGGGGAAATCCACGACCATCCCAAGTTTACTGGAGGACCTTAACACATATTCATGGCTTTATAGAAAATTTGCATAAAACACATGATATTGATGTGGCTATCTCTAAATATACATTAAGGAATATAGCATACCAATGGAAGTACAATGGAAACTATTACCAGTTATTTAAAGTTCGCACCTGAAAGGTATCTGCAGTTACCCATTTTGAAAATCTAGGTGGACAAGCAGATTTTATCATAACTAGACCCCTGGTCATCCGCCTGGTTTAGCCCATGCTGAATGGTCTTTGGCATGCTGAATACCCAGATGAGACGCAGACTGAAGGCAACTCTGTTTTAAATAATTTCCTGCTGTTTAAGATCTCACCCAAAATTAAGAGTAGGCTGTTAGTTTTTGATAGCATACTCTGTTTTTTTTTTCTCAAGAAAATTACTATTTCACATGTACATGTATGTTCTGTACAAGTTTGCATGTTGTTTTTGGACAGACACATTTCCATTTAAAATCTGTTACCTAGAGCTGACTATACATGTAGACGTGTTTTCCAAATTGCAGATAGTGTATATATACAGTACATGTAAACCAAATATGTATCATAAATAAATATTTTATAAAATGTATCAGCACATTACTACCATCAAAATTTAGAAAAATTCTGGTTATTTGTCCTTCTTTGTATTTAGGACCTCTACAATTTACAATTTGAATATGCTTGAAATATAGTGCTTATAATATAGACAGTCCCCCTCCTTGAGTTAAGGCTGACATTTTAAATGTATTGTATTAATGTACACCAGACCACAGTTTCTGTAGGCATGCTACCAGTATAGTTGGCATTGTTGGTGCCTGGGTTTAATTGTGCAATTGTACCTGAAGGTAAATACATGTAACACACTTCCCAATTCACATACAGCAAAAACAAACTTTGTCCTTCACCATTGTGCATAAAATTTGCACAACTGCTGTAGGTGCATGTCTTTGAAGTTTGAGGATCATGTTTAGACAGGTCATGCAGATGGATATCAATGTTATCTCAGTACTGCCAGTAGAAAAACAGCTGGAATGCTAAAACTGCAAGTTAGAACTGCGACCCTGACAAATATGACAAGGTCAAGTCGATGTGATTTCCCATTGTAAGATTACGTGTAATATAATAAGTCTGTACAGATATGGCAAATAAAAATAAACTTTATCAAAATTGCTCTGTTATTAATAGCAAGTGTTAACAAGTAGTATTATATTCACTAGATAGGTGACCTGTTCTTATCTTCTGGTCTTATCATGTTTAATTCGTTACTCAAGTCAATGCGCTTGTGTCAACATAGACCCCTCTACTTAACAGGGTTCCTGACTTTTTTTTTTAATGTGTTATAATGTGGTTACATTTTACAGGGACCTCAGAACCAACTCAGCCTTGATTCATTGTTATCGGTAGGGTGTATATCAAGGTTTACCTGGCAAACATCACTCCCAGGTGTGAATATCACCAGATAGGTGTTACAGTGCTCGCCTTGTTGACCATGATAAACAGCAAACCTCAACTGCAGTTTTTAACAGGTGAGTTGGACTGTGTTGTGTGGTTAGGAACGAAACATGTTTTATTATTTATAACACATCTAATCATTGATGTACTGTACACATGCTTTATCAGACTCTATGAAATCTGAGTAAAGCATTTTGAATGTTACGCCTAATGTCATATCAATGATAAAGACCTTCATAGGTGTTATTGGTTTTTTAGTAAATTGAGCCTGTACAATGTTAATTAGTGACATCTGGTAAACGACTTTCCTACCGATTTTTCTAAAGTAGACATGCAGATTTTCTACTACCACTGGCCACAAGTCTTTAAGCAGTAATGGTAGTCTCCAGATTTGGATTTTACTGTCAGTTCAAAGGTAACAGGTTTGTTGTTATGATCGTCATTTCTTCTTTTTTTTTTTTTTTTTTTTTTTTTGTTCATTTAATCGTCACATACGTAGTGTTTGGTAAATAAACTTGAATATTTAATCTTGAGATACCAGTTACTTGTGTGGACTTTCAAACCCATGTACTAAGAAATCAATATAAATATCAGAAGAAATAAGTTATAAATGTATACAGTTCTGTTCTCGTTATCTAATTTTTTCCAGTGTTTGGTCAGATTAAATTGTTGCTGTCTGCTTGGAAGCTCGACCACTGAAAAAAGTTGATAAAGTAATTTCCTACAGCTTACAGGAATATGAAATTCTCTGAATGACCAGTGGATCTGACTTGGTCAGTCTATTGACAGGGGATTCAATTCTTTGATGGAATTATTGTACTCAAAGGCTTTGGTTTTTGAATCTGAAAGTACATAATCTCTCTCAAGTTGGGCTTGCTATTTTTCTTCTTTTTTTTCTCTTTTTTTTTTTTAAGAATTTATCAATAATGATAAATTTTATTAGTCTAGATATAGTATTAGGTCTTGCAGATCATTGTGGGACAATCAGTTTTATATTATTAGAAAGATGCCAGTATATATATGTAGATATGTTAATAATACAGTTTAAATCCATGACAGTAGTTTTGCTTTTCTGATTTTCCTGTCACTGCTGTACATGACATGCTAAGAACTTGTTGATATAGTAGTCTCAGTCTACAAGCACACAGTGTGCTTTGAGGCTCATCCCCTTTTAATTCTTTACCATGCCACATTGTTTTTTGCCGGTTTGGTTATTCCCTTTGATCCATACTTGAGGAGATGGCATTAATTAAACTACATGTATTCCCAAAGGCCCTTTATGATTCTCCAGTTCACTTTGTGGTAATTGGATTGTCATCAGCTAAGCATGCTTTAGTTTGGGCACATCTCATCCAATGCTCCAGTGTTTTGTACCAGTATACATTTGTGTGAGATGATAAAAATTACGCAGGATATTTTGGTGCATATTTTTAATATGTATTTCAGCGGTACTTATAAAATAAGTATATAAATATCTATATTATCCTGTGTCTTTTCACGTAAAATAGTTTAAAAATATCAGATAGATTTTAGGTTATATAGTATGGATTCAAGTACTCATTTATGATGTAGAGTGCCCACCGCAATCAAACATGGGATCCAACCTTTGCCCAAGACTTTGAAAATGATAATTGTTGCTGCCTCGTTTTCCACTCAGCAGTGAGAGGGTAATTAGAGCAACCAGGACTGGTTGGCCCAGAGTTGGTGTAATGTGACTCGGTGGGGTGTCTGGTGTCTTCACTTCACTGTGATGATAGTGATAAGTTTTATATTAGACTGATGTAGTGTGGGATTTCTGACCACTGTTAGTGTGTGTTGTCCTTGCATGCATTCACCAGACAGCTAGACAAAGCTTACATGTACATGTACCATAATTGTGGTTTTAGTTTTGCCTTTCTCACAAATGTAAGTCTTTATAGCAATTGCTGTTCATGAGACGCCCTTTTCTTACTACATGTGAATATAAGTAAAATTTGTAAATGAGACACTTTGATTTCAAAACCTGGCTAAATCTATTAATTTTATTCATGTAATTCATGAAAGTGTGTTTGTCAATTTTAGGGAAAAAGTATTAATAGTGCTTGCATATATTGTTATATGCAAGCATATATACATTGTATACATATATGTAGCCACTTCCCTCCTTCCTCAGAAATGTGAAGGGATATGTTGATACAGATCTTGTTAAATATAGATGTAATTTTATTTGTCTAAATGTCAAATGGTCAGAGATAACAATCTACATTGTGAGCATAGCCATAATTCTTAGAATTATTGAAGTTCTGTCTCTCACACCTTCTATTCCAGAGTCAAATTTGATCAATCAGTAGTCTTTCATTACTGTGGAATCCATTGATTTTTAATTCATTGATCTCAGGTTATAGATTATTGTTAGTTTAAAAGGAAGGGATAATGTTGTAATCAATTTAAAAAAGGTTGAAAACAAGTTTTAATTACATCCATATGTACATGTAATTGTGTCACTCTGTCTTCTGGTCCCCTTGAAGTTACCAAACTACTGTTAATGTAAACATGCAGTAATTTTACACACAATGTTTAGTGTGTTTCTAGGGGCGTGCTCAAACAGCCCTTTTGAGACTTGACTAAACAGTGCAGAGCATTAAAAACTATGTCTGTATCTGATACTTCTCTAAAATGTAAATGTCATTGAGACGTCAAAAGATTTATGCTTGGGATTACAATGATGTTGTAGATTTTGTTTGTGAATAGAATATGTAAATTTGATGTTGCTATCCACCGAGTTGGTGGTTAAGAGAGTTGTTAGGATTCCAGAGGCCTGTTGTCTGTGAGCTTCAGGTGGTCACAGAAATATGTCATTTACATGTACCTGGCAGGTGTAAACCTACAGTTACCTGAACAAATGAGAACTCGCTGGATACTGCCCGTTTTTAAACTCTCACTGGATCTCGCTGTTTCTCGTTTCACTTCTTGTGTGGACCATTTGTTAGCAACCAGTAAGTGTATGTTTTTCTGGGTTATAACCATAGCAACAGGCACAAGACTGTATTTAGATTTCAATTTAAGTGATGCTTAAAGGTCTAAATATTGAAAACATAAAAAAATTAAGACTGAATAACAAACTGTCTCGTCAGAAGTATAGGCTTATGCTGATGAGAGTTCCCTACATTTCCGTATACTGGTAACTCATTCATGACACAGTTTTGTCTTTTATCGATACCACAGTTGGTAAGTAAATTTCTCCTGTTGTATTGTTTGTGTTTTCAAGAACTCAACATCCTTGCAGAATCCAGAGGATATGTAACTGTGAATCTCACAAATTCTCACAATTGTGCAAGCTCAAACTTAAGTTTCCATTATTACTTGTTTGAATTATTATTTGTATATTATGAATTCCAAATTTTAGCACCTTCAAGAGTGTTAATCAGCAGCTAAATAAGCAGATATAATTTTAGTTCATAATGTGACTGTTTGTAAACCTAAATCAATGTTTATCAGACTTTAAAAGCCCATGTTCTTAAAGTAAATATTACAGTATGATGACGTTAATATATGACACAATATATATTTTTTTTCTAGATCATAGCACTTTTTTAAACTTATTTCTTGAGAAACTTCAATCTCGTTTGATAGTTGCAACAAGGTTAAACTTAATACATTTACAGAACATGTAATATGTAAGCATATACTGCAGGCTAGCTTGTAGACTTTCACATTCCCTGGCCTGGAAGGCAGCATAATCTCATTCTGAAGTCTTTACCTTTCTGTGATAAGTCTACAGGATTAACCTGACCATGGAACACAGATTGCATTCGGTTACTTTATTGTACACACCTCAACTTGTAATACATGTACATGCATTTGCACATGTACCTGAGCTGAGGTGATATATGGTAAACTGTAGATCGGGGTAATACATTCATGTACACCTGAACAAAACCTTACACATGAAATGAGAGCATTACACATATATGTAACAAAGTTCTGTACCATGAAAGGCAAGAAATTTGACATTTTCGTTATTGACCATTGCTTTTGAAGTACGAGATTAGAGATGGTAAACTGCTGTTTTTGTAGGGTCATTATGCCTGGCAGGTAGACAAATGATGTTTTGGGTATTTGTCACACAGATAATAATTGAATGGAGTTATGCCTAGGTTATCTCATATCTTATTTTCATATCTTATTAAATTCGTATACATGTACGTGTACATTTGTACATCTATATGTTGCATTTGTATTTCTAAATTCCATATCTTACTTTAAAGAAATGGTTTATCTTGTCGCTTTGACTTGTGTAAACAAGTTGACTCACTGGTACATGCAGGCATGGATGCAAAATAGCTGGTACAAAGAAAAAATCACAGTCTACTTGTTAATCCATACTCTGTCTTTTGAGACTTTTGGCAAAGTTAAGGACACATTGGACAGTCTGTACTTTCAGTTATTTGCTGCTGTTTTTGGCATATGAAAATGTTGTATTGATTCACGCAGTGACATCTTTTTTAAGCCGTTGTATTTGAGATCCATTCAGCGACTGTCCTGGGTGAGGTTTTCTTAGACTAGGTATTGTAAAAATGCTGGATGTCCAGTTAGACCTTGATTGTTTTTAGGTGTGAGGTGGATTTAAACAGTGTACATATATTTTGAGGTTTATGGTTGCACTTTATTGTGGTTCATTTTTTCAATGTCAGAGTTGTATACATTGACTGAGTTACACTTGTTTCTTTCCTAAGCCTATAACTAATATAAGCCACCTGGTAAGACATTTTTTGTTTACCAGACAGTATCATTTTCTGACAGCTCTAATCTACCATACCACAAGTTTTTCATAAGCCTTGTTGAATATATGGCAATTCATGTCTTTTTTATGGAGGTGAAGGATTTAAGTCTTTACAATACGGATGTGACACTGGCTTTATGAGATGTATTCGTGAAAATTGTGGTTGAAAAACATGGATTGATGGGTAAGATGAAATTGGCTTGGTTAACATCAGGCTTATGTTGTAATGAATGGCTATAATTTAGAGAAAGTGCCAACTTCTTGGTTGGTATGTACTGCATTTCACCTCTGGTGACTCATTTTGCTTGATTTTGATTGTCATCCATCATATGGGGAATTTCTTGTTTGATTCATTTCTTATCAGGAATCATTGAATATGAAAAGTATCATTTTAAGGCCTTTATGTGCTTGTGAAATTGTATTTTTACTTACCAACCTTTACATGAAATACAGTAATAATGCTGCATGTGTGGCATGTGTTTTATATTCTGCCATAAAGTTGTGGTCGGAAGGAAATTGGACATACTGGCGTTCTCCTGCAGAGTTCAGAGTTGATTAACCACAGTCAAGGACTGAATTCTAAGATGCTGGCCAGCTAGCTCATTGATAACATTGATTAGTTCCTTCTGGATCAATGGATTGTGGCTTACCACAGGTGCAAGACATTGACGTGGGCAGTACTGGTCCTTTAGAGATACAGCCATTGTCAATAAAACAGTATTAAGGGTAAATAATCAATGTTTTTTACATGCATTTTTTATACATATTTGTTTATTGAGCCTGCAAAGAGTTGACAAAATGCTGGTCCCGACCACATGTATGTGTATAGCAGCTTTTGACTAGTCATAAATGTATGCTGTGCTTATAGGTTTGTGTCTCTCCTTGGCATGCCTTCCCAAACATCCTAGCATATGGGGAGATTTAGAATTGAGAGCTTATGTCTTGTATCATCAACCTTTATAGAATTTATTTATTTATTTGATTGGTGTTTTACGCTGTACACAAGATTATCTCACTTATACGACGGCGGCCAGCATTATGGCGAGTGGAAACCAGGCAGAGCCCGGGGAAAACCCACGACTATCCGCAGGTTGCTGGCAGACCTTCCAACCTACGACCGGAGAGGAAGCCAGAATGAGCCGGACTTGAATTCACAGAGACCGCATTGGTGAGAGACTCCTGGGTCATTATGCTGCGCTAGCGCGCTAACCAACTCAGCCACGGAGGCCCCACCTTTATAGAAGAACAGTTAGTACTTGTCTGACAGTTCGTTCAGGATCTGCTGATCTAGCAGTTATTCTGTAACATGGTTTCTAACAGTTGTTCAAACATATTAGAAACCTTCTCTCTGTGATCAGTGTATCTTCCCTCAGGTTTAGCACCCTTTGATTTCTGGATCAGTTGAATTGCCTGCATTTTGTACGATCATTATCACTTTATATCTGGGTATAACTGCTTATAATAAGGTGGATGAGTCAAGAACCAGTGGGGGATTGTTACGGCTTTTTCCACATGCACAAATAAATGCTGTAATACAGTACACATGTACATGCATCATATGTGTTGTCTGTCTACATGTTAACAACCTGCAATCCATTACCAAGACAACCAGAAGTAAGGAAAGTGCGGTCAGTCAGGTACAAATATTGATCGTTGCCATTTGTGAGGTTGATATGTGCTACAATGCCATTAGGATACATGTAGATGTACACGGTATCTTGTACTTGGTCCATTTGCCTTCAACTACGAGCCTAATTGTCCAACCTGTTGAAAATTCATCATGTATATGTATCCGAAACCCACCCTCTTAAATTAATTCCAACAGAAGGTTGTTGACTATTGTCGTATCTATATAGTTATACTTTACTCTGAATGTGGCATCACATTTTGCAGCCGCAGATGGAGATAACAGTTCTGTATTTAAGTGATTCTTGTCATCATTAATTTAAGGATCACAGACTTGGCTCAGGTGCAATGCTGCCATGGCTTGAGTCTTTCCCAAGTCAAAAACAGGTGGAAACTCAAGAGGGGAGAGAACTCGCAACCTTCTGACAAGTTTATGTGGCCTTTTTCCTAATGAATAGTTTTATGAAAGAGTTGTAGGACTTTTCACCTCCCCATCAGAATGTAAATATGACGTAACCACGCAACCGCCTGTGTCGGTTGACAGCCTTTCTGCTGTATGAGGGAGAATCATATCCACGGGGTGACATGTTTCACCAGGAGAGATTATTAGTAAATAAAATGCTAATCAGTGAGTCAGTTTAATTCATTAATTCAACCTCAGTCACAAGTTTGAGGGTAATATTGTTAAAACAAGTTATTTTGAGTGGATATTGCGAAAGTGACTGTCGGTATTTGTTAACATTGAGAATAAACTTCACCTTACATCATTCGAAGACAAAGTTTGAAAGCAAATAACCTAAAATGTGTAAAAATATAATGCTTTTTAATGAGACTTGTTATTATGGAGGATTTCTGACGACATAGAGCTATCCCAGTTTATTGTCTCTTACCATATTTGTACGATTTATTGACACCAGCCGGAGGTTTATTTTTTATATATAGCTACAATTTATTATGTAAGAGATATTTGTTTGATTCATTCGATATAACTGAGCATGCAGTCACAGGAGTTTACATAACTACACCAACCAGTCATGTGGATATGACACTGGTTCAGTATTAACTGCTATTGGCTCTAAGGATTCCTTCGTCTTATGACTGAAAAATTGTTAAGTACGACATTGCAGGTATTAGTACTTTAATAATACATTCACTATGTGTGAACAAAAATGTGTATACTCTACCATTATTTGAACATTGTCTTGTGTACAAGTGTGTAGGGCCTATACACACACATGTTGTCATGATGTTTTGTTGGTAAATGTGACAAATGGCCTGTACTTAGATAAAGATTGATGTTGATTTGCATTGTGTGTGTTGCAGGAATCCCAGACAGGCCACAAGAACACAGAGGAACAAGATTAATGGATCAAGATGGAAGTGTCGCAGGACTGTAAAAGATACATATAACTGGTGTTAGGGATTACCCCTGTTATATCTTCTGGTGAGGGTTCGCAGGGCACGGGTGGTCAATGGGGGATGCAAGGACTATGTCTAGGCGGGTGTACACAGGGTCTGTGTCCACCGTGCACAGAGACATCACCGACGAGCGATACCGCGAGCTGAGACGACCAAGAAAGGTTCGCTTCTACGTCAACGGTGACCGCTACTTCAGGGGCAAGAAACTCTACATCACTCCGCATCGCTATCTCAATTTTAATGACCTTCTCAGTGACCTGACCGGTAAACTTCCCTCCAAGGTTAATCTTCCATATGGCGTTAGGCAAATTTTTACACCTGTAGGTGGCCATAGGGTGACAGACATTGAACAGCTTGAAGATGGTGGTGCTTATGTATGTGGTGGCTTTGAATCCTTCAAAGCAGTTCGCTATGGACATGAAGATCTGGAACAGTGGTCAGTGGGTAAGTAACTATGCTGACGAGTAAGTCTGTTTTATTTACACACACAAACACACACACACACACACGCACACACCCACCTCCCCTTTCAAAAGCACACACACACTCTATTTCACATCATTAAAAGGGACAAATGCTATTTCACGCAATTTGTGGAATTTTACTATTCGCACCATTTGATTGAACCGTATGAAATGCAGTTTCTTCCATAGCCATGCAACTGTTTGAATTTGACAGGTTAATGAGACATAGCACACCGTGCCGGCTTAAATATCATGGATGAATACAAATACTGAAAGAGAAACTAAAGAATGGCAATATTAACCTTGGTACACCAAATAAAGCCAGCTCTATAGTTATTACATGTTATATGTAGAACGTGCTCAATCATGTGAATGGCCAAATGACTGAATAGGGTGTGTCTGGAGACAGAGGCTAAACATTATGGTATCGGGAGAAAGACCACATATGCTTCATCCTACAGTGATACATTGTACATGTACAACATCTTCAAGGCCTCAAACTTATCATACTCTGAACCAAGATTTAATGGAAGTATATTAATTATTTTAAGTCATTTAATACATTTTCCTTTTGTAATATTGTTCCTCATTCATGTTATCACCAAGAAATTCATGTGCATGTTTGCCAGTGGGAAGCTCAGTAATCATCTGTGGAATAATAAGATTTATTTGTAAACAAATGAACATGAACCCCTACAATTTTCAGACACCCACACACGCAGATCAGGTGGCCGTTACTACTCAATGGGTAAAGTTACTTACAATATGCATGACATTGTAAACTTGACTGAAATGTAGTTGACCTTAACACCAAGTAGGTTGCTCCAAGACCTTGGCTGCATGTTGTATATATGAAACATGTGTAGCTTTGACTTAGGCATGTTCGGCGTAAATCATGCCCTAATCCATTAGATTTAATATTAGCTTGCAACATGCAGCCAGCTTTGTAGACTGGTACATGTAATTCACTAACAGAGTTATTATTGTGTAGGCTTCGTCAGTAGTGAGATGCATTCATGTGAATGTACTACTAGTGGGTATCAAAAAAAAAACACAGTGCTATGGATTACATGTACTTTATTTCATTTTTTTAAATTTAGTTTGAAAGCACTATTTAAGTAAAAAGCAATTAACTAATCATTGACATTAATACCACTCAAATCAGTATCTGAACCTACACCTATGTTGATTTTCAGGGATGAAAATTTTCAGCTAATTTTAAGGGAAATTATGATTTTTAAAGTATCTAATGACCAAAACGGACAACGTTGATATTGATGGAAAAGATTATATTTTTTCCAAAATTTTTTTCACCTAATTAAATGCAGTTTCCCTAATTCCTCAACCTTTTTGCATATGAAAAAGCAACTCCCAATGTACTGTATAGACCCTTTTATCTTACCTTTGGAGACAAATCCCTCTTGGTTGGATTGACCGATTTCAAGAGATTACAGAAAGTACAATTTTACCAGTATACACAGAATAATGCCATGACAATATGCTTGACACATTGTCATGCAAACATGCAACAAGGTTGAAGAAATGTTTGAATATGAGATACTTTTATTATTCTGTTATTTATACTCTTCACTATGATTTCAGAATGTGCAAAATAAATCTGCTTTAAGTCAAAGTAAGATAGTTGCCTGTAACTTTAGATATAGTATTCACTGGTCTTTCTGTTGGTCTTCACTTGAGTTTTACTTTTCTTTGACTACTTGTAAAAGACTCTCAGAGACAGTTACCCTGTTTAACAGGCACTATCCGCATCGCCAATACATGTTTACTGTTGCATAGTTAAAGTATAGTATAGTAACATGGCAGTTTTGTTGCAGTGGTATAGAAAGAAACCACTGCATCCATGAAGGATGATACATAGCTATGTGAAATAGTAAGCCCAATGAAATAGCTGCGTGAACTCATCTTGTTATTTTCACAGCTACTGTATTTAAGCCAGGTGATAACGATAAATTCTGTGAATAATTTCTAGCACCTGTACCTAAAAGTACTTTCAGCACATTAACTGCTTCATTACCTCCCAGTGTAAAGGAAATATAACATATGATATCAATACATATCACATTTCTCTTTTATAGTTAACTTGTTCAAAAAACGTAATTAGAAATATATGTTCAGATACATCAGCAAGTGTAGCCCTCAGTTTTCATTAATTATTTCTATGGATCAGTAAGAATAGACTTGTTGATTTGAGTTTCCATGCATGATGTGCCTCCCAGCTGACCTTATTAGCCTGTATTCAGGAAAGGTTTTATATAATTAGATCTTGGCAGATGCCAGGCACAGGACATTGGGTTCATTGGCAATGGCCTGCCATTGTTTATCTTGACAGGACAGTGATTTATCCTCCTGTGTATTGTTTGTACTACTGTCCCATCTAGCTCCATTTCATGAGCTACTAGAGAGCACTTATACTATGGTTGCATGCTTGGCAAATCTCCAGTTAATGTGCCAGTCTTTAAATAGGTGGATTATTTTAGATTGCGTAAACCAGAACATCTCACCATTGTATGGCACAGTGGTGGAAATTTGTCAAGCCTGAGAGAACACCACATTACATGTGTGTTTTCAATAGACAAGGTGTAGATACTCATCATGCACCGCAGCTTTAATCAGTGCTAGTCCTTTGACCTAACATATGTACATGTCATAAATTGGTATTGGATAACCCACATGGCTTAGAAAAAGTCCCTGGCCACACATGGCCTACTTCAAGGGCAAAAGCATACATGCTGATATCTCAGGGCTTGCTGTGTTTACAGCTTACAATGTTCAAACTGGCTAAGCTTTCTTTGATACCCAATTTTTCATGGTTAATGCAGTAATTTCACTGAGCATATTGCATATACACACAATAGCCTGTTGACCAATTAATAACAGTCTTCTGCTAAATGTACATGCTGATGTATGTGTAGTTCCTGATGGTCCACACTTCTTCTTATATTACCATTCTGTGTATTTGACTTTTGTCTGATGGGCTTACATGTACATTTAAATAGTTGTATGGTACTACATTGCCAACTCAAAATATAAACTTTTATGGGTGTTGCAAAATTTCGTTTTGAAATTCTGCTCACAAAATAGATCAGACATGCAGCGTTGTAGCCAGTTTGCCAAAGGCTGGAGAAAGTACTAAGTGACAAATTCTAGGCTCTAATTTTAAAGCTAATTATCAGTGAAAGCCTGTAGTGCCTATTTTTCATTTTCATTTTCTCTATGTTATAGTATTGTTTACCACATTGTTATTAATGAAATGAAGTTGTTCATTCACCTAGCTCATGTGGAACCATACTACATGTTCATGTATTTCCTCAACCATTCTTCATATGACATGTATGAAAGAACAGCTTTCAGTGCAATTAATACACATTTTTAATTTGATTTTGGAGACAAAGCTACATTTGTTAGATTTACCATTTTCAGGGCTTCACAGAAAGTATAATATTATCAGTCTACGCAGAGTAATGTCTTCAGAATATGCTTGAATGTGCTTGGATACCTTGCAAACATGCGAAAAGGTTGAAGAATTATGGCATTAAAAGTTAACCGTGTAATGATCACTTGAGTTGTAGGCTCTAGCCTTGACCAGAAAACATTTGTACACATGGGAATAGCATGTACATATCTACATGTAGGGTCCACTGTTGGCTGTTGTCCAAGCCACTAGTATGTCAGACTGAGAAGGCTTTATTGGCTGTGACTTAATCAACACTGATTGATGTGGCTGTCACAAATGGACTCTTAATTATGTGAATAGAACTTTATTGCCATATTCGAAAATGAAATGTGTTTTATCATCTTAATCAGAGACTTGTGAAACACTGCTCTGCTAAACTGATGTGTACAATCCAATACTTTCTTACAGTTAGAGAATGTTACTGCAGTAAATTCAAGTGTAAGTGTCGGTTTCAAGATTCCATCCTTTCATCTTTAATTTTTGAATCACTATGTTGTCCCAGTTGCCCTCATTTAGTTTAGCCTGGTCTAGTGGTGCCCTGACAAAACTTGGTCTGCTCCTGGCAACCTCTCAAGTGCTGTGCGGATCAAACTAGTCACTAAGTAGATCAGCAGTTTACTTTAAGATTCCAGAACTGATAAACTTCCAGAACTGATAGCTTTAGATCACTTGGCTTTCATATTAAACATACAACACTGAGATTTTAATACCTGTATGTTGTCTACGGCTCACTAGGTGAACATTGCTGAGAGGCATGCATTTGTAGATCTTACATCATGCATACATGTACATTAATATGTTTATACACGTACGTACAGTCCAATCCCTCTGTGCACGTTGTGCTATCAGTATCATAATCTTCGTATAGTACATGTATTTTATCATGTGTGACATATACATGTACATGTGACTAGTCAGACAGGCCATATTAAAACTACAGATACACAAGTAATGGTAACGACATATTTTATCAGTTCAGTAAGTACATGTATTATGTTCTACGAGGAAAATTAGTACATTTATTTTTGCATTTTCCTCTTTAAGAGAAACCCTATAGAAGTATTCATAGCTTAATCAAGGTCATTGCTGGTGAAATCTAATTCTACTCATTACTACAAATATTTTTTAAAAAACATTGTTTTATTGATTACGTTGCATAATAAACATTGCTTTATAACATTTTACCAGATTGTGTGCTTGTTGCATTGATTTTAATAGCAAAATAGTGCACATGTATACATGAAATCTATAATTTATTAATGACATTTCTGTGAGTTGTCTGAGGATATTGATTGATGGGAAAATAAGACCTTGAGGACTAACTTGTATATATCTGAGTATCAGAGATTGGCTTACCCATGTTTTCACCATGGAGACTTTTGTGACGAGTTTGATAGAGAGAAGTAAAACTGTTTAATGGACAGTAGTATGTGTGGGTTGACTAAATGGCTACCGCTTAGTGACCAAATGATTGATCTGAATGGCAGCCTTAGATACATCAGAAGAGGACTTTGTGACCTTGAAGTGTGTGCGCTTTGGTAAGGGCGATATACATGGATACACATGACAGCCAGAAACATGGGAAGTGGACACAAACTTGGAGGACAATGATTTTCTCTTTGACACTTGTCAAGCTTTATACCATAAGTCACTGTGGCCTTGGTGAATAAAACTGACCCTGCGATTTTTCTTGTACAGAAGCAGAGAGCTTCAGTTGCAAAGTTTAGGAGCGACTTGGTAAAAATAAACTAACTTCACTTGATTTCTGTCCAAAAGCTGTACATGTAAGTGGACAGTGTGAAATGCATATATCTAGACATGTAGCACACTTAGTTATTTTGAGGGGAAAAGGTGCATGTCCATGCACTTAACAGAAGGGTACACAGACTGCAGAGTTCACTTCTCTGCCAAGACCTATGTGTGTGCTAGTAGTAAGACTCTTACTGGTTTTCCTAATCATGTTGACAAGGTTACAATTATTTATGTAAAAAATTTATTACCTGAGTCTTACTCTGGATGTGCATCAACAACTAAACTTTTCTTTCTGGGCCTCTTGGCAGTGTGACCCAGCATCCACACACACCCTTTTACATTGACATCCAATAACGATGGGGAAAAAAAAAGGTTAAATACCACGTTCTTTGGCAGGTGTACATCTTTCTCTTGCATGACACCTCTCCATGTTGTGTGATATGTTGAACAAGGAGCTGTTCAAACTGCCTGTATACATTCAGAGCTCTGTTTCTGGGCTATATTGCATTATTGTTGGCCAACTGAGAACTTCAGAACGAAGAATTATGTCAAAGAATTTTGTAAATCTGTACATGTGATCTGTTGAGATATTTGTTGTGGGAATCTCAAATATTTTGTTTCGTAAGATTTTGCTGCTTGATATAAAATAGTTTCAAAAGTCCACCACGCTTCATAGTTCGCGTCTTCATCTACCCTACTTCTTCTGCTGATTGGAACAGTTGCAGGATTAGCACTATTCGTTGTGTTGTTGCTTTTTGCATGTAAGAATGTATGTAGCTTCACTTTTCAAACTGCATGATGCTTTATCTTCTTTTATATATATCTGCAGGGCATGAAAAAATGGGCCATACTTTGATGCTGCATTGCTCCATTATCCTTTGTTCAAACCCTTTTAAACTTTAGACATTCTCATTGCATAATTTTGTTAATATACTGACCAGTTTTCAAGGTCATAGCTTGAGTAGTGTGTACACAGGGTTAAATTGAAAACACATCCTCAAAAATGCACGTTTCAGTGACCCACATTGCATCACCTGTCAGGTGTTATGAGTAGAGCATGCGCTGCACCTGTGTGACACGCGTCAGTTAAGTGTTGTCTGGAAAAATTGTCTATCTCTAGTGTCAGAGAAACCCTTCTGCCAGATAGGCACAAGTTTTGCTGAATCAAGATGGTTTTCTCTGGGCAGACAAGGAATTGATCACTTTTTCAAGTAAAACAAGGTAGAACATCATTTTGAAATGTCCAGAACATGAGTTTTAACTCTATTTTGATTTTGATCCCATGAACAGAAATCTTGAAGGATGAAATTGAAATTTGGTCTGTATACTTAAGATATAATGGCTTTTGGGAGTGTAAATTTTTAGAAACTGATGTGAGAGGGTTTCGGAAATATTGAGTGTCAAAGTTACGGCCCATTTTTTTATGCCCACCTGATATATTGATATATTTTTTTATTGGACTCTGAAGTACATGTTTCCCATATATTGTTTTCTCTCTGAAACCCTTGGAGAAGAACGGTTTCATTATAAATTGATCAAACTGCCTTCTTTAAATAAAGATATTATTATTATAAGGAATTTTGTCTCTAGTCTAGATATGTAATGACTTTTGGCTGTTTTCAAATACAATAGTTCTCACTCTGGCCATAAGGTGGTGTTATTCTCCCAGAGCTGTGACCAACAATATGTGTTTAGCACCTTGAGGAGCTGAAGACATATCTGTATGTATTCTTCTCCATGCTTGGTTTGTCGTTTTGTAGGATTGTGTGTAAACTCTTATGGCCTCTCTCCTATGTCAACATGTTTCGGTAACTTTATTTGTTCATGTTATCATTGACACTAGACGTCCTATGAGTGCAATTAGAAGTGTATGCACTCAAAAGTTGGATGTTATGTGGTCTCTGGACAGCGATAGTAGGCATGGTCTGTGCATATCTATGGAATCTTAGCTTTCTAAGTACCAGGCAGACTGAGATCAACACAGCCAAGTTGTTCTTCTGTGTACAGCTCTTCAGAAGCCTGTCACTGACTGGACTTTACCTTTGTGCAAAGGGGGCTGTCCCATTCGTCAGCAGGGTACAATATTGTCCCTGCCAAACCTATTGGGGGTATGGTAAAGTTCATCTGATTGGTGACATGTGACCTAGCTGATAGTGGAAATCTGAGGAGTGCTTAGCATGGCGGATGTAGCAAGCAGTGGAGAACATGACTTGTCTTAATGGATTCTGGTTCTTTTAGTTAACTTTGTTCTGCCTCACCCAATGAAGATGTAAGGAGGGTAGTCTGTGAGGTGTTAAGCACACATGTCAGGCCTGGAGCCTGTCCTGGCTAAGCTGATATGGCGGGCATGGGACAGTGGTACTATGGCCATGTACATAAACCCACAGACTCTCAGGATGCCAGCAGGAAAGTACCTTTTGTCAGCAATGGTCTACACATCCAGGGGGGCCTGCCTCCTATTGGTCGTATTTCCCCAGCCTACGAAAAAGTCCAGTATTACAATATTGTTAACTGCTCCAAATATATGTATCGGCCACATGGCTGGAAACCAGGTGAGCCAGGTATATGATACTCTGTTTGGGAATAGTTACAGTGTATATAGAGTATAAGTACCCACGTGGCCTTTGTTTTGGAATAGTTACCATGTACATGTAGTGTTAGTTTCCACATGGCCTTTGTTTTGGAATAGTTACCATGTACATGTAGAATTAGTTTCCACATGGCCTTTGTTTTGGAAATGATTACAGTGTACATGTAGTATTAGTTTCCACATGTCCTTTCTTTCGGAATAGTTACAGTGTACATGTAGAATAATTACATTAATTCTTTGACCTTTTCAAGCACCACTGCTACTAATAATTTGAAGCAATCTGAGAGAACTATGGCTTTAGAGGTGAAAAAGGTTGAAGACTGGCCGTTGATCTGGAATGTGTGTATGTATGCTTGGGGTTTAATGTCGTACTTAACAGTTTTCTAGTAATTTGACAACAAGGAGGCATAAGGTTTGTTTACATGCATATTGTGTCTCCTTCTGGCAGGGCGAGTCCATGCCGCCAAAGTGCTGTTGCCACTGAAGTATCATGCTGTAGACACCAGACATGACACCCCACCCAGTCACATTGTACTGATACTGGACCAACTTGTCATGTTTCCTTGTTCTAACCACTCAGTGCTGAGCACCAAGCAAGGCAGCGACAAGTCCCATGTTCAAAGCCTTTGGTATGAGCCGATCCAGGTTTGGTCCAAAGGCCTCACCACTTCGTGGCAGACGCTCTAACATCAGGCCACTGAATCAGTATTGATGTGGAGTAGTTACACATAGTAATAATGCAGTTTACATCTGTTCCCATGAATAGTTCCCACGTGATATCTGTTTGGGAATAGTTTACATGTAGTGATAGTTCCCATGTGGCCTTTCTTTTGAAATAATTTTAGTATCCACATGGACTTTATTTTTTACATCTAGTGTTACATGTAGTTTCCACATAGTACCTGTTTGGGAATAGTTCCACTGAGTGGTACATGTACTTCCTGTATGGCCGTGAATGGAAATGGTCAAATGTAGTATTATTTCCAGTGGTGCCTTTGTTTTGGAACAGTCACATGCACATGTACTATCCACATGGCTTCTGGTTGGACGTACACTGTACATTTAGCGTTAGTTCCTCTGTAGCATTAGTTTAGAAATAGTGACCTTGAAGGTAGTATTTTTTTCCCACATGGCATCTGTTGGTAAATTCACAAGTACACATATGTATCTCATGTAATTTACTATTCATATGAAACATGTTTTGATAGAGGTTTGTCAGTACATTGCTTGTTCTTTACTTGTGAATCTTGTGAGGAACCGTTAATTAGTGTCACATGATATACAGCATATTTCATTATCATGGGTTAAACTGCCTACCTTTGATGTACATGTATATCCAGATGTACAGGCGCATATTTATATCGTTCATCTTAGTACAGGTAACTTCTCAGATTCCTCTCAAATTTTGTGACCTTTGTTTGTGGGAATTAATGATTCTGCAAGGAAAACATTAGTATGTAAATTATGTATGGTCATTGTCTGGATAAGATTAAAAGTGCAAGCTGTCACCTTTGTGGCATTTAGTAGCCTGTGGATTTCACTGACAGGAAACATTCTCTACATTCGTTTAGACAGAAAACATTCTCTACTTTCCTTTAGAATCCCCTTGCCTCACATTTATGATGTTACCAGAAATCCCCAGTATGCTCCACTTTGCCAGTTCAAAGGGGTACTTATTTGGACATTTGTTTTACAAACGATAAACCAGTGAAAGTTGTTGATGGTGATCCTTCCATTGTTCAGGGCTCTTGCTTTATATTTTCGAATGTCCAAGTACCCCCTGCAAGTTTGTAATGACATTGAGAGTAGTACATATGTGGGTAACTGTTACCAAGACATAAAATCACCATCTTTGTGTCCAGGTATTATGATTAATAGGCTTTGAAAACTTCCCTGCAGAACTTCCTGAAATAAAAACAAGAATTTGAATTTCATCCTTACAATGGTTCCAAGCAGCATTTCAGGCATCTTGGTGTGTTACATGTATGGTTGTTACATAGTTTTAGTATTCTACATGAATTATATAAAATGTGCTAATATACATGTATCATAGCTCAACAAAAATGCTGTCTCTTTGATGAGGCAATAGTTACTTATCTTTGGGTGAAAGTATTTATAAATGATCTGTCTTTATAAATGAAAGGAAAATGTAGGCAAAAATACATGCCGGCAAAAAGTGATTGCTGAATTCCATTAAAACTACAACAGAATGTTCCTGAGAAGACTACAATGCAGAAAATAAGTCATTCTCATGATAAATTCATTATTGACTTAATTGTCAAAAATTGTTTCCTTTTTCCTCCCAACAGTATGCAAATATATGGTTGTATAATGGTAACCTTAACTGGTTAGACAAACAATCATGAACACCTTTAAATATTTCATCTGTGTAAATTCACCGAGATTTGTTTATTTTGGCCAAGCCAAACACAATTGCTAGGAGATGTTTCCAAGAGGGCGAGCCGTTGTCTTCCAGGCCATAAAGTGACAAATCAGGTAGTATTAATGTGACCTCTTGTTCCCAGGGGTCATCCTGTTCAATTTAAACACTCTGCAGTCAAGGCTGTCCGCAACAGGCTGAAAATATGTGGTGCTGGACAAAGGGAATATGTACAAGGTTTATAGCCAATAAAATGCCCTTTCACTTTACAGAGTTCCTTTTAAACTTTAAGAATTGGCATAAGAAAGGATATTTGTAGCCTTAATATCCAGCCGTGTCACTTAGTTAGATTCTATTTCTGCGTATGTTACCATGAAGGTGGTGTATGTTCACTGTACACTAATGTAGGTGGAGTTCAGACTGACACCGGGCTGGGATTGGCCTTTTAAGTCGCAGTTTTTGTAGCCAGTTCAGAGAACAACATTTATTCTGTAATTCTGTATATTTTTCACCAAGTTTTCATGTGAGATATTTGGAGACAGTTATCCTCAGCTCGTATCATGATTTGTTGACACTAGTCGTCATTAGTTACCTAGTGCACGAGTGATGATTGAACAGGATGTTCACAGTGCACATGTGCAGGTTGTGACAGATTCAGGCAGAGTGGCAATATCGGTTTTGAAGTCGTAATAATTAGTGGCCAGTTAGTGTTGTAATGGCTGCTGTGGCTCAGCCTCCTACTGACGAGGAGCTGCGAAATCGTCCAATCAGCCAGAGGCATGTTTACCACATTCAGATTGGCCCTGACCCTCCCATTCTCTACAGGCGCTACATCTGGGGGAGGCAGTGTGAGTATGCTCACTTTCGCACCTGTAATCATCAAATGGATCACTGCCACCCAAATTTCTAGTTTACCCAAGACTTTATTTGATTGAAGTTACTCAGGCAATATTCACATCGTAGCATTATGATTATTTGAAGAATTTAAAGATAGTCTCATACATGTATGTTGTCCGATGTTCTTTGTGCATAATTTAGACGTGTTAATTCATTTTTGCAGTTACAAGTCAAACATCAGTGTGCAGTGAAAGTATAACACTAAATATTGTACCCCATTTTTGTGACAAAACTGGTACAATTCTGATTGTTCCTTGCTTTTAAATAGTAGTATCAGGTCATAGATGTGGATTTGTCCAGATTTGAGTTATCTTCCCTGGTGCTAGGAGCTACCTGGTAACCTGATTGTCAGGGTTGGAATGTCCCAGACCCAGAACTGCCATATATCTTCAGTATAAGTTAGCACACTTCACCCTGTTTGTACCTTAACATGCATGTACAGTAGAAATCATCATGTACCAATTAATTTTGGTGTGTATTTTTGTGAGAATTTATACTACTGCCTCCTTTGAATCAAATTAAATTCATAGTGTATAAAATTTATGTCATGTAAATTTCGGTATACTATCCAACAAATGGAAATAAATGCATATATGTATATTAATAACGGTCACTTGAAATGTTTATTTACATAGTTATTTGGCCCAGTATAATCATGTACATGTAACTTTCATTTCAGGATAGACGTAATGAGTTTGTCTTTTAAACTCACATTGGTAAAATGACACAAATTCATGTTCATGTTTGTTTAGATTACATGTACATTTTAACAATGTTGATCTGATATTAATTTCTGAAAGGGGATCAGTCCATTTACTATGTTCATTGTGTTGCTTTTATTTAATATTAATAAATGATTTTATTTATTATTAATATATGAACTTACATATACATGTAGCTCTAAAATGGCTTTGGTAAGCATTGCCAAAGATTCAGTTTATTTTAAGTCAGTTATTGTTAATTATTTTTATTATCTCTCATTCATTTTTACTAACCTGTGGTTGCTCCCTTTTTATTTGAGTCTGTCAAGGATCACCAATCTTCAAAGTATCTGTTCACTGTTAGCCAACATTCTTGTCTTAAATCCATGACCAATTTTTAGTCAGTACATGTAGCTTCAGGCTATTCTGAGCAGACAAGACTTACATGTAGCTGAAACATTTAATCTCTTTTAAAGCAGATTTCACGTTTGCCTTACATTTATGTGTGCAAGTGTATATTACATGTGCAGGAGACTTTATGGAAGAAAAAACTGTATGATGCTTTGTTCATTCGATCTCTGAATCGTGACATTTGTCTGAGTAGGAAACAGATGCTCTCTGTTTTTAAAATTTAATTTATCCTGTCTGTCCATTGATGTGCATGGTATATCTGCTTTGTTTACTTACCTTGTGTTTGTGTATTTACAGGTCGCCCTCACAACCATGACTTCCATGATTACTGGGACGGCCAAGGTGGAGGGTATGGTGGCTATGGAGGATATGGTGGGTATGGAGGACGGGGTGGAGGCCGGGGTTACTACGGCCACAATGGTTTCCGTCCTGGAAAACAGCTTCATGGCTCCTATCCAAGAAAAAACTATCCTCCGGCAACATTTGGGCAGCGAGAATACCTCATGCACTCAGATGGAGCCAATGTTAAACCGAAAGTCATCACCATTGTCAGAAATGGGCCAAAGCCACGCAGTACGGTTAAGATGCTACTTAACCGACGCAGTGTCCAGTCTTTTGAACAGCTCATGGGAGATATTGCAGAGGCATTTGGTCCAAAGTGGAAAAACGACAAAGTTCGTAAGTTGTACACAATCAAAGGCCGAGCCGTTCAGAGTGTATCTGATTTCTTTAGGGATGATGATGTGTTTATAGGTGTGGGAAATGATAAACTAACCGAGGGTAATGTGCAGGATATCATAGCTGAGCTGTATCCAGATAATCCTTATGCACAAAACTTGCTCAAAGACTATGACAAAAACAGGCGACGTAATAAGTACACAATCAAGGACCCTAATGACGACAACAAGAAAGACAGCGGTCTCGGTGACGGCAGTGATGGGAATGGGGATCCATCAGAGAATGAGTATGTCATTTACAAGGGAAGACCTCACTTCAGGGATGGCCATCGCATGAATCAGGAGAGAGGGCTAGCAGCCAAGGATGAGCGCGATCGTGCCCACAGGCGGCGGCAAAAGATGCTGGATGCAGAGAGGCGGGCCTTGGAAGAAGAAAAACGGAAACGTGGTCTCGTCGGAAAGAAAGACGACCCATTCAAGAAAATGAAAGAGCAGAAGCTGAGAGAGCAAAGAGAAAGAGAGGATGCAAAACGACGTGAAGAAGAGGAGGAGCGAAGGAGGAGAGAGGCAGAGGAAGACGCTAGACGCAGAAGGGCTGATGAGGACCGTGATCGTGAACGAGACAGAGAAGACGCAGAACGTAGAGCTCGTGAGAGGCAGAAGGCAGCAGAAGATGATGAAAGGCACAGGAAGGCTGATCAGGATGCTAAAGATCGTGCAGAGAGGGAAGCTAAAGAGCGAGAAGCAAGAGCCGCCCGAGAAAAGGCTGATCGTGACCGGGAAAAGGCTGACCGTGACCGGGAAAAAGCTGACAGAGATAGAGAGGCCAGAGAAAGGGAACAGAGGGAGAAAGAAGCACGGGATAAGGCAGAACGAGACAGGAAAGCAGCAGAAAATAAACCTAAAGAGAAAAAACCCCGAGAGAGGAATATTGGCACAGACGATGATGTGCTCAAAAAATATGAACAGGGCCGGACATTAGGTGATGGTAATTTTGCTGTTGTGAAGCAGGCTAAGATGAAGGCCACAGGGAATGATTATGCCATGAAAATCATTGATAAAGCTAAACTGAAGGGTAAAGAACAAATGGTTGACAATGAAATTGAAATTATGAAAGAATGTGCGCATCCAAACATCGTCAAATTGTATGAAGATTATGAGAGCAAAGACAAAATCTACCTCATCATGGAGTTGGTTAAGGTGAGACTTTTTTCTACAATTATATGCCTAAAAATTTTATAGTGATATTTGTCAAATTTATGGAATTCAGTAGTTGATACAAAAATATTCCATTGGCATATGGCATATGATTTAATTACTGTGGTAGTCTTACAAAAGTTTGTTTTAAGTGTAATACAAGTAATGTGAAATTTACCTTCCTTATCAAATAGTATACGATATATGTTTTACAGGGTGGAGACTTATTTGATGCAATTACTCAGAGTGTGAAATTTGGGGAGAGAGACTCAGCAAGTATGGTGAAAGATCTGTGTAGTGCTCTCTTTTACCTGCATGCTCGGAATATTGTCCACCGAGATCTGAAACCAGAAAATCTGCTGGTGAGTGTATACTTGAACTAGCTATATACTGTACATGTAAGGCGGTTTTCGAATAGACACTGCATGTTATGTATGTTAGAAAAGCAGACAAGTAACTCATTATGGTGTGATATGCACGTATATGCACCTATATTTGGTTGAAAAATGAAAAGAGGCGTCCTTTTGTCTTGAGGCCTAAACAAGGATATGTGTGGTAAATAACAGAAAAGTGCATTTTTAAGGGTAGAAAAATGACCTAAAATGTTAGTTCTTTCGCTGAAGCTCACCTTCTTCCAGTAACATAAATCTACCTTTCAAACAAAACCTGTAGGCCCCTCTCTAAGATCAATAGAACTTCCATTGTGTGCAGCTAAATCATGTGCAAAATTTTAGGGCACTTACCATAAATGTTTAACTAGTTTGAGTGTTCCACCATACATCTACAGTACGTCTACATGTAGTTTGCAAACATCTGAGAGTGATTTGCAGGCTTTTAACGCCAATCAATGAAGTAAATGTGGTGTTGAACCAAACATTGCCTTTTTATGCTAGGTATGTCGCAACAAAGATGGTTCCATATCGCTGAAATTGGCCGATTTTGGTTTAGCCATGGAAGTTCATGAGCCTATCTTCACAGTGTGCGGGACACCGACGTATGTGGCACCTGAGATTCTCTCAGAAGTGGGTGAGTGAGCATCTTTATACCCCGTCTCATTATACATAAATAATCACCTTTCTGATCTCACACGTGATAACTGCTCACGCAACATACTGATTCTCTATAAATTTTTAAAATATACCTCTTCTATATAATTCTTCAATCTCTTCAATCACCTCTGCAACCAATATTTTGAAACATTCTGAGAGTGAGGTAAGGGGTGTTGAGAACTAATTTGTACAGTTTTATTAAGCTTGCATCTTTAGTGACACAAACAAATTATTTTAGCATTATAAACTATATTCTTAAATTTGGCCCAAAAAAATGTGCTTTTATAGTTGAAAAGGTTGAGTTAAGTACCCGTGAATTTGTGTAGTTGTCATCTGTGCATGATCTATTTTTTTTTTTTGAATTGTGAAATAAGCATATATGGAGTGTTTGCAAAGATCAAAAAGAGGCTAATCTAGACAACGTATTCAGTTTTTCAAATATTTCTGATAAGGCATGCAATTTGAAGAAGAATTTTCTTTTGTTTCTTTTCTTTGGGTGGGGGCGCAATTTTGCGGAATTTGGTTAATTTGATCAGACCCAAAGACCACAAAGCAACCTTAGACTTAACTCAAAATTTTAATCATTAAATTTGGTATGCTCCTTTCCGTTATTTTTGCTGAAATGTGTTGTACAGCAATTTACAGAGAATTTACTTTGTCAAACAGTGTTTTGACCTTGAAATTTTGAGTTATGCCAAAGATTGCTGTGTGATCCTTGAGTACAAATGCAGATTAAAATTTGTCTTAAATGCAGTTGAAGTAGCCATTTTATATGTTATGTGTTTTGCACTTTCCTCAATTGTGCTTGGCAGGTTATGGTGTGGAAGTAGACATGTGGGCTGTGGGTGTGATAGCATACATTTTGCTGTGTGGATTTCCCCCATTCCGCAGTGCTGACAGGAACCAGACTGAACTGTTTGAGTTTATCAAAGCCGGAGAGTTTGACTTCCTTAGTCCGTACTGGGATAGCATTTCATCAAGTAAGTTTTATTTTAAAAGAAATGGTGAGAGGTGAATGTTGGGTCATCAGTGAAACTGCTTGATTACAGAGCTTATTATACCACTGTATAGTACCAATAGGTTTTACTAATTACTCGGTTTTGTTTTGCGTTCAGTAAACGTGAAATTCCTGATGGAATTAATGTTCAAATGCAAAGAGATCCACCAACCCCACATTCTACAAGAGTTATGCCCCTTGATCCTTCCTGGCGGAAAATGCAAACTTATTGCACAACTTCAAGCTAATATCAAACTTAGCTAAAATGCTGTTTCTTTTTTTTTTTTTTTCCCTGATAAAATTTATCCCTTGCAAAGTAAAAGAAAACCAATTTTCTCAATGTACAGCGTAAAAATTAAACTTTTTTCATAAAGTCCAGCGATTTAAGACATATAACCTTAACAAAAATTAGAGAATTTCGAGGGGGTATTCCTCTACCCACAAACTTGACTGTCGTTGTTTAAGTTAAAAATTCTTGAGTATGCCATTAAACACCAACCAAATAAAAATTTGATGTGACAGAACTGTGTACTATACTTAGTTTTCATGATGTTTCAGCTGCGAAGGACCTTGTGGAGAAGCTGTTGGTTGTGAACATCCAGCAGAGGTATACGGCCATAGATGTGTTATGTCATCCGTGGGTCATGGGCGGGGGAGATCTGAGCAGCCTCAGTCAGGATGAGCAGAAGAAATTGCGAGAGAAAGGCCTGGAGCTACGAGAGGAGCTGAACCGAGAAGCCAACATGGCCTGGGACAACTGGCAAAACCGGAGATAGACAGTCACACAGCTTGTGTACTGTGATCCTGCCCTGCTCAGTATCCCTGCACATGTGGACAGTAAATTATAGGCCGTGTAGCGTATATTAGAGGCTCTGACTCTGAAACTATTTCTGCTTCACCTAAGTTGGTGGATATGTTACAGAGAGTGTTGAATGAAACTGAGCAGGCCTGTAGCACAAGAAATTAGGAACTGATCACAAACAAAACCACAGAATCATGTTTACATGGAGCACATCCATCCTCCGTTAGGAACCAGTTTCATGTGGCTGCATACGCAGATTTATTTATTTATTTTTTTAATTGGGATTCAGGGCTGGCTTACGATGTTGCACATACCCAAGAAAAAATTCAGCTTTTTTGTTTATATATATGAATTTGTTAGTACTCATATTTGTACATGATACATTCCAGTCTTTGGCATGGCAATGTAAACATGCTGTCATGGTGCAGAAGTCTGTCACTTTTTGCAGGACAAGTTAGTTTCAGGAAGACTGCTACTATCAACATATGAGACTTCCCAGCTTCCTCCAAAATACATAGTATTACAAATGCTGAAATAGTTATATGTACGTTCACAGAAAATATGAATTCAGTATGAAGTCATATATTAGGATTGGCCATTGGAAATTATTCAGACATACGACTTAGGACTAGGTACGTAGGTTATGCTTTGTAAGCTGAATTAAAACTTTGACAGTTTGAGTCTCAGTCAGTACATAGCTACAGCATTAAACAATAGCTTATGAAACTATGTGTACGCCTCACCCTCCTATTAATCGTTAGTTACAAGAATACTGAAAAAGTGTATAGTTACAGAGAAAGGTGTTAAGATTGTATGTCTTATTAATTCATTTCTACCTTCTGCCTTCTATATGGCCTCTGCCCATGACAGCCCAAGTGATTTTGTATGATTAAAAGAATTGACAACCAATAATATAACTTTAGTTAGTATAATCTTAGGTTGGAAGGGGCCATTTTGATCTGATGTGTTTGGTAAATCAACGTTTAGTCTGGAATTCTAAAAGGCAGTGTTTGCTTGACATCAGCCAAACAGCTGCGTTTGCAGATTTCAGAAATAACTTGCGTCTGATTGGTTTAACTTGAAAAAATGCCAGCACTTTTGATTGTCTCAGTGTATGCAATTTTGCTTACTTCAGAATGCGATATCTCATTTATGCAACTTCTAAAATAGAGAGGTATACTTTTTAAACTCTATGCGGTGTACTTTATTGATGCCTATATACATTTGGTCTAGTGTTGTCTTTCTGCTTAACAAAATTGTATTTACCAGTGTATGTTGTTGGGGTTCACAGCAACATAGTCTTTGTTAGCATTTTGACTGTAAGGTCAATTTTGTTCTTTCCTGCCACTGTTATACAGTAAAAACTGTGGACATTTACAGTGTACAGTTGTTCTTGGGTGTGATCAGTTTTTACACCTATTGTTTAACTAATCATGTAGACAACTTTGATTATCCTGTAGATCAGGTACCTATTTGAATTTTATCAGAGTCTATCAAGCATATCCACAGCCTACAGTCTCTTGAAATTGATCAGATTTTATAATTTATTTTCCTTATTTCCTCTGTGATAAATATGAAGATGAACTTCATGAGATCAGCTAGTGCTCTATGTTTCCCTGTGACATCTATCCTTTGTTTCACCTGAGCTTGACAAATGTCCACTCCGAAGGTATATGTTAGCAGAAGATGAAAGTGCTTTTGCTGCAACTTCTTAAGACAGATGTACATGTATATACTGTCAAGAGTGTTGGATGTGATGTCTAAGGGAAATTGTATGTAGTTTGTACATAGGAATATATTGCACTTTTGTATATCTCTATATATGTTAATTCTTATTGATGTAAATAGATTCTAATGTATTCTAACGGGGAAAAGAAAAAAATAAAAGTGCCAAATTATATTTGGACATTAAACCTTCAACCAGGCCCCTAGGTGTAATTGTATTGTGACTTCTTAAATCTAGTTGACAACAATTTTCTATCTTTTTTGTGAAAAGTATTGTTTCATATTGTTGCCTGTGATATTTCAATTGATTTTTTTTTATACTTGAATTTTATTGTACATCTGAAGTGGCTACCTATAGGTCAGTTTTTACCCTCCTGAGGTCAGAAATATTACTAACCATCAAATTTAATTCAAAGACGTTAAAATGGCCTTTTTCCATTTTAACCAAATACCGTGTGCAGAGGTAGTTAGTAGAGGAAAACATTAGAAAGGGCAATTCTTGTTAGTACTCCTCACCTGTGTTATATGTATTTCTGTGCGTGTGTAGTCAAGCCTGTGATAACATGTGTTTTGTCTGATGTTGTGAATGTTAGGTTTTAACTCGTCAGTATTATCAGACTGTGATATTTGGGAAAGCCATCATTAGACCATTCTCATGCAGCACATGGCACAATAATGTGATATGTCCATGACAATTTAATAGATTCTTATAAGTTACTGTTATTAATCAATGTTATTCAACTGTCTAATGTATATTTACATTTTTTATTTTAAAAAATTGTATTTATATTGTAACATGTTATTATTTTGTCCTGGTATACATGTTGATGGGGCTGTCACATGGGTACTGTCCACAACCAGCTGATGTTACTACATGTACATGTTATATTCAGCAGAACTTGCCAATGTCTTGTGAACTAATCTTAGTTTAGCTATTTATTGAAAATCATAGATTCTGTATGAACAACATTCCATTTATTGTATACCTTTAAAGCTGTTAAAACCATATAACAACTGATTTACTGCAAATAACCAATGAAAACGTTGACAACATACCCTGTTTAGATGGTAAAAAAACAGGGATGAAATCATGTATCCTAGTTCATGCTTGTCATGTATTACTTCTTTAACTGATTAAAATAGTGGATGTATCTTTTTTTATGATATAGAGGTGAATATTCACAATTATTACAGAATTAAGCAATTTCCGTCCATGAAATAGAACTAAATGTACCATCTTCCTCTGTTCCCACCTTTGCTGTATAATCAGTGTGCTGATTTGGAACTTTCTTATCACCTCTGTTCTTTAACATGCTGGGCATTTCTTAAGCTGTCATAGAAGAAATACTCGAAATAGGAACAAATATAAAATACTTAAAAAAAATTCATGAATTTGATCTTCCATTCTTCTGAAGCTGGTAGTTATTGTTGCAGTTAAATGATTTCATAATTACTCTCTGCATGCTTTTGTATTTTTTCAACAATCAGGTATGGCACTAAAAAATATCCAATATTTTTGATACACAACATGTGCACATTTGGCCTACATCTGACAGTTGTGAAATGAATACTTTCCTTCAGTTCTGCAATCAAAGCTGACTGATGGTAACCTTTGCTGCACAGACAGAACATTTTTTGGCGAGACCAGTTTGTTTGCATGATCATTTTAAGAATTCCTACATTTTGGTACAGTAGCCTAATATTATCAGTGCTTCATCATTGATGAAAAGTAGATCTGTGAATGGTGGTGATAAGCTGTCAACAATATTTAAATTAATTAATCTGATAAATTAATTCGGGCAGGGTTTACATAAAGTTTGTTGAAGATGACTCAATTAACCAAATCTCACACATAAAATAATCAAGCAAACAACAAATGTTCCCGTCCAAGTTTGTTTATTTGAAGGGCCAGCTTGTTGGGCAAAATAGGGATGTCGGGAAATATATAATGGCTGGTTTAGAACAAGTATTTTGACTTGCAGTTGTGTGTGATTACATTATAATTGCTTTCCATAGATATGACCTACACATTAAGCTCATTCTGTGAGTAAAAATATGTGTATCACAGTTTGCCAGTTACTTGCTGGAGGTCAGTGGTTTATTCTTGACACAAGCTGGTTCCCTCTATATATGAAACTGAGTGCATAGGATTGGTCAAGTGAAATAATTGTAGACATTAATTAATCCATCAATCCACATAGGCTATTTTTACATATTATTTCATTTCTTTATCGGTATATCACAGTAACTGAAATGTTACTTTACTGGAAAGAAACCAAATTTTCGTATTCGTATATCACAGTAACTGAAATGTTACTTTACTGGAAAGAAACCAAATTTTCAGCACACTCAATGTCCTGTTTATTGGATGGTTATATCACTCTAGTTCTGATAATCACATCCCATACATACCATTCGTGGCTGTTACACATGCAAGTGCAGAGCAAAATGAGAATTCAAACTATCATAATTGTTGACTTACTGATTATAAATGAAACTTTACTATCATGTGTTTCCTACTTCATCTGAAACTTTGTGTCCAGTGATCAGTGATGACAGAACGGAATAAAGAAAACAAGAAACGTGCTCAGTCTGAACTACAAGATATGGAACTAGCCAGTAATTAACAGCTACCTTTTTTAGTTGCTAAATTGTATTTGTGTTAATTAAAATGTACAGATAAATACTGAGGCAAGATTATTTTGCACCTTTTTTTTTTAATAAATTTTACGATATGCATGGATTATAGTTGACAGTGGAATAAGAGACCACTAGGTGGAGTTTTGTCTGGATTAGTAGTGCTTTGTTGAAGGCATCCGCTTAGCTTGACATGTTAGAGTTAGGATCGAACTGATATTTACGCTAGTAAGAGACAACTTTTGGAGCACCTTTACCTATTTCTCAAGACACATTTTAATAGGGCTTATAATATAGGAGCCAACCTATATAAGACAGTTTTGGCTTAATGACACACTTGTGAAACGAGACTGAGCAGGCCTACTAGGTATCCCAGTTTTGCTTGATTTCAAGTTGGTCAATTCCACAAAGCCACTCCAGACTAAATTATGTCAAAAGCTGAAATATGATTTTAGAACTTATTTTTGGGTGCTTGAAATATTTTTTTTTACCAAACCAATCAACATTGCGTCATTGCGTCCTGAAGCTCCATTTCTTGTGAGTTAAGAAGTTTGGAGAAAATGTTCAAACCCACAGGTTGACCAATGTTGTCACATCTGTTCAGCTGAGAATAAATTTAAGCGGCCTGTTATATGACACGCTGTTTTGTGAAAACTGGTGGTATGCCGACAGGCCATTAGTTACGGTGTCAACAAGTTCATCCAGCGCTTGGAGAACTCTTCTTCATTGAAGGCAGAAAAGATACGGCGGAAAAACGCATTATGGCAGATCAAAAACAGCAGCAGAAAACGGAAAAGAAGCCAGATTTGGGTCTTTTAGAGGAAGATGATGAATTTGAAGAGTTTCCAGCTGAAGGTATTTAATGTCTTTCGCATAAAATGTTTTAATACTATAATAACAACCTTATTTCCGAAAGCGTTGAGTCACATGTGACGGAAACTAAACCCTGTGTGATGTATCTGGTAACAACAGCAAATATTGAACGTGTTAAATTGAATGAATTGTTATCATGGTATCTTCTTGGAGCTTGTTTAATTTACTCGTTGAACTTCGTGCTTATCCTAACCAAACAGACTGGTCCCAAGCTGAAGAAGATAGCGAAGATGTCAATGTTTGGGAAGACAAATGGGACGATGACAATGTCGAGGACGATTTCTCAAACCAGCTGAGGTGAATATACACTATCTGTTGTTGTTTACACTCTTTGGTAACGTGACTAGAGTACTGGAGGTGAAAACAAAGCGAATTTAAACCAGGTGAGATAGGCATTGAAGAAGATTTTTTGCATTGAAAATGAAAAATATAGCTTTTGGCTAAAAATTTCTTTCTGGAAAAGTGATCTGAATATATCTAGCCTTCAGATATGAGAAGTTGGTAGAGCGTCCGCTTCGGGACCGGTAGATCCAGGATCAATCCTTGATCGAGTCACACCTAAGACTTTAAAAGAGGAAGTTGTAACTTCCTCGCTTGACGTTCAGCATGAAGGGGATAGTGCAACGACTGGTTGACCCGTATCAGTATAATGGCTCGGGCGGGGCGGCTTAATTGCCTTCGGTAAGTCGTCTCAGTGAAGCAGCACTAAATAAAAGAGCGGTGGAAATCCGTCCTGCAACAAGGAGGCACATTACACGTACATGCACCCTAATGATTCCTTCGTCGTCATATGACTGAAAATTTGTTGAGTACGACGTTAAACCCCAAGCACTCGCACTCACTCAGATATGAGAGTTTCAGTGTTGACATTTCAACATGTTAAATACGACCAATCAAATAAAAAATAAAAATGTGAAGACCATATATGAAATTCACCTACATGCTAGCTTGTACAAGGGGTTAACTCTGGTTGCTCCTTGCATGAGCCCCACCAAAGATCAGTCAACAGACAGTCAACAATGGATCTTCAGATTTAGTAACTAGCATTTTTTTTTTTAAATAGGAGTATTGTATTCAGCTCGCACTTTGTGTTTGTTTGATTGCAGGGCAGAGTTGGAGAAACAAGGGAAAAGTTTAGATCAGCCAGAGCCGATGAAAACCTGATGATGCCACACCAACTACATACATACCTCTCATTTTCTTTCAAGTAACACATATTGTCATCTGCTACTGAGAGTTCTCATATGCCTTTGTTGTACATTTACAATTGTCATTAAATGCTGCATTTGCAAATTATATTGCTTTGTATTGTGGATTTTTTTGTGTTTCGTCGAAACGACACCAAGGAATTAGATCACTTCATGCAGCACATGCACATTTGGCCATTCTAAAAAAAATTCTTTGTTGGGGGTATCCCCACCTGTATGCCCTACCCTGTCAGCAGGAAATTTTTGTCTTTTTTCTTGCTTATGAAAAAGATAGTGATTTTATAGAAATTAAGACGCGTATAAACAAAAGAAATTCCATTCAAAGCTCAATAAAAACATTAAGAGTAGGACCTTTCGTGGAGGTTCAGTTTATAGGTTGCCCCTGACAAACATATTTTTAATGATGGACTTTCACTTAAGTCAAGTCCTAAACTCGGCAACCAGGAAAATTGTGGAAGATAATTGCATTCCTTAGCGTAAGTGGATCATTCTTTACTTTGGTTTAGAATGAACTTTCAACTAATCAGCAACAATGTTGTCACTTCCAAAGACCAGAACTGAAACTGTGCACTAAAAATGACAGCAGCAGTAAGGAACCTGGATGGACTAAGCAAAGAGAACATGATGGTTCACGATGTTATTCAGGGAATGCGAGGAGACACGGCAGGTTTGTATATCCACTGTGGTATTTCTTACAATCATTTACCTGACAGTTTT
Source organism: Liolophura sinensis (assembly GCF_032854445.1). Taxonomy (NCBI): domain Eukaryota; kingdom Metazoa; phylum Mollusca; class Polyplacophora; order Chitonida; family Chitonidae; genus Liolophura; species Liolophura sinensis. The sequence goes on along the minus strand of NC_088295.1, from coordinate 86,524,285 downwards.
GCTATTTGGTGTAACAGAAAGGCAAATGACAATCTGGTTTCCAAGATAGCATTCAAATTGGGAGAATGCAGATCTTGACATATCATATCAAAATGTATCTCACTATCAAAATTGAACTTGCCTGATACCAGAATTGATCTGTACTAACTTTCTAGTTGTTTTTGTACATGTATTAGGATGGAGTTAAAATGAAGATATAAATCCTGGCTTGATTTTTGTTGCATTTTGAATAATAAGTAACTCTACAAACAGTTGCCAACCATAAACCTAAATTGATTGTACATTAAAGAAATGAACTGAGCGTGTGACCTAACTCGGTGGTAAAGTGCAGGCCTCACACCAGAATGAAGTTGTGGTCCACGAAGCGTGGGTTCAATCCCAGCCATTGAAAGAGAATTTCTAGATTCCACCGCTTTCCTTGTTGATGGTTGATGGTGCCATATAAGCAGTCTTACACCTGTCTTCCACCAATATGGTGTGCATATTTGTTTGTCACAAGTTTGCCAGTGACTTCGCAAAGGTCGGTTGTTTGCCAGAGTGACTCTAGTTTTCATAACATTAATGAAACAGATAAATGGGGATCACCATCAAAAGAGAATAAACAACACATCAAAGCCAATTCTGAATCGGTTGGATGTTTCAGATTTTAGCAACAATTTTCTAGCCCTGTCAGACAGCATCTCCTTGAGGCAGTCACTTGTTATTAAAGAGTGGTACAGTGTAATGTTGTTTGTAGATAATCAAATATACATGCATCACATACGATATTGATCATTTCCAAAAGATGAAATGCAGGGTCTGACTTTCTAAATACATTACCATCTAATTACCAGCTCAACAGTCAGCAGATGAACTTTCCTATGGTATGGCCATCTGGTTTTAGGACAAAAACTACTCTCTATGATCAACAGAAGCAATTAAAGACACTGAAGTCAGTTATAAATGTACATGTCTTTAATAATCTCATTTAAAGAAATCAGTCAAGTACAACTAATATACATATAATAAATATGATATCACATAACAAAACTGGATGAAAAACACTTGTATGTGTAATTTACAGAGTAAAACATAAAATTATTGATCACACCCAAATTCAAGATACATGTAAACCAACGTGAGGACGGAAATGTGTAGAAATAGAACGTTTTGGTATGTAGGTGTAGATTAAAGTACCAGCATGAACAGTCACAGATTTATCACACCAAGCACAATAACTTACTCTTCACGGTTCAAAATCTGATACAGGCCGTTTAACTTCCTTCCAGTTTAATTCAACTTCTCAGCAGCAATGTAATGCAACTGTTGGAATGTACAAGTGTACATGAATAAGCTTAAAAGTTTCGGAATGTCAAGATACACCGATTTTGGTTGAGTGATTGTGAATAAAAAACAATTACTTCAGGTTAGTTATTAATCAAAGTACACAGGATCATCTTATTTTAAACACCTAAGTAAAGCAGTTTTTAAATGGAGTGTTGACAAGAAAAATACTGGTACATAAAAAAGAAGGGCACATACAGCCCAAATCAAGTCTAAGGACTTGCAGGTTGTGGTGAAAATGCTAGGGCTCTCACTAACTAATGCTGCTAAAAAGCATGATTTTACGGCTGTTGCTAAATTAGTTGAACATGTTGGATACTCTGGTTTATAGTCTCAACAGAGCCACTGACGACTGTTTAATAGTCACATCTTTTTAGACGCCTTTGTTTGGGAGAGCCCCACCTTGTCATGCTTGCCTCTCCCAAACCTGCATGAACTCGAGAGACTGATTCAGTTTGTTAGATTCAGCCCTGGTGGTAGAGACAAAAAGTCTAGATTCTCGTATATTTAAGTAAAGTAAATCTGTAGATGTAGAGGTCTCAATGAAAATGTTATGTCAGTGCAGTAGTGCTATAATAAGACCTGTCATTAGATTAAAGTCAGGCATATAAAAACTGGAATACAATGGGCATTTCCATTCCTGCCAGTCCACACCTGGATTCATGGGACATAAACAAAGATACACTGTACAGGGAATTTAGCAATCCACGGGAGCTAACAAAAATAATGACCGAAAGGAATACAAACTACATGTATCAATAATATAGGCCTGTGTTGAATAGCACCTAACCAACTGCCCTGCTTGGGCCTGCCTGACAATTCTCTAAACCAAGGGGGATAACTTGGGCATGTCACCCACAAAGTGTCTTGACAGCCCTGCCAGCTCCCTTCAATTCCAGGAGAACTGTAATTAAATTTTACACATTATTTACTACATATAAAACAACTCTATAATCTAAGGCCTGCTTTTCAATTTTCTTTTAAAATAACTTACAAATAACAACACAGAGGAAACGCATCAGCTGACACTGGCACATGATACACAAACCATTTTGTCACCTGTTTGAATGGGATACTAAATATGAAGCCGGGCAGAGGTAAATTAATACTTGCATGAAAACACAATACTGAAGATCTAGGCTCCTTTGAATATGACTGTACATGCAAAACAATAATGACACAGCACTTCTTAGTGCTCTTAAATACATTCTCTGTATCCCAGGACAATACATATTATCAATAGCACACAATAGTCCCAGTGCGACTCTCATTACCTTGACAAAACACGTTCCTGACAAATTCCTCAGGTAGACCACATAACGTGTGGGTGAAGGTCACTTTGTATTGACTTAAGGTTTGCAGAATGACTGGTCACTGTATGTGTTGCCTTGAGGCCTGTAGGATGAAACTTCACTAATGTGTTGCCTTAACACCTGCCAGATGATGGGTCCCTGTTTGCATTGCCTTAAGGCAATGACTGGTCACTGTTTGTATTGCCTTAAGGCCTGCAGGATGACTGGTCACTGTTTGTGTTGCCTTAAGGCATGCAGGATGACGAGTCACTAATGTGTTACCCTAAGGGCTGTAGGTTGATGGGTCACTGTTTGTGTTGCTTTAACGCTTGCTGAATGACAGTTCATTGTTTGTGCTGCCTTAATGCCTGTAGGATGACGGGCTACTGCTTGTGTTGCCTTAAGGCCTGTAAGATGACCGGTTACTGCTTGTGTTGCCTTAAGGCCTGTTACTGCTTGTGTTGCCTTAAGGCCTGTAGGATGATGGGTTACTGCTTTTGTTGCCTTAAGGCCTGTAGGATGACAGGTTACTGCTTGTGTTGCCTTAAGGCCTGTAGGATGATGGGTTACTGCTTTTGTTGCCTGAAGGCCTGTAGGATGACGGGTTACTGCTTGTGTTGCCTTAAGGCCTGTAGGATGACGGGTTACTGCTTATGTTGCCTTAAGGCCTGCAAAAAGACTTTCTTGGTCTCTTCCATCATCTCAGTGTACATCCTCAGATCTTCCTCTTTGGCCTTCAGAGTGCTCTGTAAGGCTGCCTTCAGAGCTTCATTCTCATCCTTCTGGATAGACAAGCTGAAATATACACCAGTAGATAATGTAAGACTTTCTGAACCAAAACCAAAACACACACAAATATGGTAAGGCTGTCTGTATCAAAACTATAACACCATTAGACATGGTAACACTGTCTATACCAAAGCACTAAAACACAAGCAAATATGGTAAGATTGTCTGAACACCAACAGGACATGGTAGTAGAAAATGTCACAGAGTTGCACTGACTGATACACAGAAATAAAACAATCAGGACAAGACTACCTGACAATTTCAGAGTATTTGTGGTAAAGTCATCTATAAAATGCAACACTTTCTTAAAGGCAAACAACATTAATTCTTTACACTGCATTTCAACTCATTTACTTTTACATTTGATTGATGCTTACCAACATGCTGAAGGATAGTTTATGGTGATGGGAGTCAAGTCGATTGGTTACAGAAAGTGAAGTAAACCACAGTCCTTAGTCAGGAAGCTGATGAACCTCCGGACTGGAGTTCCAGTCAAAATAGTTGTATTTGAACATGCATCCTCATTTGCCAAGGGCCTTCTCGTCCCAGCCGACCAGGACTTAAACCATCTGAGCCAGTGACAGGTCTCACATCCTAAATTACGCTTTTACATGTATTAAATCTCAATTTTGAACATGTGGTATATTTACCTCATTCTCAGAATTCAACATGCTTTTTAATGAAACTGACCCTTAATTTAAGGGCTAGCTGGACTGCCTGATCACAGATTGACTCACCTGATCTGCAGCTCTTCTAGGTTATTCTCATCCAGAAGATCAGAGTCATCTAGATTACTCAAGCTGACAGATCCAATCACCTTAGCACCAGACTTCTTCTTTCCACCTGTAATACATGGAGCAGAACACAAACATCCCTTAATGAGACATAACATCAATCACAGCAAAAAAGATTCAAAATTTCATTACATATAACAGAGGACTTCAGCAGATGTAATATTTTAGCTCAAGTAGAACAGAACAAGCACTGCACAAAAAGTGGTGTCACTTTGCATTTAGGCCTCTCATTGGTTGCATGGCTTATGTTACCAGATAGGATACAAAAATTTGAATAACTTGTCCCAGCTAAAAATCAAAATACATATAATTCTGGTACTGTACACATACATAGACTAGAGTACACAACACGTGTTTCTTTGTGTACCTAGTTTGTTTGAGTTGTTCTGATCCAGTTTCAGTGCAGCTTTCCCCAACTGTTTCTCTAACTGAACAGTCTTTCTCTTGTGCTGCATCAGTTCCCCCTGACTAGCACTCAGCTGTTCACAAGATTCATCAAGTCTGAAACAATGGACAGAAAAAGCATACAATCACCAGGACACGCACTGTATATGGTAAGAGAATAACATACTGACTTTACATGCGGCCCTCCCCTACATGTAACAAGGACAATGTTTACACTCCCAAACAAAGAATATCACAAGCAAGATAAACGCCATCAAAGTCTTTAAACTGGAAAGTTGTGTGAGCAGTATTGTGTGAATGGATCACTACCAAAGGTTCTGAAGTACCTGATGTTCCTGATAAATCAAAAGGGTCCGACACAAATACTCAACAAGAAACAAACAACTCAAGCTTCCATCTGAAAGAGTTGAGGCAATACAACTGATCATTATTTACAACAAAAAAAAAAGATTCTGACTATATTACTGGTCATAGGAAGGCCCTGTTTTTAACAAAGACTAAAGGATGTGCTTTTTAATAATCTGCAGACCAAATCCTTAAGTTGTATTTTCTTTAAGTAACCATACATGTACATGTACTGATTATCAGTGAGCAGGACTACTTTGAACTTTTCTTCCCATACAAAGACTGCTAGATCTTATCTCTTCCACAGAACCTCAACAAACTCCCTGATTGTGAAAAAATACCACACTAACAATCCTGAAGCCTTACCGTCTCTGGAGAAGTTGGACTAACTCTGTGAGCTTATCTCTTTCAACAGTCGCCACCTGTGCTAGAGTTCTGTATTCCTGACATTCACTTTGTAACTCTGACAGCAACTTTTTGTCTATCATATTCCTAAAACATACAATATCATATGATACCATTTTACTGCCCAAATTAATTCGTGGATATTTACTGGACAATACTGCATAGAAAATCGGGGATTACTGACCAGACACACCCATTTTGGTTAAAGGATGAATGTCTGTTTCGACGAATAGATTCATCAACTTTTCATTCCAAGTGGTAGTTTTTAACACCAAAGTGGAAAGGAGCCAAAAAGTGATACAAGTTTCCAGGAATTATTGAAATATCACTGAAATATACAATTCATGACCACAGAGTTAAAACAAGCATGCATACTTACGTGGTAGATGGAGGTCGACTTGACCTTCTAGAGGCTGCCCTAGCACTGTCTTGTACCTGGTGAGACGTGGCACTTAAACTGGATTGAGCTCTCTCTGACAATCTACAATAGATAATTTATTCATTTGATTATTGTTTATCGCAATCCTCATGGAATTTTCATGATTCCAGAACCAGAAAGAACCAGAGTGACCAGAGGAAGTCACCACACTCTGCCAGGTAAAGTCACAGGTGAGTCAACTGGACCTGCAAGCCACCACACTCTGCCAGGTTAAGTCACAGGTAAGCGAGCAGGACCTGGAAGCCACCACACTCTGCCAGGTAAAGTCACAGGTAAGCGAGCAGGACCTGGAAGCCACCACACTCTGCCAGGTAAAGTCACAGGTAAGTGAGCAGGACCTGGAAGCCACCACACTATGTAAGGTAAAGTCACAGATGAGCAGATTTGACCTGGAAGCCACCACACTATGCCAGCTAAAAGTCACAGTTAAGCGAGCAGGACCTGGAAGCCACCACACTCTGCCAGGTAAAGTCACAGAGGAGCAGATGTGACCTGGAAGCCACCACACTGCGCCAGGTTGTCACAGATGAGTATGTGTGACCTGGAAGCCACCACACTATGCCATGTAAAGTCATGTGTGAGCAGGTGTGACCTGGAAGGTACGACATTATGTCAGTTCAAGTCGCAGGTGAGCAGGTGTGACCCGGAAGCCACTACACTATGCAAGGTGAAGTCACAGATGAGCAGGTGTGACCTGGAAGCCACCGCACCATGCCAGGTTGTCACAGATGAGCATGTGTGACCTGGAAGCCACCACACTATGCCAGGTAAAGTCACAGGTGAGCAGGTACAGACTGGAAGCCAGCACACTACGCCAGTTTAAGTCACAGGTGCGCGAGTAAAACCTGTCACCTACAGAAATTCTCCCTGTATCTCATTCCTCTGTCCACAAATTACTCTGTACTCTAAGCAAAGATATATTTGTATAGTCTAACATTACTTTTCTTCATCACACCTAGTCAAGTGTCCAGCTATCAGAAGCACAGGAGTACTTACCTGGATGGTGGAGGACTGACGGACTGCATCACCATCTCGTTAGCACCAGATGATGTCACTGGTCGATTCTCACCACTGGCAGCTGATTGGCTAAACAATGCTCCTACAGCATTCAACTGGTTTCGCTGTATGTGCTAGCACCAAAAATATATGTATTTAAATAGCTAAGTTAAAGTTATTCACATAAGTTTATGCATGAAATCAAGCAGGCCCATGAGCTGGTATCTCCAGCAGTTCTGCTGTTTTACACTGAGCTAACTATTCCTTAAATAAGTAAGGCAACGTTTTAATGTTACACATATTTCATTTTGGTGACAGCAATTACATGTAACTTCACAGTTGGCATCAGCCACAGCAATAAGGCTTACATTCAGTTTGAACCACAATACCTGAACACTACATTTAATACAAAGCAGAGTACTGAACGTAACTTTCAGCTTTAACCATTACCATTACATTCACTTTGAACCACAGTACCTGAACACTACATTTAATACGAAGGAGAGTACTGAACGTAACTTTCAGCTTTAACCATTACCATTACATTCACTTTGAATCACAGTACTTGAACACTACATTTAATACGAAGGAGAGTACTGAACGTAACTTTCAGCTTTAACCATTACCATTACATTCACTTTGAACCACACTACCTGAACACTACATTTAATACAAAGCAGAGTACTGAACGTAACTTTCAGCTTTAACCATTACCATTACATTCACTTTGAACCACAGTACCTGAACACTACATTTAATACGAAGCAGAGTACTGAACGTAACATTCAGCTTTAAACATTACCATTACATTCAGTTTGAATCACAGTACTTGAACACTGCATTTAATACTAAGCAGAGTACTGAACATAACATTCAGCTTTAACCATTACCATTACATTCACTTTGAACCACACTACTTGAACACTACATTTAATACAAAGCAGAGTACTGAACGTAACTTTCAGCTTTAACCATTACCATTACATTCACTTTGAACCACAGTACCTGAACACTACATTTAATATGAAGGAGAGTACTGAACGTAACTTTCAGCTTTAACCATTACCATTACATTCAGTTTGAATCACAGTTCTTGAACACTGCATTTAATACGAAGCAGAGTACTTAACGTAACTTTCAGCTTTAACCATTACTATTACATTCACTTTGAACCACACTACCTGAACACTACATTTAATACGATGCAGAGTACTGAACGCAACAATCAGCTTTAACCATTACCATTACATTTAGTTTGAACCACAGTACCTGAACACTACATTTAATACGAAGCAGAGTACTGAACGTAACATTCAGCTTTAAACATTACCATTACATTAAGTTTGAACCACAGTACTTGAACACTACATTTAATACGAAGCAGATTACTGAACATAACATTCAGCTTTAAACATTACCATTCAGTTTCCGGGAGAGTACCGATCATTAAATTCATGAGTAAGCCATAAGCTTTACCCTTCAGCTTTATATTCAGAATGAATCTAAGCCAGGATTTTAAATTCAGCATAAAGCTAAGCCATAAGCTTAGCATTCAGCTTGAGTCTTGAAGATTAAGTCAGATTCAGATAGAACAGTCTTACATTCAGCCCATGTCAGAGTGTTAAACCTTACACTCAGCCCATATCAGAGTGTTAAACCTTACACTCTGCCCATGTCAGAGTGTTAAACCTTACATTCAGCCCATATCAGGGTGTTAAACCTTACATTCTGCCCATATCAGAGTGTTAAAACTTACATTCTGCCCATGTCAGAGTGTTAAACCTTACATTCAGCCCATACCAGAGTGTTAAACCTTACATTCAGCCCATATCAGAGTGTTAGACCTTACGTTCAGCCCATGTCAGAGTGTTAAACCTTACATTCAGCCCATATCAGAGTGTTAAACCTTACATTCTGCCCATGTCAGAGTGTTAAACCTTACATTCAGCACATATCAGAGTATTAAACCTTACATTCTGCCCATATCAGAGTATTAAACCTTACATTCACCCCATGAAATGAATCTAGTTGATCTACTGAACAGTTAAGCATAATGAATAAGTAAAGTACATGTAGCTCCAAAGAAATTCATTTTGGTATCTCAATAAAACTTGCCCTGCACTAAAAATGAAATACCCTAAATGACCCTAATTTTGCCCACAAAAGTGCATTTTTAAAGATAAATAATTGTCACAAAATATTATTTTTAGTGCTGAAACTTTCCAGTAGAGTAACATCCCATGTTTCAAGCAACTCTCAAAACACCTTTCTAAATCAATAGACCTCTCAGAATCAGGAAAAGTAAAATAGTTAGTCATAGATAAAATTTATGGTCATTTAGGGTAACTGAAGTCAAAATGTTGAGATTGTCAAAATGAGTGTCTTGGGAGTTACTTATTTTATTGCAATGAACCTTTATTACACATATGCTACAGATAAGGGACCTACAGGCATAAATACGCTTAAAAAATTAGATGACACTCTTCTAAAATTAAAACAGAGCATACTGTATACACCTGAGGATTTGTGTGTACATCTAAGTTCCCAAAAGCAAGCGCACATGGGGGACTTAAATTTATTTATTTATTTATTTATTTGACTGGTGTTTTACGCCTTACTCAAGAATATTTCACTTATACAACGGCGGCCAGCATTATGGTGGGTGAGCTATTGAAGTAAACCTGACACAGGCTGATGAGAAATAAATGTATTAACTTCATTCAAATTCATTCCTCTTGTGGAAGAGCTGAAATAATTACTTTACTCTAGAATGTTTGGCCAATTTATATGTAGGCCTACATCTACTTGTATATCAAGTAGTCCTAACTACAAAGGAAAGGATCTCTGTACATGTAGGCCTACGTCTTTTCTTCATCCCCTTTCACTCGATCAATGTCACACTTTCCAGGTGTATTACTGGTGACCCAAAATAGTGAAGTGTTGATTATTTGAAAAAAAAGTGTTGTGCGGTACCACAAACTTGGAAGGTCGGAAGTAACGTACTCTATCTGACAAAAAATATCTGTAGTATTGTGTAGATAACATTTAGCTAGGACCATATTACATATTCTCACATTTAGTTTCAGCTGTTGTACTTCTTCCTCCAGGATCTTCACTTTGGCCTCTTTCTCGGTCACAATAGCTTTGAGTTGCTCCACAATATTGTTATCCTGTTGTGTTTTCATTGCCAATTCCTTCAGCTTCTCCTGTTGCCTGTCTCCCTTCTCCTTCTGGTTTTTACTGGAGTCCTCCAGCAGGGACTTGAGTTGCTGTAATTGTTGCTGGAACCAAAAAACACTCATTAATGTATAGCCAATTGTAACGAGAAACACAACAGATTTAATCAAAATTACACAAATAGCTAATTGGTACGCACTTAGATTAGACTGTTACTGGAAGTAAGATAGCAATACAGACAAAAGATATAAATTTAGAGGCATGTCTAAAAAATTTAGTAAGCCTCATCTGCAGTAATTTAGACAGCATATTCATAATACAGCATATTAATAAATCGTTTAAAGCACCACTCTAAATTCATACTAAAGTTTGAAAAAATGACTGATGTGCGGACACAATCTACAGTAATTAATGGACATGCAACCTTTAGCATGTACTATTCTGAAAAGTCAATCTGAAATGCACTTGCAGAACTTGAAAATCCCACTGATAATCAAACTTGACAAACCTAATGAACCTCCCCAAACATCATTATTTAAGACCTGATTTCAATGCATCTATTAGTTCTCCCCAAACTTACCATTAAAGTCGTCCTCAGTTCATGACCTAGCAGTTCCTGTGAATATACCCAAACTTACCAATAAAGTTGTCCTCAGTTCATGATCCAGCAGTTCTTGTGTACATACCCAAACTTACCAATAAAGTTGTCCTCAATTCATGATCCAGCAGTTCTTGTGAACATACCGAAACTTACCATTAAAGTTGTCCTCAGTTCATGATCCAGCAGTTCTTGTGTACATACCCAAACTTACCAATAAAGTTGTCCTCAGTTCATGATCCAGCAGTTCTTGTGAACATACCCAAACTTACCATTAAAGTTGTCCTCAGTTCATGATCTAGCAGTTCTTGTGAACATACCCAAATATACCATTAAAGTTGTCCTCAGTTTATGATCCAGCAGTTCTTGTGAACATACTCAAACTTACCATTCAAGTTGTCCTCAGTTCATGATCTAGAAGTTCTTGTGGCCAAACCCAAACTTACCATTAAAGCTGTTATCAACTCATCATCATGGTGACCTTTGTCCAGCAATGTCTGTTTTTGCTGCTTGAGGGCTTTCACTTCATTGGACAAAACCTTGTTTCTAAGGCAAAAAATAAAGTAAGATCATAATGCAATGGTGAATACAATAAAAGGATCCAAGAACAAATTTATTTACATAGAATATTTCAGAAATAGCAAATTATTTTTTCATTAATAACGACAACATACCTAGCTTTTGAAGCATCTAATTTCTGTTTCAGTGTGCTATTATCTTCCTCCAAGGCTTGGACTTCTGCAGCAGCTCTCTGAATGAAAGCAAACAGGTGATCTCAAATCCACAGTTCTCAAATCCACAGTTCTCACAATGGTCAGGGGTTTGCATGATGATCAAGCAAAGCATCATGCACTTCAATAAACTTTGGAAAGTTTATTCACAATATACTAAAAACAGATGACTACCTCAGGGTGAATTAGATGACAAGTTTTTAACAATAACACAACCCAAATGCATAAACCTCTGAATGAACTGACAAGTCATAATGTTGATGTCTTCATATTTAGACAATGGTTTATTTATCACCTTCAGGAGACAGGAAATATTAAAACCTCAACAAAGTGAACTTTCGAGTTTGTATTTTTTTGCAGTTTGCTAAGTTTACTAATGCATCAAAGTTTTAAATTTATACATCAAATCTATGCAACAGAAATATACTAGTAGCTGCCTTTAATGACTACAACAGGTTTCTTTGAAAAGTTTGATCTGAATAATCTAATAGCAGCTATTCGCAAGTGTTTCACATGTCAACATAACGTAATAGGTTCCAATTAGTAGTACATTCTGCACCCCATTTACCGTAAAAAACAGTTATGCATAATTTAACCTTGCTGCAATTCTCTCGCCCAGGAGATAGGCTCACTGTGCACATAAACTCAGTCTGATGCACTGCTGGCAAATCAGGACATACAAATAATGAATGACACAACACACAAGTGACTTCATGATTCATTGGTCAGTGATTACAACATACCTCCTGGGCCTCTTTCCGTTCTCTCTCCAGCTTCTTGAGCTGATCACGTTGTCGGCCATCCGCCGTCTGTTTTCTGTAGGTCCTTGACCCCATCATCTCCTCTTCAAGGTCATAGTCACTAGTTTGACATTCCACTTTACTCTTCAACTCTGTTACCTGAACAAAGACAAACACCACCATTCACCTTTGGCTGACGGAAACTGGAGTGCCAATTAAGTGACAGATACAGGGCAACGTGACTGGATGGAAACCGGAGGCCAAGCAAACTGACAGTAACATGAGGGCCAAGCAACTGACAGTAACGAGTGCCAAGCAACTGACAGTAACATGAGGGCCAAGATTCTGATGGCAACCAGACGGCCAAGTAAATGAAAGTAACATGAGGGCCAAGCACCTGACAGTAGCATGAGGGCCAAGCAACTGACAGTAGCATGAGGGCCAAGCAACTGACAGTAGCATGAGGGCCAAGCAACTGAAGGCAACCAGATAGCCAAGTAAATGACAGAAACTGGAGGGCCAAATAACTGACAACAAGCGGAGGGCCAAGTAACATGAACGGAAGTGCCAAGTAACGAATGGAAAGTGAATGGTCAAGTACGTGGTAAAAATCCAATGTACACTTACCACTATGTTTTCTTATGGATATACAACTTCTTGGGGGTTTCCATGTAGTTACTAACACCATTATTAAGTGATATTAACGCCTTGGTCTCTGTTTAGGCTGGGTTTAAATCTCATAATCTGGAGGGGCTTCCTGGAATTTTCACTTTTTCCATAGTAGTTAATTGGAATTTAGAGTACAGACTGTATTCCAATTGATGGAGTGGGAGACGTTTTCTTCTATGTGTTCAGACATGGCTGATTTGGAATCTGATTTTTTCATGAAAGTCTTGTCACTATAATTCACAGTTATATTACTGGGAAATGATTTCCTCTTTCTCTGTGCCGCTTTGAGCTCCTGTCTTAAAGGAAGACATGGTTTCTAAACTCTTTCACTTAGGCTGAAATTCAGAAATTTACCTTCTTCTGGAGAGTGAGTATTTGTTGCGCTCTTCCTCTCCAGTTACTGTTTCCATTGAGTAAAGATTGTATATTAACAGCATCTCCAATCTCTTGATTTAACACCTGTAGAATATAAATAAGTAAGTATTGTTAAATCTTCATGACATCCTCACTCTTGATTTAACACATGTAGACTAAAAACAGGTAAGTATTATTAAATCTTCAAGACATCCCCAATCTCTTGATTTAACACCTGTAGACTATAAACAGGTAAGTACTGTTAAATCTTCAAGACATCCTCAATCTCTTGATTTAACACCTGTAGACTATAAACAGGTAAGTATTGTTAAATCTTCAAGACATCCCCAATCTCTTGATTTAACACCTGTAGACTATAAACAGGTAAGTATTGTTAAATCTTCAAGGCATCCCCAATCTCTTGATTTAACACTGTAGACCATAAACAGGTAAGTATTGTTAAATCTTCCCAGTGTCCTTAATGTTTTCAGTTTAGCTCTTACTATCTCTCTTCTACTTTATAGAATATACAGTATGCACCTTAAATATAGTGGATTCGAGTTGTCAACACAGCCTCCAGCAAATGTGGGATAAATAGCTATCTTCTACTCTGTACACTAGAAATCGAAATTATTGAATCAGTTTATCTTATACGCTCTCTTTTACCTTGTTTCAGACACACTATGGTAATTTCAGTATATTAAGTTTCCTCAATACACATGCTTGCACAAAGGAATCGTTTTGTCTTGGATTAGCCACAATGTCTTTAGATTTATAGCAATAGTGGAATCACATCATTTTAGACAGGCAGTATCAGTTGTTTTAGAGACACTCTGGCAATAGTACGATCATTTTGACTTATATTTGATTGTTTGTCTCATCACTCTCTGGTCTATTTGTCTGAGTATATTTATTGTGCTTCATTACTGGAATGTCGTATTACTTTTGGCATTTATTTATTTACTTATTTTAGTGGCATTTAATGCTGCTTATTTGACCCTGAACAACACTTGTTTTACACAACTCCTAGTTGTATTATTGGGAAATGATTCCCTCTTTCTCTACCTTCTGGGCCACTTTGAGCTCCTGCCTGAGAGTGAGACACTGGTTTCTGAACTCTGTTACTTTGGCTTCAGCTTGTCTCAGTTTGTCTTGTAAGACCTTGGCTTCAGCCTCATCTGGTACCTATTTAAAGGAGGCAATGAAAAAAAAATTCACAGAAAATAAATAAGGCACACTTTGTGGAAGGAAATAAGTACAGCTCTTGTGATAGGGTTGGCTTTAGGTTACCAAAGACCTCTCAATGAAACAAATGAATAGAGTTCTTGTGATTGGGTTGTCTCCTGGTACACAATGACTTCTAGATGAAACACATGGATAGAATTCTTGTGATTGTGTTCTCTCTAAGTCCATATATAATGATCATATATATTTCACATTTTTTACCTGTTCTTCATCTACCAGTCCCTTCACACACTGGTTACTATTCCCTTTTTTAGATTTGGGCTCCCCTGGCGTATGTGAATCCAGAAGCTGCAAATGACAAAATCACAAAACTTCACCAGATTCTGCATATCAGATTATCTGCATTTAATTCTGATCCCTTAACACACAATTCTTGGTTGTTTGGTTAGAGTTATTATCACAAGGCCTAAATGACAAAACACATGTACACACTGTTGCACGTACCTTGTTCTGGAGTTCCTGACATTTCTTCCCAAGTTGTTTCCCTTTGGTTTTCTCAGACTCTAGCTCAGCTGTCAACTCACGGACTTTTTTGGACAGTTCTACTATCTTCGTGGCTGCAGTTTCATTGGTTACACCAGCTGTGCAGTAGAAATGTAACACATCCATGAACAGTTAACTTTTAAAATTGATGTAAATGATATGTACAGGTGCTCCATACAGCCCCCTCAACTTAATCTACTCTGTTCACCATCATATTTTGTATGACAATCCTCTTTATAGTAGGTCCCTATGTAACACAGGTAAAGCACATCTTTTGCCATAGACTTCAGTTCTAAGGTCAGAAACTCTTGCTGATTTATTTAAAGACCATTTTCTGAATTAACCATTCTCAAAACTTTCTTAAGTGTTAAATGACAAATACTCACTCCCACAAAAACTGATATGTCAGAGTAAATACTTAAGACAACCATCATGATCATGTAAAATAAAGATCCACATAATGTAATAAGAATACAGATTACCTGTCACTGGGATTTTTTCTGCCTCCTTCTTTTTACGCAACTGTCTTAGTTCAAAGTCTCGTTCACTAAGCAACTTGTAAAGCCTTCCATTTTCATCCTTTAGTTCCTGTCCATGGATAATGACATGAGTTATGAGTACATGACAGAAGCATTTCCTGGAAACAGTTCAAAATTGGAATGTTGTTTTAGTTTTGGCAAAGTACATATAAGTTAACTTTTTTCCTCCTTTTCTGAAGAATGGATTCTATTACATGTGAAAGTTATTTTAGAGGTTATGTATTAAAGAATTAGAGAACTCCTGATTTACTCTTCAAATAAATTTTGAATTTAACTGATTTACTTTAAACATTTATTGGCTAATATTTCTTTAAAAAATTACAATTATGACTTTAGTTTAACAAAAAATTGACAAAGTGTTTTTGCAGTGGGTAGGTAGGGTTACCCCAAACAAACAGCTTTTTAATTTGTATGCCTTCATACCCACAGAATTTATCTTGAGCTAAAGGACTGGAGATGTGCTTCCAAAACATACATTACAGATAATCGCAGTACTTCCAAACTTTAAAACTCTCAAAGAAAGTTCTTACCCTGATTTGATTGTTTAAGTGGTCTACTAATTCTTCAGATAAGAAACTGCCAGATTTGGAGGGGTCAGACAGCTGAAAATACAAGGTCCAACATCAGCTCAAGTAAGTCTTGACTTGTTTGCTTACACATTCTATGTTTACTACACCATATAAAGTGCTGAAAGTGAATTTTTAAACCAATTTTATATGAGCATAAAACCAAAGTGAAAGTGAATGCACATGTATTAGGTAAGAAATGGGTATACTTGATAGAAAACCCAAGGAAAAGACTGTAACAATTGTGATCTTAATAAACACAAACCAATTCATATGTCTTGTTTTAGGCATACAATGACAGATGGAGAAAGCATGTGGGGTGGGGGTTGGGGGGGGGGTTGAATGCCACTTTACAGGAAACTTTTTGATGTAAAACTACACTTGAACATGTTATTCTTGAATCAAAGTGCAAGTGTTAAGGGATTGAGCTTTCCAGTAACAACACTGGTACTACTTGGCCTATAAATGTCTTTGCACAGGGCAGTTCTAACATTGTACAGTTTGATAATGCAGGTGAGACAATCTGTCAGATCTTGTACAGAGGATGAATACTCTTTTCCAACAATCTATCAGATCTTGTACAAAGGGTGAATACTCTTTTCCAACAAATCTGTCAGATCTTGTCCAGAGGATGAATACTCTTTTCCAACAAATCTATCAGATCTTGTCCAGAGGATGAATACTCTTTTCCAACAATCTATCAGATCCTGTACAGAGGGTGAATACTCTTTTCCAACAATCTATCAGATCTTGTACAGAGGATGAATACTCTTTTCCAACAAATCTATCAGATCTTGTACAGAGGATGAATACTCTTTTCCAACAAATCTATCAGATCTTGTACAGAGGATGAATACGCTTTTCCAACAATCTATCAGATCTTGTACAGAGGATGAGTACTCTTTTCCAACAAATCTATCAGATCTTGTACAGAGGATGAATACTCTTTTCCAACAAATCTATCAGATCTTGTACAGAGGATGAATACGCTTTTCCAACAAATCTATCAGATCTTGTACAGAGCATGAATGCTCTTTTCCAACAAATCTATCAGATCTTGTACAGAGGATGAATACTCTTTTCCAACAAATCTATCAGATCTTGTACAGAGCATGAATACTCTTTTCCAACAATCTATCAGATCTTGTACAGAGGGTGAATACTCTTTTCCAACACATCTTTCAGATCTTGTTCAGAGGATGAATACGCTTTTCCAACAAATCTATCAGATCTTGTACAGAGGATGAATACTCTTTTCCAACAAATCTATCAGATCTTGTACAGAGCATGAATGCTCTTTTCCAACAATCTATCAGATCTTGTACAAAGGGTGAATACTCTTTTCCAACAAATCTATCAGATCTTGTACAGAGGATGAATGCTCTTTTCCAACAATCTATCAGATCTTGTACAGAGGATGAATACTCTTTTCCAACACATCTTTCAGATCTTGTTCAGAGGATGAATACGCTTTTCCAACAAATCTATTAGATCTTGTACAGAGGATGAATACGCTTTTCCAACAAATCTATCAGATCTTGTACAGAGGATGAATACTCTTTTCCAACAAATCTATCAGATCTTGTACAGAGGATGAATACTCTTTTCCAACAAATCTATCAGATCCTGTACAGAGGGTGAATACTCTTTTCCAACAAATCTATCAGATCTAGTACAGAGGATGAATACTCTTTTCCAACAATCTATCAGATCTTGTACAGAGGATGAATACTCTTTTCCAACAATCTATCAGATCTTGTACAGAGGATGAATACTCTTCTCCAACAATCTATCAGATCTTGTACAGAGGGTGAATACGCTTTTCCAACAAATCTATCAGATCTTGTACAGAGGATGAATACTCTTTTCCAACAAATCTATCAGATCTTGTACAGAGGATGAGTACTCTTTTCCAACAAATCTATCAGATCTTGTACAGAGCATGAATGCTCTTTTCCAACAATCTATCAGATCTTGTACAGAGGATGAATACTCTTTTCCAACAAATCTATCAGATCTTGTCCAGACGATGAATACTCTTTTCCACCAATCTATCAGATCTTGTACAGAGGATGAATACTCTTTTCCAACAATCTATCAGATCTTGTACAGAGGGTGAATACACTTTTCCAACAAATCTATCAGATCTAGTACAGAGGATGAATACTCTTTTCCAACAAATCTATCAAATCTTGTACAGAGCATGAATGCTCTTTTCCAACAATCTATCAGATCTTGTACAGAGGGTGAATACTCTTTTCCAACAATCTATCAGATCTTGTCCAGAGGATGAATACTCTTTTCCAACAAATCTGTCAGATCTTGTACAGAGGATGAATACTCTTTTCCAACAATCTATCAGATCTTGTACAGAGGATGAGTACTCTTTTCCAACAAATCTATCAGATCTTGTACAGAGGATGAGTACTCTTTTCCAACAAATCTATCAGATCTTGTACAGAGCATGAATGCTCTTTTCCAACAATCTATCAGATCTTGTACAGAGGATGAATACTCTTTTCCAACAAATCTATCAGATCTTGTACAGAGGATGAATACTCTTTTCCAACAATCTATCAGATCTTGTACAGAGGGTGAATACTCTTTTCCAACAATCTATCAGATCTTGTACAAAGGGTGAATACTCTTTTCCAACAAATCTATCAGATCTTGTACAGCGGATGAACACTCTTTTCCAACAATCTATCAGATCTTGTCCAGAGGATGAATACTCTTTTCCAACAATCTATCAGATCTTGTACAGAGGGTGAATACTCTTTTCCAACAAATCTATCAGATCTTGTACAGAGGATGAATACTCTTCTCCAACAATCTATCAGATCTTGTACAGAGGGTGAATACTCTTTTCCAACAATGAAAATCAAGCTCCTTGTTAGACTCTTTCCAGACCTGCATTCACTGACCAATGATCACATCATGATTGTAGCATTTTATTTTCAATATTGCATTATTCATAATAATTCAATCAAATATAACCTAATTCATTATCAGATTTCACTAATAATTTCTAAACATGCTACAGAAATAACTATATTGTTTTTCACACCATGAGTTAACAACCAAATCTAAGACACATTCAGCCTGAACAGTTTATATACCGAACCTAACCTTTAGGTCTAGATGATCTTCCACACCAAATGCTGCTGACCCAGGGCCATCTGATGAAGCAACTCTGCTGTTCTTCTCTTCTTGCAACTGTTTTCTCCGCAAAAGCTTTCTCTGTTGCTGTTCTTGAAGGTTCTGAAATTGCTGCTTTAATGTTTCACTGCTGGCTGTGTCCATTTCCTCAAGCTGGCTGAAACAG